>NC_051062.1:12051471-12357721 GCF_904848185.1 Acanthopagrus latus
CACTGCAGAAGGTGGCAGCACCATGCAGTACGTGCTGTACCACCAAGCCCGCCAGTGGCCAAAACTGATATTCAGAGGTCTGCTGAGGGCATGAAGCAAACAGCTACTGCAGCTGATTGGATTGTGGAGATGCAGAATACGTGTATTTCCTTAAATTTGCTGAAAAATATTCAGTTATTAGGAATCCTGCATCTTTTATTTATCTTTCAATGAGACATAAGCTAATTATCAGGGTCATAAATGACGTTGGGTTGCCAGAAAAAGGTTTAAGTGTTGTTAAACACATCAATTTATGAGTTTATTTTCATTAAACAGTGAAAAAAGTCCATGGTTATTCCAGCAGCGCAGCCCTGACTCAGTACGGCCAGGTGGCCCGAGGTAAATGTTTTATCCCTCACTCTGTTTGGTGCCAGTGTAAAGAAATATTTGGTGCATACCTCACAGAATGAGAAAAGCTGCCGTGACATCTGTTGCTGCCAATTCTGTGCAAATTGTGCCTCGCCTTGTGCCATAAATCGCTGCCAAGGCCTGGCTCGAGACGAGGCGTGCATGCATGTTTAGCCTGACATTGCTAAACTGTGGAGGGCGTGGGCACATGATGCGGTGGGTTTCCAACAAGGCGAGATTCCAGAAAAATAAGAGAGGAGAGAATAATGTAAAAGGACAACAGTTTATTCAAGGGAGCGGTCGCGTAGGCCAACATTTGTTGGCTTGTTTGAATTGTTTTGGGGGTTTTTTTCAGATTACAAGGGCTCCCGTGTCTTTATTCTCCCTTTCATGAAACCAGTAGCAACATTTGTTCTGAAGATAAAACGCAGCACTGATGTCTTGCATCCCTGGTTTCTCTCTCCTCTCTTTTGTGAGTCACGGCTGTGACTCAGCGTTTGTGTCAGATGTCGCCTGAATGTTTAGATCGGCGGCAGAAGTTCGGCGGTGACTCAGAACGGGATTATAAACACAGATCGGCCTGTGTACACCAGTGTGTGCGGAGATTAATTCACAGTCTGTCTGTTTTTCACAGTGGAAGAGAGACGACATAATAAGCAGGGACGGATATCTTCAATTTACTGTCATGTAGAGGAACGCTCAACCAAAATATGTTTCCAATCTCGCTGATTGTAGCCTTGAAAAGTTAGCGCGCTAGTTTGCTTTAAAGTCATTTAATAGATTATTTGCTGTTAATCCATATTCATAGTTAGCTGCTTGCTTTTCTTGTTAGCAACCAGTAAGTCCATGCAACAAAGGCTAACAGCTACAAGTTACAGCGTACAAGTTGTTTTTTTACTTATTTGCCGTTCATCCACATGCTGATCATGTGAATTTCCTGTTTCATCGTTGGCACGTTACTTTTGGATAAATCTGTGTAAGTGGACGCAGTTCTCCAAGTGCAATAAGTTGTGTGTATCAATTGCACAACAGCAAAAAGAATGGATTGATGGTCGACAAGTAGCGACGTCCTCTTTTGCAACAGCAGTCAACAGGGTTTATGGGAAATGTGGGTGTGATTATGAGAAATGCAAGCACTAAAAATACCAAGACAGAGGCTACTAATTGTCTTGACCATGCTCTTGTTTTTTTAGCTGTAATTACAGAAAGTTGTCACAAACAATCTGACAGTGACATATTAGTGCTTAGGAGTAAAGACGCTTTTTTAAGAGGCCACTTCCCATAAAAAAAAAAAAAATAATAATTGCATCCTTGTTGGTCCAACTTAAGATATGTTTGTTGTCTCGATCTGGAATCCTTCCTACGCTGCTCTCCATTTATGTCTGAGTGTGCGTCGCACATGGCCTGAAGGGGGGGAAGCGCTCGTGGAATGTTTATTTGGTTAGTCCGTATAGGAAAAAAGTACATCCACGGTGGTTTTGAGTCGAATCGCCCCATTGTGACCGTAATTGAGTCAATGTGGGGGCCTGTTTTATGGGGATTATTTAAATCAGTCTCTGGCTCGGCAGAGGATAGAGAGTGAGTAGAGTCATGAATGTGAGCCCCGGGCGCTGTCAATCAAAACCGCTATTGTAGACTTTTACGACGAGGAATAAAAAAAGTTTTATCCAATTTCACAAACACTGATTCCATATTTTACGCTTTGGCAACCTATCGCTGGATTCAGCCGCCGGATTCTTACAAGTGATTAAGGTCAAAGGCACAGGAACTATACTGTACACAAACACACAGCTCGGGAGAAAAAGGGAGTCAAGACGAGAGAGGCGACGGGGGGGAGAGAGTCAGAAATAATGAGAGATAATGAGAGTGTGGGAGGAGTAGTTCCAGAGAACACAAAGTGGGCATGAGGGAGAGGACGAGAGACAGCAGGAGAAAGTAGGGAGAAGACGGTCGAGGAGGAAGAATGCATCATCGTATATTACATAATCAAAGATGAGGTTTGGCACCAGCGGCGTCCAACAGAGTCTGGGATCTTTCTTCCCTCGCGAGGAGCTGAAGCTACGTCGTTTTGATGCAAACAAAATGACACCGGAGGAGCAACACCACGTACGATAGCCACAGTTTATAATCTAGATATTAACGCATCGAGAGGTTGGTAGTCATGCCTCTGGGCAGCTCCATCCGAAGGCGCTTCGCCCACCTGCGTTCGTCCTGGAGGTGGAGCACCGGGCTCCTGTTCGGCAAGGTAGGCCACGCCCCCACACAGGAAGTCTGAAATACTGCAAAATATTATTTTTGTTTTGGTTGTTACGTGCTGAAAAAATGTGTGATTCTGAGCTGGAAAGGTAGCTGCTGCTGAGCCCTCCGGTCAGATAAATCATGATGTGACATACATTCAGATAAAATCCTCCAAGGAAGTTTCACAAACTACATGAACTACAGCTTCGATATTAAACTTTAAAATATACTCACTCTGTATTATGAGCAGCTTATTTAAAATGCATTTACTTGAATATCTTTAAGATCTGAGCACTTCTGGACTTCACTTTCTGGAGAACAATGTGACCTCTGTGGTGCAGAAGAATAACATATATCAAGCTTTGGTCACACAAGAGATGTAAACATTATTAATTTAGGTATTTGTAATGTTTTTCTTTGCGGCGATGATGAGGCAGGCTGCAGCTGTGAGAGCTCAGCTTCCTCCTGTGGAAAAACAACCACATTTTTTAAACGCACTCCACTTTCCATGCCGCATTGACTTTCACGAGGCGTTCACGCACCCGTGTTGCTACAAGACAACAGATTGTTCCCAGGGATGTGAAATGTAGCAGCGTAACACCCCCGAAAGCCCCCCGTGCGAACAGGCTGTTTCATTTTTGCTGAAGCACCGGCGTCCGCGGTCCGCCTAGCATCTGGTTCCTGTCAAATCACGGAGACTTATGCTTCCCATTTTGGCTCTTGGGGGTGGGATTAGCTTCATCTGGAGAGCTCCGGAGTGTGTGTTTAACCTTGCGCCATGATTACAGACCCTTCTTTTCCTATCTCGCCGTTTGAACCACTTGGCCAGTGATACGGAGCGCTCACTCTGTCGTGACGTGGGGAAAAAAAGTGGAGGGCGTCCGTGAAGATAAACTCAGCTGTCGTTCCATCTTCTTGGATGGCTTCATCTGTGTGATGGCAGCTGACTCGCAGAGACAAGTTCCTCCCCCCCTCAGGGCCGACAAACAGCGCGAGGAAGAGCCAGCTCTGCATCTATTATGCAGCGTTTCCTCGACAGTACAGCATATTTAGTAACAGCGTCTCTCCCTCTGCAGCTCCGTTGCAGTAAAACTACTTCCATCCTTCTCCTGTAAATAAGCAGATACGGGACAGGATAATTAAAGTGTGCGCTGAAGTCCTGACAAGACCCGACTCCTGCTTCTTCTTCTTCTTCTTCCTCTTCGTCCTCTCTCACTGTACTTCTTGTTCTTTGTTTCCTTCCTTTCCTTTGTGCATCCCTCTCACTTTTTCTCCCCCATCAACCATTCTTCTTCTGTTTTCTCCTCTTTAATGTTGTTGTTGTTCTTCTCAGTTTTTTCTTTCTTACATTCTCTCCTCCTGCTTTACTTCCACCCTTTCTTTCTCCTTTTCTGTCATCATCTTGTTTTATTTCTTATCCTTCTTCTTCTTCATCTTCTTCTTCTTCTTCTTCTTCTTCATCATCATCGTCCCCTTTTACTTCTTCTTCTTCTGTTTGTTTTCCTGAACCGTAACCCTATCCATGACCTTCTCTTTTTTCTTGTTTGTCCTCTTCTTCTTGTCGTTTTATTTTTCTTCTTCACCACCTTCTTTTCTTTGTCTGTCTGCTTACTTCTCTTCTTCTTCAAGTCTTCTGTATTTCTTTGTTTTATTCTCACTCTTCATCTCCTTCTTCCACTACTTCTCATTCTCCTCCTTAACTCCTTCTCTCTGTTCCTCCTCCTCTTCGCCTTCTCTCCGAGACAGTTTCAGTTTTTTGCTTCTGTGATCTGACTTTTTCCCTAATAGGTCGTGTCAGATTGTAATTCAGTAACATCATGATCATCATTACCAGATGGAGTTTGCTTATGAAGCCTCCCCTCCTCTCCCCTCTGTTGTGTGTTTGCTCTCCAGGGATCGACGAGGTCCTGCAAGAGTGTGGAGATTAGGCGAAAGCAGTCGAGGTAAGACACAGCGCTGTCATTAATCAACCTTATCGTAATTCTCGAGGAGTTTTCTCCAAAAATGCAACAAAAAAAAACATAACACCTCTAATTGCCAGGGACTTCAGACAAAACCTGTAATAAAGTCAGACACTTCTGTCGGGTAGCAAGTCCCTAAATGCATTGGGATGAACATGACCATCGAAAAATGATTGTTTGTGCTGGATATTTCGCTGTTTATCCAGGAATGTAAATTGTCCTTCCACCCCTCTGTTGTCTGTTATTCCTCATGCAGGGCTTTACTGTATGCTCGCCGGCCAACAAGCATGATCACTGCTTGGCCGGTGAAGTGAATTGCATAATATCAGCAGAGGTCGTGTCAACAGTCGGTGAAGGATTGTAAATCTTTTCCTCTCCAAGAAATATAAGAGTGAGCTGCGGGAGTTTACATTTGATCAAGTGGATGTTTGCGATGAACTCTGTCGTTAGTCCCTGAGAGAAATCGGAGAGTTTAGCAATGTTCTCACAACACATGTAAAAAAAAAGAGAGAAAAGACTCATAACATCTTGTACAGATGATAATCACTAGAAATTGGAATGCAGTGCGGAGCAAACCAACCTGGTGATCGCGACTCTGACGTCGAATTAACGGAAGGGGATGAGAGCTGCTTAGTTTCGGCGATGCTCAGTTTGTGCCAGATTAACAGCTCTCGCCTCTTCTGCCTCTCCAGGAGTCAGAGTGTGGTTCAGGCCATGGAGGAGAGCTATGAGGTGGACCTGGTCTACATCACAGAGAGGATGATCTCTGTCTGCTTCCCCGCAGCCGCCGAGGAACGCAGCTACCTCGCCAACCTCAAGGAGGTGGCGACGATGCTGCGGTCCAAACATGGCGAAAACTATCTGGTGAGAAACACCTTGAAATGAAGCCAGGACGTACGTATCACTTCTTTTTTTGCCGTGCATCCTTTGCTGACAGTACTTCATGATTTCAGGTGCTCAACCTGAGCGAGCAGAGGGCTGAACTCTCAAAGTTAAACCACAAGGTACAAACACCTCGGCAGATACATCTTTCAAGATATGAAAAACCAAAACCAAACCCTCCTTTAACCGGATCCTTTCCCTTCTTTTGGACCTGATAACCTCCCTCAGGTTCTGGAGTTTGGCTGGCCAGACCACCACGCACCAGCGCTGGACAAGATCTGCAGCATGTGCAAAGCCATCGACACGTGGCTGAACGGTGACCCGCGCAACGTAGTGGTTCTACACAACAAGGTAAAGCAGAGATGACTGATACTAGCTGTTGTTATCCTATACTCCTTATCATGCCCAGTGTCAAGTAATATATACAAAGGATTTTGAGTATTTTGTCTCATTTGTTAAATTCATAAAACCAGATATGTGCATATGGATGAGGCAAGAGACAAGACATGACTAATCATGTTTGAGTGGCCTTTGGTTGCATTAAGGTAAATGGTAAATTGATGTCAGATGATTGGCTATCATTATGGTGATAGAGTCAGGGTTTGGTTTGAGGTTTGGGTTGAGAAGATGGTTGGGGTTTAGATGAGGGTTTGGTTTGGGTTTGGGATAGGTTGGGGTAAGAACGCAGGGTTGCGGTTGGATTTGGTGGTGGGATTAGGGTCGGGGTAAACACTGTCCGTTGACGCCAGGCTAAAACAAGGTCAGACGACAGCCAATGGGTGACGAGATTGAATATGTGCAAAAAAAAACAAAATGTAAAAACAAGAGGAGGTTACAGACCATCGTCCTTGTTACCTTTAGGCCACAAGAGCTCCAGCAGACACTACGTAATGTGACTCAAAAATGTTTAAATTTAAATCTACAACACACTTCTAAAAGTCAGCATAAATCCTTGCAGTTGATCTGTTCTTAAACATGTCTCGTTTAATCAAACATTACTACACAGTGTTTGCCCAAAGCTGTACAGATGAAAAACATTTTCCCTGCTTTACTTGTTTCCCTTTAGAGTCTGACTGGTCACTTTAAATAAGCAGAGAGATCAAATATTATCTTGTGTTATTTATGCTTCCAGCTTTTCAAACTTAATTCAAGCAACTTGCTGGCCAGTTCATCGCATCTGAGGATTTGTTTGTTCGGCTCGCTTTCATGATTAATGCAAACTCTCTGATCCTTTTGAAATGATCCCTGTTTCAAAACAACTTTTCAATTATACATCTTGAAAAAAATGTAACCAAGTCTCTTTCTTTTTTTTCTGTGTCACAGGGCAACCGAGGACGAACAGGGGTGGTGGTGGCTGCGTACATGCACTACAGCAACATATCCGCAAGGTATCAACCATTGTGCGACCGGTGGACCCGTGTGTCATTGTTACTCGCTATACTGAGTTTAAACAAACAGAATTTAGGCTGTGAGTATTGTGAAAAGTGTGATTTAGTCTGTTACATCTCCTCCTCACAAGGTTTTGTAAGGACAGGAGCATCTATCAATCACAAGTCAGGCCTCGAGGTCTGGGACTGGAGCAGCCTTGAAAATTAAACACCAATGTGATTATTATGGCAAAACACTCGGTCCTGGCAAGCTTATTTTTCTGGCTTCACGAGAAGGAGCACTCCAGAAATGTCATCACTCTTCAATGCAACCAGATGTTAATAGGTGGGAAGGAGCCAGGAGGATTTAAAGCTGCTCTGAACACGATGAAGGCCAGGGGGTGATTCTAAATCACAAACTCAGGGGGGGGAAAAGTGCAGCTCCTCCACAGAACGGTTAATGTTGACATGTGACTAATATGTCGGATGTTGTGTCACGCAGTGCTGACCAGGCGCTGGACAGGTTTGCCATGAGGCGCTTCTACGAGGACAAAGCACTTCCTGTGGGTCAGCCATCACAAAAAAGGTCAGTTATTACCTCACTTCCTGTTTGCTGACATCTGCTTGATGAGTCTGACCTTTGCGAGAGCACTGTTGCTGAATTTAACTCCCGAATAGAGGTTAAAAACTGTCGCAGGAGTTTCTCATAAAACGGGGGGAAGAAAAGAAGAAATCTGCTAAACCTTGTCTCCTGTTAGCTGCCGTTGCTACGTCTGGTGAGCTTTCTGTTCTTGCAGGATTGAAAGTGGAAGTCATTCTGAAACAAAGGGGATTTAAGACAGAGGTAGAGAAAAGCAGGCATTTTATATCTAGCAGCTGCTGGATTTGTAAACAGAAATTACCACCCTTGCTAACTTCTTAGTGTTTGGACTCTAAACGAGTGAGGCTTACGCTGACCAAGCAAAAAGTCAGCATCAGTTCCTGTTTGATAATCGATATAAAAGTCATGAAAATACAGACACAGCTATCTCGTTAGCTATCTCGGGTGGTTTGGCTGGATATGCTGGAGTGTAAACTTATCCAAATCCAACATAGCAGGACAAAGATGCAAACATTAGCCTTTAACACTCACACATCATGTACATACATCTACAAAGTGGATTTGTTGGCAAGTATTTTTTAAGATAACCTTGATCCACAAATTGTAATGTAGCAAGAAATGTGTCTTGGCCTTGGAAGTCTCATTACTCCTGGAGGGAATCAGCTAGTTCGCTGGACGTGCCAGCAGAAAAAAGAGCCTTCTCTCAAATATATTCCATTCAGCTGTGGTCTGAAGTTTTTAGTTTTTCATGATGACAAAAAAGGGGAAACCACCAAACTCTTTACATACAGAAAATGGTTTTCAGGGGTTTCTAGGCTATAATCAGAATAACACGGGTGATTAGCGAACATTGAACTGAAGAACTGACTAACAAGACAAAGATCCACAACAAACTTTGTTTGTTTTTTTTTAAATATTTCACGTCGGCAATTCTTTCCTTTCCTTTCTCTTCTGTTTATCTGCTATTCAGCTTTAATTGGGATAATTGTGTGTGAACGTCACAGCATGGAAAGTGTAATCTATCTTGTCCGTCCGAAAGATTCCACTGGTGTCCCTCGGGAGGCTCGGTGGCAGTTCATTCCCGTCTCGTTAGCATATCAGAGCATATTTTCCTCCAATTATTCCCCCACTTTTAGCATTGAGTGTTGTGAGATAATGTCCTTTCCGTGAACAGAGAGCAGAACGGCGGTGTAGATTCCAAAGCAGAATGCGTCAAACCAATCGAGAGCGGTTTAAAGGTATTTAAACAATTTCTTACTGGGTTGCAGCTCCCTCGTGGAGGAGTGACACATCCTTCTTTAAGTCGTAAATCTTCCCCTAAAATATCATTAGCCCCCTCTGTGTTATTAGACAGTCGACTGCTGAAAGGCCTGCCCTCTCACCGTCTCTCATTTTCACCTGCCGAGAGAGGAATCCTGTTCTGAGCGCTTCTCGGAGAGGATGAGCAGGACAAAGGTTGCGGGGAATGAACGAAGAAACACAGGAACCAGCAGGGGATTTAACACCACTTCATTTCAGCTGGTGAATTAGACATCCAGCCATTCTCATAACAGGTCTATAGACTTGCCCTCTGCCCCGCTGCTATTTCCTGCTTCGGATATAATTATCTCTGCCCCTGGAGTCTGCCGGTATTATGGTCTGGAATGTGTGACATTAACATCAAGAGTGGGAGATGAGCCCACTGTGCTGCTGGTGCTGTAAAAGCTTGTAAAAGTTTGGATTAAAGGTGTTACTCGCAGCATTTTGGCGTCATTAAACGATTACCATGTTGGATGGATAATGTCAGCCAAAAGCTACAGGACACACAGTGATCCCTCGCTGAGAGGATTGGCCGCCTCTTATGTGCCTCAATAGGTCAGATTCAGGTGGAGATTTGTGATGAAGTGAATGATGGCACAAACAGGATGGACGCAGAATTTCTTATCTACATGAGACATCATCAAGTTGTTTTTAAAGTTAATCACAAGGAAATGTGAACAGAAACTTGGGCAAAATAAGGAATCGTCACTTGTCCTTCATATAAGTTTAAATAGTGCCAGCTTTAGGATGTGTGTCACCATGATTGCCATCATAAAATTGAAAGAAACGTTTGTTATGAGGTGAGAAAGTTGACATTCGAATAAAAGAAAGATGCCAAGATGGGTGATGGAAGGAGAGATTTAGATACGATGGTGGCGATGGTGATCTTCAGGAGTCAGTAAAACCAGCAGGATGGTGGAATAGGATCTTGAGGACATGGTGGTGATGTGGAGATTGTTGTTGGGTTATCGCAGCGTTGAAAGACAGACTGACAGGATCGCTGATAATTGTTACTCTTCCAAAATCGAAGAAAGTTTTTCCAGTTGGGACTTCATTGACTTGCACTCACACCGTATATTCAAAACGAGCACACAAAGACAATCAAGGACAAGCATTTTCTTCAGTGTAAATAAGTGAATTTCCTGAACCCAGAACGCGATTACATCTCAAATCACGCACACACACGCGCTGTAACTACAAGCCGTTTCCTCCTCTCAGCGCTGCTCTCGCGGCGTCCCCCCGCTCAGTCTAATTGAATTAAAAGGAGGCTAAACCATCTGGCCACTGACAGCACAGCAAAGGAGGGGGGTGTCTGCATGTGGCGACCCCACGGTCAAGGTCACGGTTGGTACGATCATCATTATCATCATTAACAACCAGACCACACTAACTCAACAGACCCCCAACTGGCCTCTGCACACACCGATTCAGTTTGACATTTCCCTCCGCGGATAAAGGTTGTTTTATAGTCGGAGTGGAATTCAGCTCAGGCAGCTGTTGGAGATAAAGGTGAACCACACAGGATGAGGGCTTTTGTCTGCATGAATTCGGTGTGTAATCCAGTCAGAACGTCCTGAGAAGACGTAGTTGTTTAGACACTGGTGATCATCATCAAGTGCTGCCATCACACCAAAACTTCCTGTTGATGACTGGATTACCACAATATTCATTACTAGCATTCATTTCTTTGTCTCAAAGAAAGTGCTCAAAGTCAAGCCAAAAGCTCATCATTTATTTGACAACGTGTCTGAAATTCTGAGAACAAGTGATGCTGCCAGTGGTCTGATTTTCAAATGACCACCATCAGTTACTTTCATTAGTTTTATTCCTTTTACCCGTCTGCAAATTGGTAGTTTTTTAAAGCCTCTGATAGATGGTTAGTTAGCTGGTTCATGGTTTGTGTTCGGCACCTTTATCACAAAACAGTATTTGCTAAATCTTTGAAAAACACTGTTGTCTTTTTATTTGTTCTTAAGCTCCTGTTGGTCAGATTGTGGATATATGACCCTTATTCCCAACTCGTCAATTTCTGATGCTCTCAGATCGCAAAACTTTAGCATATGATGAGTTTACGGGACTTTTAAGTTGGAGGTTCCTGAACCAGTTTAATTCAAAGTTTTTACAGCCAAGCATGTGTCATCAACAGATGGTGTTTCACATTGGACAAACCTGCTATATTTTGATTCCAGCAGTAGGGACCAACTTTTCGGGATCCAAACCCCAACATTTTTGGTTGAAATGCTCCGAATGGTTCAAAGTTAGGCTGTCTGTTGTGTCTTGTATCACTGTTAAAACAAAATTGAATGAAGTACATTAAACCCCTAACTCTTGTTCAGCATCTCCTGCAAGACTGTGGTTCATTAAAAATACTTGAACAGCCTCACTGTCCTTCCTCTGCAGGTATGTTCAATACTTCAACGGCCTTCTCTCCGGACACATAAAGATTAACAACAAGCCTCTGTTCCTGCATCATGTCATCATGCACGGCATTCCCAACTTTGAGTCCAAAGGTGGTGAGTATTTTCTTCAGCCAAATCAACACTTAGAACACTGTTATGTCTGCAAAATATTTTACTTCCTCTTGTGTCTTTCCCCTTTACAGGCTGCCGTCCTTTCCTGAAGATCTACCAGGCAATGCAACCAGTCTATACGTCAGGAATATAGTATGGACACTTTTATTCCAGTTTCTGTGTGGTTTGTGTGTGAATCCAGGGCAAAGATGACACTAAACTGAATCCAGGTTTTGAATTTTAACAAGACGTGACTGTTGTTTTTCCTACAGCAATGTTCAAGGAGACAGCAACACCAGTATCTGCATCACCATTGAGCCCGGCCTGCTTCTGAAGGGAGACATCTTGGTAAGATTTTAAAAACGAATTGAATATGAGTGATACTGCCAAACTCAGTTGATGTATTGATCTTTGGCAACCCGTCTCTCCCTGTCTGTCCACAGCTGAAGTGTTACCACAAGCGCTTCAGAAACCCGACCAGAGATGTTGTGTTCAGGGTGCAGTTCCACACCTGCGCCATCCACGACCTCGGGGTGGTTTTCGGGAAGAACGAGCTGGATGAGACCTTCAAAGGTAACAATCCTCCGGGTGGGTGTTGGTGCCTTTTATCATTGTGTGATCATAAGAAATTAAAAAAAAAACTGTATTTAAACCTCAGACAAGTTCAGATAATCGGAAACAAATGTTCAGTTTCTTTCTCTGAAAGTTGTCACTGCAGTAGTTTTTTCACTGGGATTACTGGTTTCCAGTATGGAAAAGTTCTCTCTGTTACTTCCTGCTTTTCATATTTTTTATAGTAAACAGGGTCCTCTGGTGGTGAAGGCAAAAACTCAGCAGTCACTTACATTTAGTGTTAAAGAGTAGTGAACGACATGGAATTAAAATCACCCCTCTGGTGGTTTAGTTACATTAAAAGTTGCCGAGCGATTCAAGTATTTAAAGTACTTTTCTGGCCATGTTTGTGGATTTTAATACTAAGACTACAAACAAAAGTTGAGCCAGGAGAGAGAAGGAGGGGGACATCTGAACAAAGAAGCATATTTTTAGGCCTGTGAACAAGTGTTTTTTGCAATAAACTACTTTTTCTAAGTAGATTTCCTTAACCAAACCAGATTTCTCCATCCGGTAGCTTTGCTGTAGCTGAACTCCCTCCTGTGTGATGTAGTTGGAAGTTTCCCCAAAACTACTTACAGGACTATAAAAACAAGAAAATTAAGGGAAACAATGTAAAAGCTGAAGCTCAGCCAGAGTTCATTGAATTAAAATAAACTCAGTCAGCATGAAACATGTTAACCAGTCCAGTTTTGCAGTTTTTTTGCACTTGTTTATATTACACTCAAAATGAATACACATACATCTATTTAAATGTGATTTTTTGGGAGTTTGTTGAGCTGAAATCAAAGCGTGATCTGTGATTGTCATCGTAATGCGTCCATTATTTTACAAAGTCTTTACACCATGTGTGTCTACAGATGAGAGGTTCCCAGAGTACGGGAAGGTGGAGTTTGTTTTCTCATATGGGCCGGAAAAAATCAAAGGTAAACTCATGAATGTACAGTATATGTGTCTATAAAGAGTGTGTAGAATATGTAGAATACTGAAAATAGATATATTCAGTATCAGACCTGATGTATTGGCACCCGTAACAATTTTCAAAACAGTAGCAATGACATTTTTCTCTATTAGTCGATCTATTGTCATTATGGGATGACACTGCTGATATGACAGATAATACGCTCAGTTGGGGGACTCCATTACCCATCATGCCATGTGCTCCTCAGGCCTGGGCCACCTGGAGAACGGGCCGAGCGTTTCCGTGGACTACAACACCCAGGACCACCTGATCCGCTGGGACTCGTACGAGAGCTTCAACCAGCGCTGTGAGGACGTCGTGGACGGCGAGCACGGTATGTCGGCACAGTGTGATGGATGGGTTGTCTCCGCTCATCCACAGTTACTCACAGAGACCGTCAGACTCACATGCGGTCCAGTTTTAGTTGGAAGAAGCAGTCTCTCAGAAGAATCACTGCACATACATGAAATTCATCAGTCGTCACCACAAGTTGAGAAAGACGAGTCTTTCTTCTCGTCGCTCACCTCTCCACCTCTCAACCCAACATCTCTGAGTTGCCCATGCATGCTCCATAACCCTCCTTCCTAGTCCCCCTCCCCCCCGAGGCCTGTCAATTAGTCCTTTAAATAGCCGCTGCAGAAATAGGGGGGCGTCAGACGCCCTGCTACTGGCTGCCCCCCTCTCCAGGGGGGTTGTAACCTGAGAAGCCACCAACCAGCAAGTCCCACAAACCCACATCCATCCACTCCTAGATCCTGCTTCTGTACCAGGAGTTCAGGAATTTGAAATCTAGGCACCCTGTATCATGTCTCCTACCTATTCAGTTATCCTCAGACATGTCAGTGCGAGGAATGAAAGCCAAATACCGAAAATATAGAATATCTAGTTCATTGCAGCTGCCATCAGGGGTTTTGTTGCTGCTAACTTGGCTGGAAATGGTCCCGGTGGCTCGTCATATCCTGAAGTTTTGGGAAAAACATCCAGTTTTGTTGCCACCAACACAGCTGGAAACCGTCAAAAAATGTCAAAAATGTCTAGTTTTGTTGCCACTAACATGGCTGGAAACCTTCCTGACGTCTCATCAAAAGTATCTGGAAACTGTCCCGACATCTTGTGAAAAACATCCAGCGCTGTTGCCACAAACACAGCTGGATATTGGCGGGACGTCTCGTCAAAAGTGTCTGGTTTCGTTGCCACTAACGCCGACTGGAAACTCTCCAAAAGCCTTTAAATCTGGCCTCTGGGCTGTTTCTACCATTTGTCACTGATTTTTTTGAGAAGTTATGCAGAAAGTAATCAGTTGCAGAGGAGGCAGAAACGTTACAAAGCCGAGACTTTCTTTATATTCAGCTATTATTATCACAGTTTGTCCTGTTTGCAAATTACTATATATTCAGTCTGTGAATGAGTAAACGCGATCACTAAACATGATCATTACAGGATCATTTGTGAAACGAGCATTGATGACACCATAAAATATCCTGTCTCAGACTTTTTAAGACTGTTTCTCCTCTCCGTGATGATGAGATGCATTATTACTGCTGTTAATCTGAGACAACAGGAGGACGCACTCACCCTCCGTTGAGTCAGGACTTGGCAGCCATCGCACGGCTGCTGCATCCACTTTTTATATATGGGATCTTTTTCTCTCTCTCTCTCTCTTTTTTTTTTACGGCTTTTCAAAGACCCATTTCATTTTTATGAACATCCCCCGAGAACCGTTGCGGTAATTGCTGTGTTGCAAGAAGGTCAGTGGGAATCGCCAGGATTGCAAGTTTGAGCCTAATTGAATGGGCGGCGGTCGTCGTTCTCAGCACTCAGCAGAAAGAAAAGCTCTCGGCCAGTTTGTTCATTTCTCTAATTGCAGCCGTCGCTCTTGCACTTGGACGTGAGGATCTGAGCGTTCAGGGGAACACAGTTTCTGTTTTTATGAGGAGGGAACAGACGACGAGTAAAGCAGATTTGACTTGTATTAAGAAGATCGCCAGAAAGAGACTCAGCAAAATAACCATCAGCAGAAGTTTTATTACGGCAAAAAAACACTTACTTTGTTGTCGTTGGAATGAATAAACTGCCACTGGGAAAAAAGATATGTATTAAAGATTATTAATAGGCAGTGAGAGAATGTTAATCAGGTGTCAAATACACATTTGGGCGATGCCACATGAATGCCGCTGATAAGCCCGATGACGGAACGCCCTATTTTTACCCGCGGCGGTACATTGGACACTAATCACTTATCAGGTATCAATTGGGGAATCTAGACTTGTTTATTTGTCCGGGTGTTAAACAAATGATTCATCCTCTCGGGGCTCGGGGGCAACTCATCCTGACGCCATTTTTAACAGAGTCCGGCGACCTTGGAAACCCCGTCGAGAGGACTCAGCGAAAGATGGGTGTCTTAAAAGGGTCGGCGGGATTAGGCGGCTTAGAGTTGTGTGCATTTCATACTCACGGGGAGCGTGAGGCGAGGCGTCCTTAGCTTTCTTTAACAGGAGGTATTTGTGTTGAGTGTTGCACTTCTGTGTGAGTGTGAAGGTTTGTCCAGCTGTTATACAGTATTTTTGCACTATCCAGGCGTCTGTTTATGCCTGTAAACATGCACATTTGTTCAGGTCTTTCACGTTTTTTATTTTTATGTGGTATGTTTAAGTGTGCCTGGGTGTGTGTGAAGCGCACCTTGTGTTTGTCGGCTCGCCTTTGCTCCACTAATAGCCCCGCTGTGTGGTGGCAGCTGTCGACCCCGGAGGTCAAAGCAGTCAGAAGGCCACCGTTCGGGCCAACGAGCAGCCGAAGAGCAACGACAAACTCGCTTTTTTAAAAAAAAAATGACGCATGGATCATTTTGGAATCTACGCACTGTCCAATTTTTATGAATTCCTGAAGCTTTATGGCACAAAACAACAAAAATGGCTTTGTTCTTTCTAAAAAAGTCACAGTGGACGATTATGAATATCACCTCTGACATTTTGTTACTTTAAAGCAAGAAACTAAACATTTGATGAGATGCCGAGGATGAAGGTCGGTGGATGTTTTGTCTTATTTTGAAAAAACAGCAACACTAACAACATAACTTTGTGTGAGAAAGAAAAGATCTCAACTGTTTGTGGTCCTTAACCCAAAAGTATAACAATCGAAAACACTAAAACTGAATGCTTGTGTTCGGAAATTCTTCCTGCATCATCTCCACCACATCAAGTGGACGTTCTGTAATGTTTCCAATTTTACAAAAAAAATCAGAAAAAGTACTGAAGCAACCACTTAAACTCAAATACTCTTACGTATATTTCATTTTAAAGCTACGAGCTGTTATCTTGAATGAAGTGCGTGTTCAAGGAATATAATGTTCCCTTGAGAACGACCACTAAACGTAGTGTTTCACCACAGGAGAATAAGTGTGTGTGTTCCAGTGTGTGTGGTGTACAGTAGGGCAGCAGGCCCAGTCTTCCTTGTTTACCGCCCACCTCCCATATTTGGCTGGGGCTGAGCCCTGAAACATGTCTGGAATAGCTGGATAGAGGCAGACAGAGCGACAGAGATAGAGAGGCAGGCGCAGAGAGGCAGAGAGGAGCAGAGACGACCAGACTTCTGCCAAAGCGTAGAGTTTTTTTTTTTGTATGTTGGTGAGGTTTGAATGGAGGAGAAAGGAAGCGGACGGAGAGATTAAGAGAATGAAGTAAAATCGAAAGGGAGACGGAGAGCAGCTAGACAGCACTGGTTGGTGAGTCCTTCAGATTACTAATGGTAACCTTCCTTGCAAAATAAAGACATGTTGATTTTAAATATCCATGTGTGA
The DNA here is from genome assembly GCF_904848185.1 of Acanthopagrus latus. NCBI lineage: Eukaryota > Metazoa > Chordata > Actinopteri > Spariformes > Sparidae > Acanthopagrus > Acanthopagrus latus. The sequence continues at coordinate 12,068,086 of NC_051062.1, forward strand.
ACGCCTCTGACGTTTTATTAAAACGTGCTTAAAATATAGCCAAATATATGTTATTGTTGCAGCGGTCAAATGGTTTTCTTGCCATAATGATGCAGGTTTTGCCCTCTAAAGTGTCTCTCGTCCGTACGAAACGACAAGACTTTTTGTTCGTCGGGTCCCACACACAAGAGTCTGTTTGTCTGTTTATTACGTTTCCATGTCAACACTGTTGCATCCTGTGTGTTTGGCACCTATATGGCATAAAATGAGTCATGGAGCGAGCAATTTGTGTGCGGAACATTTTATGAGCGGGCTGCAATTTGGGTACACCAAAACTATTAGGGAGCTTTGGTTGGTAACTTCGTGTGAGCTCCAGAGAGCTCGGACTGGGACAAGAGTACATGTTGGAGGGTTTCTTGGAGACAGTTTTTGAAAAGCTGCAACTTTTATTTTGTTGGTGTATTGATACGTGTATATTTGACGTATTTAAAAAACAAGTATCTTGAAGGTCCAGTTTGCAAGAAAGTTGATTTTGGAGGGATGATTGTACATCTGGTCAACCATCATCCAAAAGCCTCAGTATCTGACAAGTTGGCAAACCCAAAGCGTCAGTCTTTGACGAGTTTGGAGCCCAAAGCATCATTGGGGATGTGACTCAAAATGACATTTTCTATCAAACTGGACCTTTAAGTTGATGTCTGACAAAATATTTACTTTCCAAATAGGTTAAGAGCAGTTCAATTACATCACTAGATTTATATCCAAATCAAGCCCTAAGTGTCCAGCCCTCATTGTGAAAAAAAGGACGTGTTCATAACTTTTAGTAAAAGTTATTTGTCTGAAATCTGCAGAAACAGGGCGAGCAGTCAGGTATTTCCAGAAGACCTTGTGTGTGTCTTGCACAAGCACAAAATGCTTCTAGTTAGACGTCGTGCTGACAGCACAGTGAGCTGCAGCAGCAGGTTCAAATCCCAGCCGTGAAAACCCCGCTGAGCCAGTCCTCATCTCTTAATGCCTCCTTTCTCCTACTGTCTGTCTAGATGTCTACATATGGATTTATCTCTGTCTCCTAAGGCCTGTTGGCTGCTCTGCCTTTGTCTTTTTCTATGAGCGCCTCATTGATTTCAGTTAACTCAACTACATTAGTACTTTTCTGAAAGTGTCTGTCAAACTTTTTCTGAAAAACTGTGAGACGAAATAAGTTCGAGTGACTGTTTTGTTGACTTTGTCCTTCCAAAGTTGCCCACGAATTTATTCATAAGAAAAACAAATTTGTCATTAAATAAATATCCAGATGTTTTGGATTGTAACTCTTGTGCACTTAGATTGAATCACAGCACTTACAGTAGGTAAAAGGTTGCCGTCTCTGAGAGTTAAACGTGACACCCCAAAGCTCTCAAAGAGACGGAGATGACAGACGGACATCTAGGTAGAAAGCAGGCAGACAAACTTTTATGACAGCTACTAATCCCCTCTTGAAAGACAGATGCACAGACAACCAAGCCGCCAGTCAGGAGACAGCCAGACGTGGAGACAGAGGCAGACACTCAGGCCAGAGAGTTAGCCTGACGTGATCCTGCCGGGGCGATTTTATGACACACTGGTGGTGTAATTTTGTTCTTGTTCATATGCAAAAGATGCCAACTCCACCCCCCTGAGGTTTTGAGCTGATATCAAACTAATATTTTCGGGCTCAAGCGCACATTTGGTTCCAATATACAGCTGTTTTAACCACGTACTTGATGAATTACATTTGAGAAAATGTGGACCTGTTAAATCCACAATCAGTGCATTAGTTTGAGGCACATTTGATATCAGATTGTAAAGATTTTGAAGGATGAAGAAGACGACACCTTATCTAATATATCTATATCTAATAAAGGTTCCTTTTCTTGAAAACAGAGACAAGCTTTTCTATTTAGAACAGGATACCAGACTCACTCTTGGTGCCTATTCGGTCCAATGAGAGTTTGTCACCTGGTGCATAAACCAAAAACGTTTCTAGCTCTCGCTGGATTTACTTCCTGGTTAAGTACGTGCAGTAGGGACCATGCCAGTGAATGTCCTGGTCTGTCAGTGCCAACAATGCTATCTTCCGTCAAAATGAAATAACTGTCAAGTTATCCGTTGAGGCAACATAGGACATCATCTGGGTCCAGTTCCATGTACGCCCTTAAGTAAGTTTGGGGCAATGGAGAAAGGATGCCAGGTCAAAAGTTGGTATATATTTTAATCACTCCCTCTTAAATCTCAGACTGGTTGCAGGGGAATTTTTTGCTGTAATATCATAAGTAGCCAATTGGCAAAATGTGTGGCGTATCCAGCTCCTAATAATGTATTCATGAGTCACGTGCGTGTTGCTAGCTTGCAGCTTTATTCTTCCTCGCCTTTGTTGGCACGCTGCTACATTTCTTTGCACATCACCACCATCCAACAGTGGAACTTGCTTATCAAAATATTGCTCTTTAGCACCACTAGTGGTCAAAAACTCAAAAGGGTGCCTTTAACCTTTTAATGTGATGTGCAAATTAAACATTCTTATCATTCTATATGTCAAATCATATCAGCCAGTTTCTGTCTCCTGTCATCGATTCAGGGCCGACAATAATTCTAACCTCACTTCGGTTTAACAGACCAAAAATCTATTACAAACTCAACCCAGCTGAAGATCTGATATGACAGAGAGAAAGGGGGGGGGCGACATGAATCAGACGCGGAGTGTAGCTGGATGTCAGTCTGACATGGAGACAGTCAGACAGATCGCTTTTTATGACAGTCGCTCGGATGACAGACAGGCGGATGGATGACATCATCCTGAAAGCAATCTTGGGGACAGACACTGATACAGTCACGTCACGTTACCTCAACCGGTGACAGCTGGACACTGGGTGATGGATGGACTCAGAGGCAGACATGGCAAATATAAAACCGCGACAGTTTTCCTTGTGCCAGTCACTGATACACCAACCATGACACCTTTTTCACTGATGGACTGTCATATCATCCCTTATGAGGATGTCTCTCTTACTCTTTCATGCGCTGCTGCAAAAAGTGTCCAACCTGAGTAGCACGTACATCTTTGTATGATGTAAGAAATACGTCTTTTTTTGTTGGGAAACAAATGGAAAAGAAATGTATTTGTGCTGGATGAAAAAAAAACTGTTTCCGGAATAGGAAGCTTTTAGGACCAAGTGCTGAAATGGGCGGCTTAACGAGGATATTTTTGCAGTATCTCTCACAGGTCTTTAAGACTAGTCAGTCAGCTGTCAGTCAGACCCAGTCACCCACTGCTGGCACGCAGACAGTCCGGCGTAACAGTGATCTGAAAGCTGTGAAGGTGAATGTCGCATCCTGCTGTGAGATACCCAATGGCTCGCTGACAGAGCCATGCCTGCCACTGCATGTCAGTGTGTATAATTGTACGTCCAACAGTCTCAACCGGCTCAGAGGTGTCGTTCCACGTGATGAAAGGGCAATTTGCAGCAGAAAAACAACGAGCGACAACGAGATAAAGTTACCTTGGCTCACACTGGAAAACATATCCATCTGAACCTGTTTAAATCTCACTGATGGTTAAACCTTTTTCCTTGAGATCATTTAAAAATAAAGAAGTTGTGTGAGTTTGTTAGATGTGCAAAAAAACATCATTAGAACACGTTAAATCCAATAAATCTTCCACTTTCTTGTTAATGTATCATCTTCACGCTGCGTCTTCCAAGAATATTCTCAATTTCATCTTAAGTTTTGATATATCTGCACTATTCTCATCCTGTTCCTTCAAGTTCAAGTTGAGCATTGTTTTGGTTTGTCTTTAACGAGCCGTGGAGAACAAATGGTTCTTTTCATCCTTGCCTTCTTCACCCTCTATAAAACAGGGTGCCTCACTTTTCCAAACCTCAGCGTTTTACGGCTCTCTTGCCCACCCAGTTTCCCCCTAACCCATGGACCTTCTTCCAACTCCCAAAAGACCTTTCTGTCATGGGTCAACCCTCCCTCTCTAAATAGCCCTTACTGTAGATGTCATGTGCATGTGTGTGCAAATATGCATTTATACATTTACAAGAAATCATACACCGTATCCAATAAAACGATCGTTTCCGAGGTGAATGAGAGGCACACCATAGGACCACCGTTGAATTTGTGTAAACGTTGCGGTATGTTTCTATATTTATATGTGTCTGCATTTTGTAAAAATGAGGTTGGCCCTTTAAATATTTTATGAGGTCATCATGTCCTCTATAAGAGTGGAAAGCCTGTCTTGAAGTTTCCACCACCCTTGGAAACTAGCAGCCGATAAGACGATCTAAAGGAAAAACACGCCCAAAAAACAATTTCAGGAATTTAGAATAAATAGGTGTCAGTTCCAGAATCTACTGATACAACAGATAGTACCAAGACTTTAGAAGTTACTGTGACATAAAATGAGATGAATTGGTGAAAATACATTTTACATTGGATATTGCCAAGAATTAAAGAGCAAATTTGTGAGAAAGTAGATTTTTGAGTCAAAGGAGACCTTTAAGATGTTACGATAACATGTAGAACAGTGTCATCTGGAAAATGCATTTATTAATTTGCTTAACAAATCAAAAATATGAACTTGTAAGGGAAACAGAGGTGGTCCAAGAACAGAGCCCTGAGGAACCCCTTTACGTAACCTCAGGGAAATAAGCATTAGTTGTTTTGGTCCATTTCGTTCCAAATTAGAAAAAAATCAGTCAGTATTTGACGAGCTGGGAATGAGACAACTGGTGGACCTCAAAGTTAGAATAAATTACTGTAAAGATAAAGTTATTTTGGTTGGTTTAAACCTGTGCAATGAAAGGGTTGTGGAACAGCTAATGTGACTCTTGTTCTACTTCTGACCACTCGCATCAGTCCTAAACTTACACGGTTTCATTCACCATGAACCCAGGGAGTAATTCATAATGCAAGCGTACACGGAACACATTCAGCTTCAGTGTCCAGCATGTTCTCACTACTTTACAGGTGCGTCGACAAGGCGTTTGTTATTCTCTAATGTAATAACTATGTATATAATCCACATCCCAGGCGATGCATTTGACACAGCAATAACAGCGGTTGTAGCACATTGTCTATTTATAATAAACCATTGGCCACAGGTGTTTAAATGGCTTTTTAATGGCCTCCAAGGCTGCGATGTGGCAATGAAACACTCAAGCGAACACTTAAGAGGATATAGCCAAGAGGCAGGTGCTGTGTTTGTGTGCAGCGCCGTATGAGCAATGCCTCTGGCACTTTCACGAGAGAGGAAAGAACCTGTCACATGAGAGAATATAGAGAATGGACAGGTGCGTGTGTGTGTGTGTGTGTGTCAGAGAGACTAATATAAGTTCTGAATCAATAGAAGGGACAATTTAGATGCTAAATTTAGTTTTCTCATTAGTACTTTATGAGCAAAAATCTCTTTTACTGAATATGTGAAAGAGTGGTGGTGAATGCGGCTTGGTCCTCAGAGAGGGTGGCATGTTACACTCATTTACCGCAGTCGGAAACAAATTGTTAGCCATTTGTGTTAGCCAAGCCTCTGTGACTCAGCCGATCTAATTTGAGGTCTTCTGCAGCTATTTATTGACATAAGAAGAAAGCTATTTGTTGTATTCAGATGGTGAGCCGCTTGTTTGTGCCATGCAGAATGATAATGACTGGTTTTGTCATCGTGCATGGATCATATCTGAATCACTGTGTCAGATATAAGATATGTATTATTTTGGTCATCAACCATATAGCTATAACTATAACTCCTAGCAGCATTACATCATGTACCATTATACCATAACAGCCTTATAATTTGACAGTATTGCTCAAACTGTTTCGATGGTTATAAATGTTGAAGGAAGCTCAGCAGCTGATGAACACCAACCATAATAATACGAGAAACAACCAAATCCACGTAATGCTTTCACAGGGTGTTTCACATTGCGTGACCAGCAGCTATCCAGTTGTTTATCCGGTTTCCATGGAAATGTAGATGTTTGGAGCACTTGAGGACTTCTTGACCAACAAAAACTCCAGAACAGCTGCTGAGTGGACAGTTTTTAAGAACTTTATATTTATATAAAATGAAGTGCTAGGTTTAACTCTAAAACTGTCACATACATGGGCCAGCCCAGTACCTCACTTGTTAGCATCTGCACCATCTGCACGTCATCCCATCTATCTTTCCTCTCTCCTGTTAACTTTATAGCTGTCCTATCATATAAAGGCGCAAAAACTGACTTGCAGCATATTTCTATTACAGTATATCAAATAAAAAGATCCCTTTTTGACACCTGAAGCATCATATTTTATTAATAATTAATTGTTTGTGTGCATCCAGCATTTTCACACTCAGCTCTGTAGTCCTTCATGTCCAGGATTAACTGAAGTAGCGCCTCCTGAAGCTGCTAGGGATTCAGTGTCTTGCTCAAGGACACCTCAGCAGGTCAGATTTTTGCAGACAAGCACGTTTCTCCCAGCTTACGCACATGCCATGAGTGTGGGGCAAATGTAAAGGTTGTGACCTCGCAAGTTCCTGTCATGCCCAGTGTTGTTTTGCACTTCCGTCCTTTACTAAGTCAAGAGGATTGTGCCAAACCGTCATGCCTCTGTTTAAGGAGGTGAGAGTCACTCCGGAGAGATTCACACTTGACCTGTGAGTCAGCCACCTTTGTGACATTTCTGTCTCAACTTCATCCTGTCGGCATACCTTGACAAAACTTCAACAGCTTCAGTTTTTGTCTGATTTTGATGATTTGGATTTGGAAGATCAGCTCAAGTTTTTTATTTGTGGGTTCCTTCGGTTGGTGATTCAGTGGAGATTTTTAAGGCAACGTCCCTAGCAACAGCACCAAATCAACAAATATTGAATAAATCAAAATGTTCCCTGTTACAATACCGCAGCAATGTTGTAGGCCTCTTACCCCAAAAACTTTGCTTTTCGCATTTTTTAGTCCGTCTGTTTCTTTCTTTCCTCTATGAGCCATGACACGCCAAATAACAGCGTTCGCTCCCCTGATTTAACCTCATGATGGGGTTAACCAGCAGCTGGAAAAAGTGTTACAGAACTGCGTCGTTTTTGTCAATGAAAGATCATCTTTTATGGACTAGAACAAGGGTATTCCCTATTCTCTGAAAGGTCAGGATGAAAGAGAGAGTCAAAGACGGATGGAGCTCAGCTGGTGGAAAATTTAAAACCAGAGTTCTGTGAAAAGTTTTGAAATACTGTAGATTAACTAAAAACTAAGGCCTTTGAGGATTTACGGCATGTAGTGAGAGCTTTCTCTGGAAAAAGATTAAACTTTGCCTTGTGGGATTTTCAGACAGTAATGGGAAGGGTTATCCTGAGTAAGGGGATCCCCTCTGATGACATCACCAGGCAAGGGGGCGACGGTCCCGGGCAGACAGATGGCGTGGGAGTTGTAGTTTACTTGTGACGACGCTGCTTCACGTGCAGCTGGGAAGTAGTGGTGGTGTTGGTGGTGGTGGTGGAGTCCCTCCCCCCGCTGCCGGGAACAGTCAAAGATCATCCCAGATTGCCAGCTCACCCCTTCGGGCAGCTTTAGTGGTACAGCCCCGCCTCGCTCCAGCAGAGCACATGTATGATGAGGGGACATGAATCAGAGAGGACAGAGAGAGTGAGAGAAGAAGCTCAGAAGCAGAAAGCTCAGTCACTAGGAGGCAACTGAAGGACGATGTATAGACTCAAGTTTGGCTTATTGATCTCTATATAACTGGCTGAAGACAAGGGAATATTCCAACCTTTCTTGATCGATTTGGGAAGAATGAAGTTATAATACAGGTAAGAAGGATATTTGATGCCATTAGGTAGAAAAATAATTATGATTTGACAAATTTTAACAAGGAAATAGAATGAAAGTTGTTCGGAAATCAAATATCCAGGATTTGAAGAAAGCTTTCTTTATCTTGTCTTCAGAATAATCATATTTTGGAAAATGTAAATTATACCTTTGTCTCAAAATTTCTAACTTCTCCCAAAGTAAACCAAAATGAAGCACTAAACCGCTGCATTCACTCCCGTAATGTTAATCCCCGTGTCATCATTAAAAACAAACCACAGGAATAAACTGTGTTTACAACTTCCTCGCCTGCCCTCCCATTCCTGCTGCTACTGTGCCTGTGAGTTGTTGTTGACATGGGTTTTGAAATAGCTGCGGTCCGAGTGATCCGCCATCTGTCCCCCCGGGGTTCGCTCAATTTGGAACATCCCACATATGAGCCAGCCACGGTGGTCATGTATATGTCGTGTATCCCTTTGCAAATGAATATCGGATCCGGGAAGGGAGCATTGGTGTATTATTTTCTTCTTGTAAACATACAGTAAGTGTTGCCACAGAATGATCTGTTGCACGTGTGATTGTTGTGTTTCATAGAAGTTTGGAGTAGTGCATTGGGTTATAATGGAAGCACACATTGTATCCTCCACTGGTTGAATTACAGTAGTGAACTTGACTTCTGTTTATATGTTTTATTTCCACATTGTAACATTTTGGGGTATTTTATCACCATGATCGCACCTGAATTTCTAAAAAAGAACACATTCCTGAGCTGTGCATCCAAGGAATCTCAAATTAGTTTTTACACGCTTCTAATACTATAAACAGATGGAGATTTTTCCTCTGTGATTAATGTTTTTGATTGCTCATGCCAGGAAGAGCAGTATGTGTCCAAAAGTCTTGTGAACATTAACAGACTGTTTTGAAAGTTTTCCTGTTTTGAAAGGTAAAGTTTATTCTTTCGTTTGAAGCACAACCAAGCCAAAATAATTTCCTCCAGTTTTTTTTAAATAATGCCCATATGCCGCAAACTAAAAAAGCACCAAAAAACAGACCATATTTTGATAAGGACACATTCCTGTGAAAGAATCTTGTCAAAACTTTGATTGTGTAACTTCCAGGCACTCAGTCTGACTTTGCCGGCATGATTCAGCAGCCAGAAATCAACTTGAGGAAGACAGCTTGTCCTCTCACAGTCCAGCTCTGGGCTTTCAAACTGGCACTGCTGCTCTTCTCTTTGGCTCACGCAGACCAGCTGTTTCAGTGTCTTGGACAGGACCCACCCTGGTTCACGTCAGACCATGTGGGCCTGCACTGACGCAACGTGACAGGAGCTTTAGCCATGCAAATTGGCTATTAATAGAGCTGGAAGGAGCCGTGTTGCTGGTGGCTGGGCTATAGGCTGCACCTCAGGGTAAAAAAAAAAAAAAGACGGGTGCAGAGGGGGGTCAGTGTGCTGGTGGTGTAAGTGCTCATGTCCCGTGCAAATGGGATTTGATAATTGGAAACCAGTCTTTGTGGTTAGGGTTAGGTTTTTGTCTCATCTGCAGTGCAAAAAAAGAAAAACACATCCATTTTATTTCCCTATGAACTGCATAAAAATGTGAGACTAATTTAAAACTGTCTCTTTGTGTCTCTTTCAGATGTTGGTCACACCCAGGGTCCCCTTGATGGAAGCCTTTATGCTCGAGTCCGCAAGAAAGACTCCCTGGAAGGAGTTGTCACCATCAATGGCCTCCCAGTCCATGAAAATCCCTTGACAAATGCCGAGAACCCGTTAAGACATCCCAACCACCCCCTTCAAACCACTGACCAGACCCTTCCTGTGACGGGCCACGCCTCCCTGCCTGCCGTTGACCACACCCTCTCCGTGAGCAGCGACTCTGGCAACTCGACTGCATCCATCAAGACTGATCGTACTGATGAGCACAGCCAGTCCTTACAGAGTGCCGTGAACCACAACAACCCAGCAGCGACCCACCCGCCACTCAGCCCACAGGAGAAAAGAGAACTCGACCAGCTTCTGAGTGGCCTCGAGGCACCAACCCGACAAGCCTACCTGTCCACGTCCACAAGTCCAGGAGGAGGTGTCCGGCACCTGGTCCCAGCGCAAGTGCACGTCAACGGGGGCCACACAAGGCTAGTTGCCGCCCCTTCAACAGAGGAGCGAGAGACTGATATTCTTGACGACGAACTGCCCAACAGTCAAGAGGGCAACAGTGTGGACAGCTTGGGCACACTTTCATCCCTGGAGGGACAGGCAACCCCGGGTGACTTCTACCAATCACAGACGCCCATCAGCAGGCAGAACGACGGTCCTTACCTTGAGAGAGGTGTTCTTGGAGACAAGTTGAGCGGGATGCCCGTGCATGGAGTACGAACTCCCACGGTGATGCAAGAGATGTCTGTGGACTCTGCATCACCACAGGGGGGATACAGCAACTACCAGAACGGAGCAGGGATGTACCGTTCACAGTCTTTTGGGAATCCCCCAAACAGCAGCCCTGAGACCAACGCTAAACTGATGCCAAGGGCTCCAGAGAGGAGCACCAGTAGCCGGGAGGCTGTTCAAAGAGGCCTCAATAACTGGCACCAGTACAGCCTCCCAGATGATCCATTCGGCCCTCCTCTTCAGTCAACCCATAGCTTACCCCACTTCCCAACCTCAGCCTCCCAGCGGGACATCGAGCAGTCCATCGAGGCACTCAACATGCTCATGCTTGACCTGGACCCTATCAACTCCCACATGTCCAAGTCTCACAGTGCACCTCCTGGGGAGAACAGCCTCAATTCATCCCAGGTGCCCTTCTCCCAGACCCTTGCCAGACCCTCATACCAAGCAGACTCTGCCATCCATGGTTACAATAACTCCGGGTCCGTCAGCAACTCCCTTCATCAGCCCATGCGGCCGGCTGGGAGAGTCTCAGCACTGCCCAATCAGAGCCCCGTTATGGAGTCCCCGGTGTATTCTCCCCAGAGGACCAACACCGGCTACCAACACCAAAACACCACACCGACACACACCCCAGAGCCCTACCTACACACACGCCAAGCAGCCCACCACTACCCCAACGACCCCTCCTCTAATTACAACCAGCAGGTGCCAGGGAAGCTTGTGAACTCGTACCCAGGCAGTGGGGTTTCCCACTCCCCGGATCTGCAGGGTTCCTCTCCCTATCAAGGCTACAGTGCCTCTTCTTCTCCTCTCCCTGTTCTCACCCCACAGCCCAAGGATACATCTTCTTCATCTTTGACTAGAGAACAAGATGCAGAGGAGGAAACGCTTAATTTGGAAGGACTGGTGGCTCACCGTATCGCCGGTAAGGCTCAGAGTTATTGTCTGAAGTGACAGAAAGAATGAAGGCAGGAAGGATTGAGTGAATTTCCAGTTTTCCAGTCATATTTGTTTGCCACATTTCATCGAACCTAATCAAATTTTATTCTCCCTGTAACGGTTTGTGGCCTACTATGTCTGAGTTGGTGCACAGATTAGATTAAGTACGAGGGGAAAAGACTGCTCTTTTATTTATGTGGCCTACATCCAGCGTTTCATTCCCTTTCAACAATGAAGTACACTCCCATTCTTGAACAGGAGATGGTATGAAGAAGTGCATTCAAAGTTTAGAACATATAAAGTGTTGCTTTTGGGTTAATATTGGCTTATATACATTATTGGACCACACCAGTTTTTTTTCATCTTTAAGTCTAGTCAAGATGAGCTTTATTGTCACAAGCACACAGACACAGAGAAGTAAAACAGACAAGTGACACAGTTAAACTACAAAATCCACAAAGATGCACAGAAGATGCACAGTGTTTATCTATATCTAAGATATCTAAAGTTTGCTGCAGACATAATGGCACTAGAATGCAGACTACCATTAGAAATGAATAGAAACAGTGGCAGCTTTTAAAATATTGAGGTGTAATATGAAGTTATTTGTTGTAAATAAGCAAAAATCCCCCGAACAGTCCTAAAAATTCAGCATAAGCACCACCTGGAATGGAGAAAAGGCTCACTAGACTCAAAACTGGACTGTGTTCAGAGATTCTTTAGTAAAGTTTCAACCTCAGCTGGAAGCACCTTTAGTCTTAAACACCGGGCAGCATGTGAGCTGTGCAGCTTTCAGCAGTTTCTGTTACAGAATCATCATGGGGTGCCGCACCAGAGGAATGACCCGTAGTCGTAAAATTAGCTCCTGCAGCTGAAATAAAGCAGAGCTGGTGAGAGTGGAGATGGGATGAGAGTAAGAATAGCCGAGCGTTCAGAGGCTCCGGCTTCCATGCATTGTCTGCATTCATGTTTACCTTTATGTGAAACCATGTGGCAGCTCTCAGGCGCCTCCCAGTGGAACAAAGTTGTCGTCTCCTCCTGTTTTTGAGCATTATGTAATCGTCAGCCCTACAGCAGATTCATTTCTTTTGATGCATTTTCTCTTCGCTTTCACTAGATCCATTTCTGTTCTGATTGTTCTTCTCCTTTTCTGTTTGATCCATCCCCCTGCTGTATGGACAACCCTTCCCACCATTGCTTCCTCCTCTGCACTCCTCCTCTCACCTTCCTCCTCCACCTTTCTCCTCCTCCATCCAACCACCCTGACCTCCCTCCCCGGGATCAGAGTACAACGCTCGTATTCGGGGCATCAGTGAAAGCATGTCACCGCAACAATCTGACCGCCACCGCTCCTATTCCTTCTCTGGTTTGTCCACTTTCCCTCGCTTTTTATTTTCTGACTTTGTTTCATTTTCTGCATTTACGGAAGCTTTTTTTCTGTTTCCCAACCATGTTTCCAATTATTTTACGATCACTTATATTTGCTTTTTTCATGGCCTTTCAGTCTCTGCTGTGTTTTTTCCTTTTCCACTGCTTCTTACACCCTTCATTTCACTTCTTTACAAACCACTTTAACTCTCTGTCCCTCTCTCTGTCCGGCTCTCCTGAAGGTAACGTCAGGGTTCAGCTTTCAAAAGTTGAAAATAAACCCACACAAAAATGCTCCTTTACAGATCAAAAGATTATCGCCTGCGTTTGTCGTTTTCCCACTCTTGATTTTAGACATATAAAAAGCTACAGTTCCTACAGTGAATATTTTGGGTCGTTTCAGGGGTGCGCTCCAGAGGAATGACCCCAGAAGTGACGCAGGAGACGGGTCGGCGTCGGACCACCAGCGAGGGACAGTACCAGAGCAGCCACGAAAACACGCCGATGGTGGATTCACCGGACTTCGCCCACAATCTGGCCCTCAACCCGGGAGGAAGACCCAGAGAGGTCAGAATTCAGTTTGAACTCCAGCTATGAGCCCCATGCTCCAAAACATCAAGAACTTCTTTGGGATTATTTTATCTCCGTCTCTTCCAGGGTCCCATGCACAGCTACCGGGAGGCGTTCGAAGACGACGACGCTGACAGCTTTGCCAACAGTCCTGCGTTCGGAGGAGGCGGTGGTGAGATTTCCCCCCAGACCCCCAGCTTCCCTGTGTCGCCACAGACTCCTTACTTCAACATGTGTAGGTTCACCCTGCCTGCAGACAGGGGGCGCTATCTAAACCTCCAAACACTGACTATCGACATGAACTACTCTCTTTTCTCTTTTACTTTTATTCTAGAATGTGATTTTCCTTTTCATCAGCACTGTCCAAATCCGGAAAGGACAGTAAAACGTGAACAAGACTCTTCTCAAATGGATAATACATATATTATATATATATATAAATATATAAATATATAAATATAAATATAAATATAAATATAAATATATATATATATATATATATATATATATATTATTGTATTGATCTCTTTGCAGTAAAGACTCAATAAGAACGACAAAAACTACTTTATTTAATTGCTTTAATTATCATTAACTTGTACAACAGGAATAATAAAATTCAACACAGCAATTCAACCCTGACCTGAACCCTACTTTGAATAAACACTCAAATGTTACATTTAAAATTTTAAATAGGAACACAGAAAGTATTAAATAAGAAGAAAAACTATCAGTAGCAGATAAAATGGAGTCTCTCCTCACAGTTATGAGCCTCCCACTCGCGTACTTCTACATCTGCAGCCGCTTCATCTGCCACCAAAATATTCACCCTTTGACTCGGTCCAAACATGTTGGCATGAATGTGGTCCGACAGCGTTGTAGCGTTATTGACCAGTGCTGGGAGAGTACCGCTGTGACTCCTTCCCACCACCTTCAGGGCCGCACAGCTCATCTTGTATTCAGGACACTCGGGCTCGCCCTCCTGACCCCAGGACTTGTAGCTCAGCGGCTGCCGGTCCACCCACAGCCAGCCCCCGGGGAAGAAATGCAGACCGATCCAGACGTTCTCCGTGGTTTCATTCCTCGCCAGCTCCTTCTTGATCAGCATCATCTCCGTCTGTGACGCCACGCTGGCCAGGTCATCGTGGTGCTTCCTGCAGTACTCCAGAGCTTCCAACCAAGTCTTCTTCTCCCTCACCACGTGGGCGCTGTAGCAGTAGAAGTAGAAGGGGTAGATCGAGAGAGCATCGTGCCATACGTCATAATGAATAGCGCCATAGTTCTCCTCTGTTCCTTTACTTGGCTGATTCCATGCCCAGAAAAATCTCGTCACTTCCCCGCCTCCCGACCACATCCACTTCTCCCTGTCCGTGGAATTCCTGATCAGTCCGATCCAATAGTAGCCTAAGACGCTGTCGCTGAGCCGTGTAAGTTTCCTCATGTCGTGTTTGTTACTGACAGGAGCCAGGTCTGTGTGATGCTGCCGGCAGTACTTCTGAGCCTTGTTCCATCCGAGTCTCTGCCGGACGAAAACGTACTTACAGCTGAAAGCTGCATAGAAGCTCAGCAGGAGGAGGACGAGGGTGAAGGTTTGATCCATCGCTGTCTTGTGTCCAAGGACGACGTGCAGCACACTAAAGGGGTTTTTGATGCACATGCTGCAGTGTGTGACCCTCTGTGTTTTGCATAGGTGGAGCCTCTCCTTCACTGGACCGTTCTGTCTTCACGCAGCTGCAACCATAAACCAAAGAGTCGATGGTCAGAACATCACATCTCAGTCGGAAAATAAAACCCAACAAATCTGTTCATTCAGCTTCTCCAGTGTGAGAATTTGCTGTTTTATATCATAAAGTTAATATCTGGTGGCTTTGAACTACTTTGTCAGACAAAACCTGCTGAAAAATGAAGCTTTCTTTAACATGGAAACATTATTCAGACAAGAAAAACCATCAAACAGTCTTTGCTCAAACCGTTTTAACCATCATTTTACCATTGACACAAACTAAGAGGACCTATGTATTTTAACAAAAAGGGTTTTTTCAGATTTCTACAGCTGATTAATGTCTCAAAGCACAAACTCAAATGCATACAGCCTAAGACCAAAAAAAAGTAGAAAACCTCAGGAAGAGCGACAGAGAATGGAAACAAAAGCAATAAATGTATAACAAATGTTCAAGTCAATTCACTCTCCCCCTCAGAGTCACAAGAAGAGGTTTATAGAAACGCTCCTGGAGGATGAATCAGTGACTCTTTAATGATTTATTTACAGAGATCCTGGCTGAAGAAATTCCCTTTAACAGGCAGAAACCTCGAGCAGAACCAGACGGTTAATAGTTTTTGGTTTTATTGATGTTAGTCAGCTGAACTATTTTATTCAAGGTTACAAATGAAACTAAATTGTATATCACCAAACAGATCCCTCACTTCTGGGGGTCCTGGTCTGGATGACAGTTGTGAACATCGTCTCAGAGACGCTGCACATTTTTTTAAAATTTGCGTCAGGCAAAACAGACGAGGTGACATGACAACAAAGGAGAGCGACGAGCAGGTGTGTGCAAATCACGCGTCTGAATAACAATCTGGAGCGCTTCGTCATCTTGTCATGTTTGTTCCTGGGCAAGCAAATAAGACAGGAAATATGTAAAGAGGAGAGTTCCACATTAACTCCGGAAAAAAAACACACGTCCACGTCTGTTTTCTCAAATGTCGATATTTAAATCTAATTTCAAAAAAGTTTGAGCTGCTCTGACCAGTGCTGCATGATGTCACTTTGTTGCTTTCCTTTTTTTTTTCCTTCACGTTTTCTTCACACTTCTGCATTTTGAAATGAAGGAAATGTGAAAGGACACACACACACACACACACACACACACACACACACACACACTTTTAGACATTTCTATCAGATGTCCAGCCCCTGCCTGCCCTGTTTGACACTGTGTTGACTGCGAGGACACAACTCCTGCAGTCACTCATGAACACGTAGCTGTTGCAGTAAGAATCTGCTCTGTGACACAAACCCCACCCTCCACCTCCACCTCCAACCCTCTCCACGCCACCTTAACAGAGCACTGGGCCTGAATCCCTGTCACGCTGTTGATCTGGATTCTTTTATAAGTCACGGAAAAGTAAAAAACTGAGGAGTTTGTTTCTGAACACTGGGTGCCTTTTAACTTGGAATTAAATTAACCGATTCCTCTACAGAAGATTTGATTACGGAGTAAAGTCACTTCTTCTGTCCCTGTAAATGTCTAAGACGGCGTCTCGTTTTGGAAAACAACTCCACAGTTTTATCAGCGACGTTCCCGTGTCTCCTCCACCCGTCATGGCAACATTAACACGACCTCCCCCATGTTCAAACCTTAATCCTGTGTTTTTGAATCCATCCCACCACAATCTAACCTGGACCCAGCCACTGTGTTTGGACCGCAGCATGCTTTAAAGCTTCCGTACTTTGATATTCATTGGCCTCATTTTCAGATACATGATTTTAGGACATAGAGATGATCCTGATACCTTAAATGTAAATGTTAATCAGGTTTAAAGGTGCATTATGTAAGAATTTTAGGTCTTTGTACTGTGATATCTACTAAAGTTAGCATGCTAACCAGCTAGCCCCAAGTGTATAACAGAAGCTAACAGAAGCTAAAGTCATGGATGTATGAGCAGAATACAATTAGCAGCAGTTAGCAGGTGATCCAGTTGAGGTGGCCAAATTCTTGCGTATTGCACCTTTAATGCAGGAAGAGAGTATGAAGCAGTGAGTACTTCAACGTCGAGTAGTTTCTCTTTCATCAGGCAAATTTTTCCACTTTTGCAGGGATGATTACATCCTGATGTGTCATGTGGAAACATGCAAATGTCTGTTATGGCGCTAAGAAAAGTAATTTGAGCTTCATTTTCAAGTTTTTTGCAAAATAAAAGCACATTTCATACAATTTCCTGAGACATCTGAACTCAGATGTTACTATTTTTTAACAAATATTGTGCAAAGAATGAGATAACGCTTACCAGTTCTTCTTGTAAAACTTAGAAATCAAGTTGCTGCTTTGTCTATCTTTTCAAAATAAAAGACTGATTACACTCAAACATGTGATTCCACCATCTGATGCGCTTTCATAAAGCATCGTGCTGATGCTAAAGTGATTTATTGTGTATTTCCTGCCTTGCGTCAATCATTTTACATCCTCGCATGCCTCTGTTACACTCTTATCTTGTCATGGTTGTGCATATTTTGTTGTATTGCTCCTTTAAATCTCTCGTTATCTCGTTTGTCTCTCCTGTAGCTCGCTCTCCTCCAGGTCTGGCCAAGACTCCTCTGTCAGCTCTTGGGCTGAAGCCTCATCAGCAGGTTGGATCAGGTCAGTCTGAACACAGATGCACAACTTTATTTAACCAATTTCAACCTTATTCTTTCTTTCTTTTGTCAGGCTTAAAATAATATGTATGAACGAGCTCTCACACATTAGTTTAGTTTAATTTGATTATTTGAAAAGTTGCACTGGAGGATCAGAAAGTAGAATAGCACCTGTGTTGAGGCTTTGTGCAGCATCTCTGCATTATGTCAGACTGTAACTGAGGCTGAGTGAGCAGAAAAGCGTCTGCTGCCCTCTAGTGTTCAGAACAGTCTCTGCTTTGCACTCAAGTTTGTCCTCCTTCTCTCCTCTTCCACACGTCTACCTCCTCTTCTCTCGCTTTCCGTCTCTTCCACGCTGTCAGACTCTGATTCTAATGACGGAGAGCCAGGTAAGAGTCACTGTCTCTGAACCCGACACCTCCTCTTCGTCTTCTTTTTTCTGTCCTTTAACATTTTTGTTTCACTGCAACCGAACGTTTTCCTTTTCAGTTCTGCATCCCAGATTTTCCACAGACTGTCTGTCGAGTAATTCTCTATTTTCTGTCCAACTCCGACTTTGTTGTTTGGGTTCGTCTGTCGGACGCCTCATAACTGCATCCCACACAAAAGCGTTGTTTGTTTTGTGAACTCCAGACTGACTCAGCGGGTGTGTTTCTGTGTGTTTTTTGATGCTTTGCCATCTGCAGATAATCGCGGATTCGGCGACTACAGAGCACAACAGTTCAACGCTCCTCTCTCCTCCAGCAGTCCCGTCCACGGCACCGATGGGTGAGCAGTCAAATCACATAATGAACCAATAGTCAATCATTTTAGATCAAAGCATAGCAACAGAAGTCAGTCGTCTATGTGTCGTAAAGTGTCAAAGCTGTGCCTTTAAACGAGCTGTCAGGACATCTGTAACACTGTGATGTCACAACTATACAGTCACGCCCCCCCAGCGCAAAAAAGCAAAACTGGCAGAGCTGATATTGTATGGAAACACAGTGGGCGGGGCCTGCTCAGGCCTGTGATAGCTGACCAATCAGAGCAGGCCTGGCCTTTCAGGAGGGGGTCTTAAAGAGGCAGGAATATTGAAGCTTGGTATTTTCTTTTCTCTCTGCAGACGGAGGATTGGTTCTTCAGATGTCGCCCCGCACAGCCCCATCCCCTCCTACCACCACAGACCCGCCTCCCCTGAGGGCTCCCAGGTCAACATCATGGGCGTCCACACCGTCCCCGGCAGCCCCAACACCCTCCACCGCACAGTGGCCACCAACACGCCTCCGAGCCCCGCCCTCCAGAGACGCCTGGGTCAAGCCAGCCCCTCGCTGGGCAGACACCCGTCTCCAGGTGGCGTCCCCTCCAGCCCTCTGATCGGCCGTAACCCTAAAACGGCAGGCGCTGGCGTGCCCCCAAGCCCTCTGATGGGGCGCCGCACCACGGCGAGCGGCCACAGCACCCCTGATGAGCTGGGGGCTGCTTCCCGTCAGGGGAGCGTCCTACCCTCCACGCCCGCCTTCCCCGTCTCCCCGCAGCTGCCGGAGAAGAGGCACATGTCGAGTGGAGACGCTGAGAGGACGGACAACAAGAACCTGACGCCCACGCCGGCCAGCGGTGGCAGCACGCCAAACCTGTCTGGCACGCACACGCTCCCAGACGTCTCCAAGTCCATATATGGTGAGGCGGCTGAGACATGGGAGGATGCTTTAGCTCGCAGAAGGTTTGTGTCCTCGGCAGTAATCGTTTTTCTTGTCTCCTCGGTCCAAACAGATGGTTATCCAGACATTAAGATGAATGTTAAGTTCGTCCAGGACACCTCCAAGTACTGGTACAAGCCAGACATCTCCAGAGAACAAGGTGAGACTCAGATGTATGAAATCAGCCCACTGCACCGAATGTAATGAGTTCAAAATAAAAGAGAGTGAAATGAGAATGACAGTTATCCTCTGCTTGATTGTGTATTCTCCTTTCTTCTTCTTCTTCTTCGCCCTTCTGTTTGTCCTCCCGTCCGTTTTTATTCAATAAACGACCCTCACGTTCCACATCTGTTCCTCTCCAATCTCCTCCTCCCTCTTTTTCTCCCCATTGTTCGCTCTCCTTTCTCCGTCTTCCAGCCATCAATCTCTTGAAGGACAGGGAGCCCGGGGCGTTCATTATAAGGGACAGCCACTCCTTCCGCGGTGCCTACGGCCTGGCCATGAAGGTGGCCTGCCCGCCGCCGACCGTCCAACAGAACAAGAAAGGTGAGGACACAAACAGATAACACAGATAAACTTGACTGATCTTGAGCCCTTCTTGGCTTCTGTATTAATTCATATGAATGTTTCTGTAGTTGGTGACCTGACTAACGAGCTGGTGAGACACTTCCTGATCGAGACGAGCGCCAAAGGCGTCCGTCTGAAGGGCTGCCCCAACGAACCTTACTTTGGTGAGTTTATATCTGTTCGTCCTCGTCGATCAGCTTCTTCTTTGATGACAAAATGATCCAGTTTGAAAGAGAGTCATGTTTCTGTTCGTAGGTTGTCTCTCCGCTCTGGTTTACCAACACTCCATGACCCCGCTGGCTCTGCCCTGTAAGCTGATGATCCCCGCCAAAGGTCCGAGTCACCGTCATTTTCTGGTTTTTGTGCACGGAAAAAACTCAAAATCTTATCAACTTACTTCTTTTTACCACTTCAAATATTTTGTCTTGAAAATACGGAAAGACATTTATTAGTTACTGATCTTTCCAGATTTTAAATAAAATTCCAACAACAGTTTGTCGATAAATATGTTATTGCTGCATTTGAAGCAAAGCCCCTGGAGTATTTATGGACAAATGTTAATGCTTTTAATTGAGATTTAAACTCTTTTCTGACATAAATGTTTTGCTTTTTTTCACTCTCAGACCCGAATGAAGAAGCGCTGGAACTCGCCACACCCACCGATCCAGTTGTTGAGCTTCTGAAGCAGGGAGCAGGTAAGCAAGACAGACTTAAAATGAATGTAACAAATAAAAAGACAGGCAACTGAATATTGAGAAGTGCTACAGGATGCAGAGACCGATGTGAGGACGGAAACAGATGAGCTAATGAGGACACAAGGAGACACAGGTGTAGACAGGAAGTGGGAAGCGAAACGTGAGGATTTATTCACCAAAATAAAACAAGAATCTCAACTCTCTCTCATCAAGATGTGAGACAAAATGAGGCAAAGTGCTGTTCATAAATTATAAAAAGCTGAATAAAATAGTCAAGAGAAGCCAGAATACTGATTACTACTGACGTTTAACAGTTAAAGAGTATGAAGTTGACTTTCTAAATAAAAAAAAACAATAAAACATCAGCGAGTTATTGCAATCCTAAACACATTTTCTATGTTGTCAACTTAAAATCTGTCACTAATCGGTCCTTTGCTCACCTTTACCTTACAGTTCAGAAGGTTCCCGAGGAGGCTCATGGTAAATACTGTTGGCACTGATCTGCTCCATCATGCACTTTGACTGAATGTGAACGCTGTGATGCTCTAAACAAGATGTTCCTCCATAGTGTTTGTTTGCATCGCCAAGAAACATATGCATGCACCGACATCCAGAGTCCATCTGAAAGTTACCAACTGTGCCGAGCATGAGAGTCTTACCTCCACCACGAGCTCCCACTGCATCCTCCATCACCTCACACTCAGTTGCATGCAGGCTGATTCCCTCCCCGCGTCTGCTTTTGTTCAACAATCGCTCTGTTTTCTGTTTTTTGGGTTTTTTCCCCTCTAGCGTGCAACGTCCTCTACATAAACTCTGTGGACATGGAGTCCCTCACGGGGCCTCAGGCCATCGCCAAGGCCATCACTCAGACGCTGGCCACCAACCCCCTCCCTGACGCCACCACCGTCCACTTCAAGGTGTCGACGCAGGGCATCACGCTCACCGACAGCCAGAGGAAGTGAGTCGGAACGAGGAAATCACAGCTTTCCTTGAGTTGTTTGTCACATTTTTCTCCTGTTTTTTACATCCAGCGACTGAAAACAAGCAGCTGACAATAAAACCAACAACGTATGAACGCTAACAGGATGATGAAATAGAAGAAATGAATAATATTGAGTAAAACAAATGGATTAAATGACACTCACAAAATCTGAAATTGTGCCTTTAAACAGCTGTAGTGATGGCAGAGAAGTTTAAAGTCCTTTAGCAGATTATTCCATTCATGAGAATGACCAAGATTATGTGCCTTTAATATTTAATCAGGTTTTAGATTAGAGATTAAACGAAACTGGCACAAATTATAGCCAGAAAAATGAATCGACCTTGTGCCACGATGACAAAATGTGATGCTAAAAGCCTGAAATGAAAAATAAATGTTCATCTGTTGAGGACAGGCAGCCTGCGACTCGTCCTCCAGGTTCTGCTTCACACAAAACTGACTTCAGTGTTTCAGGTTTTTATAAATGTTACTGTGGCACCACCAAGTGGTGATCCTGAAGAACTACAGCAGAGACTGTAGGAACATTAATTAATGACGATATAGTAATTCAACATATTTGACCTTTGATGAGATGCTACAGTGTAATATCTGACAAAGTGACACATGCAACTTGAATGTAATAGCCTACTTTTAAAATGTACAGTGTATAACCAGGTAAATTAAAAAAGGGCTATAATAAAGTAAGGTGTGATAAGAAAGACTTACAAAACACAGAAAAGAAGTTGGGAAAAAGACAAAGATAAGACGTGAGAAGTAAAACATGACACAGGAGGATATTATCTACAAAATACAAACACAAACAACGACATGAGCCCACAAATTCAACACATGGTGGCAGACACAAACGCTAATGTAATGCCTTGGATAACTCCTTCTTGTCTTTTCCTGCAGGCTCTTCTTCAGGCGACACTATCCCATCAACACGGTAACCTACTGTGACACTGATCCCCAGGACAGAAAGTGAGAAACCTTCTTTACTTCCCCAATTTCACGAACTGAAAACAACTTTTTGATTGTTTAACCGTGACAACAATCTTTCGTTTCTTCTCCATAGATGGGGCAAAGAAGGAGGAGGCTCAGTAAAGTAAGTTTGAATACGTTTGAGTTTCTTGTGTTGGTGTTCGATTAAAAAGAAAATGCGTGTTAATTGATTTTCCTCTCTCTCGTCAGGCTGTTCGGATTCGTCGCGAGGAAACAAGGAAGCACAACAGACAATGTCAGCCACCTGTTCGCCGAGCTGGACCCGGATCAGCCCGCCTCCGCCATCGCCAGCTTCGTCTCCAAAATGATGAAGCGGTGAAACACCCCGACGCCCGAATGGCAGCGGCCATTTTGAAATCTTGCGTCTTTCTTCGCCAGGACTCGACGATGTCCTTCTTTTTGCGTTTCCTGTCGGTTTGTCTCTGTTTCCCTTCTCTCTTTTTTTCTCTCTGCCTTGCTGGTTTGTCTTTTTTGGAGAGGGAGGAGTCTCTGTTTGAAGGATTTTGAGTGCCGATCCAGAGTGGAGCTAGAGGATGTGCGGTGTGGAGCCGTGAACGTGACAAACATGGAGGCCGTCGAAGGGAGAAAATTTACTCACAGGGTCGCCTGTGCTAGAAGAGAAATGCTAGTTAAAAGACTAAAGGAACAAGGCTAAGTTCAGTCGGGGAACACGTAAGGACTCGTACGTTTCAGGGTTTTCTGTTGTCGTTTTTGTTGATTGATTTACCAAAGGTAGTTGCAACACAAGTGCAAGAATGATGTAGCTATTAAGCCATTATTATTTCCTCTTTTCAAAAGATGAAGTGTCGAACAAAAGAGAAAACAAAAAAAACCTAAAAGAAAAGAAATACGGTTTCTTCTTGAACTCGTCTTCAGGAAAAAAGTTGGCCTTGACGGCTTTTAGCAAAACAGTGTCTGAAGACGTTATGCATGTTAGCTTGATCTTTAAGCTTGGTTCTTCTACCTTCCACAGGAAAAAAAAAACAAAACAAAACAAAAAAAACTCATTGTGAAATCCTTGGAGTGGGTCATATCCGGGTCTGTTGTGTGTTGGAAAGGGCTCTGCAGTGAAAACACGACTGATCTAAACTGCGCATAGCAGACCAGACTCCAGGAAACAAAAGAAAAACCCAACAAAAAAAAACAAAACAAGAGAACAAGAAAAGAAAAACGCCACGCTAAGGTCACCGCACTTTGTGTCAGTGCAGCCACACTTGCATCACCTCCGCGTCCAAGCCTGACCTCTCTCTCTCTCTCTCTCTCTCTCTCTCTCTCTCTCTCTCTCTCAAAAACTTGTTGGATTTTACTTTGCAAGCTCCCGACAGCATGGCCGCCAGAGAGAGGAAGACTGTTCGTCCACAAGATGGCGCCACTCACTCAGGCTTGGACTCTAATCCCGCCCCTTCAGCCCTCTTCCCCCTCTTTTCCCCAGACTCGCCCATCACCAACTGCTTGCAGTAGTGGATCTGTTGATAGACGCTGCCACTGAAACACACTGGAGATCACCAGGGACTGGCCCAATGACCTGGACCTATGCACTGTTCTTTATGCATGTTGTTGTCCCGAGGAAAAAAAAAAAAGCAAAAAAACAAACAAAAAAAATGCACCCTCCCCTCCCTCATAGCTACATTCAACATCACTGAAAACATTCTATGCTTCGTGCTAAAAACGACTTTAAAAACCTTTAGACAAGCACACCGAGGTTGTACGACTTGTCAAAGACTGCATGAAATAGACAACATTTTTGTACTCTTCCTCACAGAGTCCTGAAAAAGAACGTAGACAACCCATTGTTGAAGTAGTCACATGATGGTGAGATGCTATATTTTTACTTTTTCTTTTATTTTCATTTGTTTTGTTTTTTTGTTTTGTTTTGTTTTGTTTTGGTCCATTTGAGCCAGGGTTACCTTTCACTGTATCCAAGACAGTCCAGTCTATGTTTGTTTCTTTTTTTTCTTTTTTTTTCTTTTTTTTTTTTCTTGGTTCCACAGTGTCGTCAAAATTTAGAGAGACGTTTTAGGGGCAAATAAGGAAAAAATATTTGAAAAAAAAAAAAGAAAGAAAGAAACAACACAAGGAGTTTCCACACTGTGCGCAAATGCCTGCTTGTTGAACACACGCTCAACCATTCACAATAAGCTAAGGAAAATTGATATTGATATAAATGTACATAGATATACTACTTTGAAAGGTGACATAGCGAAAAAGTATTTATTTTTGTTGCTTTGGTCCCTCATGATTACTCATATATACATATATTGTACAGTCTAGATAAAAGAAGATTACCTAATGGGGTTGAGAAAAAAAAATATATACTTATTTTGGCTAATGATTTCAAAGTCTGACGATTTTGAAATGTGTTTGAATATATGGTGTACATTACTTTGTACATGTATATGTTTCTTTCTTGGCTTGTCATGTTTCCTCATTTGTTTTTTTTTGTTTTGTTTTGTTTGCGTTCTCTCAGAACGAGGTAGGGCATGAATGAGATAGAAGTCTGAACTGCATGGACAAGAAGCATTCGAGAGCGTTTTTTTTTTTTTTTTTTTCTTCCCCCCGCCGCCGGGGAGGGAGACCGAATGCGTCGTAGCCGGTAGATTTTAAGGTTAAAAAGACAACGCCGATTTTAGGCGGGGAACAAAAAAAAGAGGGGGGGGGAAGCACGGTAAAGCTCAGCAGCCAACCTCAGATGCAATATGAAAACAGCTGTATGCACCTCATGACAGTCACCATTTATAATTTTGCCAAAGATTCAAACACTTTACACATCTATGCTGACTGGCTGCATGTCGCTTTTTTTTTTTTTTTTTTTATGTTTCGACTGCTACTCAGCTTCCATTTTTTGTTTTTTCTTGTCGTTTTTTTCTGGGGTTTTTTTTTTTTTCACATTAGCAGCAAAATTTAAAGAGCCGGTACACACAGACGTTTGTCGCTGTCAGTCCTTTGAATTTTACAAGTGAGACGGGAGGAAAAAGAAAAAAAGAAAGAAGAAAAAAAGTATGGGATTTAGAAAAAAAAAGGTGTTTCCAAAAATGTGTCCGCCTCCATCGAGAAACCAGAGCAACGCCCCAACTGGAAGTGTGTAAACGAAGCACTTATATTCACAATACTGAACGAGGAGTGACATAAATTCCATGTGGGTGTCAAAGTGCTGGAGGTTAAACAAAGTGAGACGTTTTTCTCACCGTGATGCGAACAAAGCTCGACAGCTGCAGCTCTGTCAGACTGCCAAAGGTTGTGTTTTTCTTCGGCCCTCTCGGAAAAAAAAAAAAAAAAAAAAGTCAGCTAATGATTTATTTATTCTTATTTATTGTTTGTTTTTTTTTTCTTTTTTCCTGACAAATCCTGCTTCATCGTCGCATTATCGCAGTTTTTTAGATGGAGGAATGTACGGCGGCGCTCGGGCTGAAAGCGGAGAGGTACGG
Organism: Acanthopagrus latus; assembly: GCF_904848185.1. Classification (NCBI taxonomy): domain Eukaryota; kingdom Metazoa; phylum Chordata; class Actinopteri; order Spariformes; family Sparidae; genus Acanthopagrus; species Acanthopagrus latus. The sequence goes on from NC_051062.1 coordinate 12,093,831, forward strand.
CGCCGTTGAAGCGTTTTGGAAAGTTTAAAAAAATAAATAAATAACTCCACTAAATTCAAATTGCGTCGTACCTGTTGGCTTTGAGTCGAGCGTCGCCTTGTTTCAGCGAAAAAGAAGTGATTTCTGTGACCCGTATGTACAGATGGGACTTGTTGTATGAATGTGCTACTATGGATGTACAAAAGGGTCTCAAATTTTGTTTGCGCTTATCATTTACATTATATTGTCATGGCTTACCTGTTCCTAAGGAGAAAAAAAAAAACATTAAAGCAATACAAATCAGTTACATTAAAGCTATGTGGGTGTTCATTTGGCTTTTTTGTGCATTGTTTCAGAGCTAACTCGATAGAGATTTCAATGCGAGACGCATATTTTTTTTTGTTTTGGACTTTTTATATGATTTAAAGATGCCAGTTTTGGACATTAATTGGAAACTGTGCAGAGTTTATTTAAAGGGCGTCAGGATCGTGTCTGTCACCACTCACGGAGAGGAGGTGAGCGTCGGATGAATACATCTGGCCGGAGATTAAAGCCACGTTTTGGGTCCAGAGGTTCAAAAAAAGGGGAAAAACCTTTGTTCAGAATCCAAAAACCTTCTTCTCATATGAAACGACTCGGCGAGTTGGAGGCACGTGTGACCGTTGGTTCACCCGCTGCCCTTCTCGCGTTCACTTCCCCCCCACGCCACGACATTTTACTGTCAAACTACTGCCTGTTTTTAGTTGGTACTTCCTCAGCAGGACGTGATTTATCTTTTCATTCCTGTTAATTATTTGCATTTTCACACGTATTGAATTGCTCGTCAAGCCGGGCTGAACGCGTCTTTTTGCATGTGACCGTCAGAAGGGCACAGGTGTGAATAGGTCAGGTAATCAGGTAGCGTGAAGTCTTCTGTGGCTCAAGAGAAAGCTGCATCTGATCTGATTAATTCCCTCCAGTGATGTCACTCAGTGACCCGAGGTGCATTGTGGGTAACTGTAGGAGCCAGGGTTTGAAAATGAGGAAGAATTTGAAAAATACAGAAACATAATATCTCTGGTTCTGCTGATTTGTTTGTCCATCAGTGTTATAAGAGTGCAGTGCTAGAGTGAGTTGCATCTTGGGTAATGTAGTCATCAGGTTTTGAAAAGCAGTCTCAAACAAATGATCCAAATCGACTCTGCAGAACAAGAGATAACACCTTTTTCTATTGCGAGCATTCTCCTTATTTTTTCAAAACCTGGTGCCCACGTTACCCACAATGCAACTCAGCCACTGCGTGACATCACTGGAGCCAATTAATCGGATTAAATGCAGCTTCCTCTGGGGCCAAAAAAGGCTTTATACTACTTCTTATGAACAGGTAGTACTTCTCAAACTCACATTGTTGTGTGAAATTGGTGGAATTACCCTTTAGGTTGAAAACGCTCATTTTTTTGTGCCTTTTGTCTGTTTTATTGTTTATGTTTTTTATTTGTTTTAGACTGTTAATGTGGACTATATGCACCGTCTCTTTATTTATTTGTATACTTGCTATATCATTCAAAATGTGCAACTTTTGATTTTAGCGTCCCGACACAACGTTGGTTCTTTTCTTGTGGCGGTTATTGTTTGTCACCTATTTACCTCCAGATCTGAGCAACTCACTAATTTAGTAGTGGTCGACCGCAACCTGAAAAAACAAAATACTCCAAAGCTGAACTATCAAACGACGGCAAACAGATTGATAACAGGTGTGCGTTTGTGGTCGAGCCGCTGAGTCACTTGGGGAAATCCAGAGAGTCAACAAGGCGGCTCTCCAAGCGGTAGCCCAGGCTGCTTGTTTGTTTCGGAGTTCGTTTCCAGGTTTAAGGGCCCGAGCGCCGCCGCTGCTCAGAGTCGGAGCCGCCAGAGTCCGAGGCTGGCAATAAAAAATATAAAATCAAAACTGGGAGGTTCTGACGGCTGCAGACAGTGTTCAAACTCGCAAGTATGCATGACACACTTCCCCCCCGACAAATTACATACGCACTGTCGCTTTCCGCTTCGCCGTGGCACATTACGAGCTGTGAGGGAGGTACACGCTCCCACCAAGTGCATCATGGGACTCTCTCATGGGGCCTGGCTTACTTCATAGACACTATAACGTATGCATCCGCCCTCGATGCCGACAGATGTAAAGGTAACAGGCCTGTCCGCAGCCGCCGTGATTTGATTTGATTTGACAACTTTATTTGAACAAGGAAATCCCATTGACAGCAAAGTTTTCTTAAACAAGAGATCTCCTGTGCACAGGACACGTTTAGCATTTCAATCACATGAAACAGAGAGAAAACAAAGCGAACTCGAAACACAGAATCTGTCGAGGCAATAAAAACACAGCGAAAGTTCAGTCGTCAGATCAGCTGCGCCCGCGGTTAGCGCCGACCTCGGTACCAGGTAGCTCCGGGTTCGATCGACGGCCAGTTCATTGAATAAAAAACGAGGACCATATGCCTCTCCGCTTTGAAATCGTCTTTGAAGGAGGAGGTCTGGGAGGTAAGCCGCTGCGATGGAAATGGCTTCCAGTCCGAAGGCCGGGCCGCTGAAGGTGTTTCGCGCCAAGGAGCAAGAAAGAAGAATCGAGCGTCTGTGGCCCGCGACCTGCCGAGGTTCAAATACACCTGACGTAGCATTCTCAGCACTTCCTTCGCCGACTAAAACACTCAAGCTCGTCGTCGGTTCCAAGAGATCTGAGCGATAAAACCTTCAGTTTTAAGGAGTTCAGTAGCCAACGGCAGATTTATTTCAGACACAGCTGAGTGATGTCCTGTTGAATTGTCTAGAATAATATAGAACCCTGTACTACAAATCAAACAGCTGGAAAAATCTCTGAGTGTCATGAAGTGACTGAACAGGTAGTTTAGAGTAAAACAAAACACTAAGTGCAACTTTTAAAGTGATTCTGGAGAAAGATAATTGATTGTTGATTCCCTCTGGACTAATTGCAGGGGATTCAGATCACCTGTGTGCAGGGTCGTGGAGAACAACTCCTGACTGAGGAGTGGAAGCAGCTTGGAGCCGTTCATCTCCCAGCCAATCATGTTGTGAGGACGCCCTTCTTGTGAAGGCTTAGAAGAGGTGAGGAAGGTCAGCCGGGTGGCTCTCACACTCAATCTGAATCTGTCCCTGACTCACCCAGGACCCTAACCAGAAACAGTGGTGCCCTGTTGTATTTTCTTGGCTACCCAACGTCATTTTAGTGAAGAAACTTGAAGCTCAAGCCCCGCTGCATGATTGATTGACCAGCTGGTGCCTAGATGAACAGGAGATCATCAAAATCTCTTGAATTCATTCACCCTGAGACTTTGAGCTCAATCCACCCAACGATTCCCTACTTTTCTTTAGTTTAACTTCATGCGACAGATAAAAATACCAAATTGCCTCATGGTGCTTCCACAACAGGAACCCTGGCTGGGATCTGAGTGCCACTTCCCCCCCAAAGTCCAGTTCGTTTGACTGGTGTGAACACAAGCGTACCGCAGGCAGTCATGTGAATCACTCAAGCTTTAATTAAACCAACCAATCACAAAGTGGTTTTAACAACAGATATGCGATTTCCAAAAGTCAGCTCTTAAAGGTTGAACTTTTGAACCGCAGTTAAAAGTTCATGACTCACTTAACTTTTTATAAAACACAAGAAAAGTCAATGTTATACCTTCTTTTTTTTTTTTTACTTTAAATCACATTCATGCAACAGGCCAAAACATGAACCTCTCGGCGCTGACGAGAGCCAAAGTGTGCAGACTTGGAAATGTGTTCAGTGTGTGAGAGGCATCTCACCCAGGTATGACCTTCCTACACGGAGCCTCGGTCGTTTTTGGAAAAACCTGACCCCTGCACATGCGGATGCCACTGGACTGTAAATATTCAAATAAGGGAACGTTCCCACTCCGCTCTTATCAAATGGAAAAATCAACCTGCTTGTTTTGGTTCGCACTCCACCTCCTCCATGCTGTTTTTTTTTTTTTTTTTCCACGAAGAAGACTGAGACTTATTATTTTGTTGGACAGGAGACAGATTACATGAGAGTGATATGTTCAGTCTTCTGTAGCTGCTCACAAAGAAGAGCTAGCAGGTGCTTATTGTGAGTGGCGCTGAATGCATGCTTGCCTTTTTGCCACCGTCAAACATCCGTGACATGTCAGTACGCAGGCTGGTGATGAAGTGTAGGAAATATTTAAAACTTCATCAGTGAGGCTCTCTTAGATCTGCCAGTGATGATCTCCTCAAAAAGTATTGATTTAGCCCGTTTGCTCCTGTCATATCCGCAGTTTGACCAAATCACAGCTCCTGAGGATTTCCTTAAGATAACAGTGCCGAGTTCAGGCTAATTAGGGGGGAAACGGTACATTAGGCTTCTCCTCGCATCCACATGTTGGTCAGAAAGTGGCTGGCGAGCGTTCGGCTCTGAGGCAGGCCAGCTGTTCTCACGCCAGAGCAGTAGAAACAGGCCCACGTTCGACTCCCGTCGTGTCCCCGCAACAGCTCACTGACTTCTTTTGGCTTCACGCTCGTGTGAAATCTCTCTGGAACAACGGTTGCGCATCAGAGTGCTCATCAGTGCTCACATCTTCCACGAGGACGCACGGTTCAATCCAATTCAGCTTTTAAAGGGTCAAGTTTTATGAGACTGAGTGGAGACTGTGAGGCATCTCAGTGAAGCGTGGACGCAGATTTGGGAGGAAACAAGCAGGTTTTTCTTGCCTCCAGGATCAGGGTGAACGTTTCCTCTCATTTCTGGCACACAGATACGAGTGAAAGCTGCAGTGATTCTGTGGTGATGTTTCGAGTTTTTACAAGACATACTGTATTATGTGACCAGCCAGGTGATTTGGAAAACTTCAGACTTTGCTCGCCAGATGTAAGACTTTTTTTTTAAAAAAACACTCAAAAATACACAAAGCTCAAAGAAATAACAGTTTGAAATGATGTAAACTACAGTTAGCTGCAGTTAGCAGCTACTTTGATAATAAGCTGCCCCATTTTTCGTTTGGAGTATGAAGTATGAAAATTGGCCATTGCACCTTTAAATGAGAAGCTAGAAGAGGACTGTCTTAGCTTAGCATGACTAAGCTAAGTGTGTGACACCCTCCTAACCCCCCAACCTTTCATTGTCACTCTTTGTCAAAAGTAAACAAGATGCAAGTTGCTTCATGGAAATAACTAAGGTAGCTGATTTCCCTACTTCCGGTCTTTATGCTAAGCTAAGCTAACCGTCTCCTGTCTCTATCTGCGGACAACAGTGTCCAAATTAGCGATGAGGGCTAGTGCACAGCGTATCACCAGAGTACTGCTAATTATAGCTGGCGTTTAGCTAGTTAGCTCAGCACTGGGGAAGTGGTGTTTACACTGCTAACACAGGAACTTTAGCATGCTAACTTCAGTATATGTTTCTGCACAAATAGACGTCATGACATCAAAACTGTTATCTCTTCACTTCCTGTTGATCATTCTTACATATCGCACCTTTAAGCACCCATTCGTAAATCCCCTCACTGTAGGAGGGTATGCAAACATAACATGGAGAAGAAGTGATGCGTGAAAGAAATATATAATGAATAAATAAAGCGAACATACCATGCTGGAAATACACAGCATCATGTATAAGATATCCTGTAAATGCAGAACTCCTTCTGAAAGAATTCTTGCTATGTTGGACTCCGGACAGATTTACAAGGTGCCGGACGTTTACATTCACAGATCAAGGAATGTGTAAATGTGCAAACCTGTCTCTTTGATTTCTTCACACACATTGATTATAAATGGATAAACACAGATAAATGAGCCAAGTTCAGGTGAAAAGTATGTTTTTAAGACCGAAGAGGAGATATAAAGATAGACACTTTTTGCAGTTTGCTGGCAGCTGCTTCTCTGAATGAATGTGTCGAGGGGTGCAAGTTCCACCGTGGAGGAGATCGTCTCGATTTTTATTACCGTTGGCAGAACTCATAGACTAAATAATGGTTGTGTAATGGAATCGGTGCTGCCTTAAACACAGGAAATAAATGGTGGTGGTCATGTTCATTCATGCTGGTAATTATCACTGGCTTTTCAGGAAGAGAAACCCACTCAAAGCAAAGAAATTATGAACTTTGGAAAGACACTGACCGTGTTGCGTCCATCCAAAAAAACTTAAAACCACCCGTGTGTGTGTGTGTGTGTGTGTGTGTGTGTGTGTGTGTGTGTGTGTGTCTGGTGCACTCAACATTTTGATTCTGGGCAGCCATTGAGGAGAAAGCAGTCGTGCTCTGGGAGGATGTGTTCGCCTCAGCAGGCACTTTCCAGCCAGATGAATCTTCAAGCTAAAGGTTTCTTTTCCTTCCCTCGGCTCTCCAGAAACAAGATCTCAGAAAATGATGTGAAGACAAAAAGGCGCCTTGTATGTACATGTCACATGAATAATATCACCGGAGAGGAATTTTAATAAAAGCATCTGAAACAAATTATTCAGGTAACTCCATACGTTGACGGCTCTCTGGGAGATCCTGGCACGTCGGCGCTGGCCCGAGGACGAGCCCTTCCCAAAGCCCCCGAGGCTCCTCGAGGGCCACGTCGTAAAAACAAACACTTACGCCCCGACATGACTCAAGTTTTGGAGTACTCACATTTATGACAGTTGGTGTTTTCTCTCAAATATAACGTGCTGTACTCGTTTGAAGCAGGTGACCTCCTCCCCTTTCGGCCTCTCTCTGGACCGGCAGGTATCATTCCTGCGATGGTTTGAATTCTTTCTCCTCTCAGTGTTAGCCTGCCCCGCTTCATTTTGTTTGTTTTACAACGCCTGCAGGATTGTAGGTGACGGTTCACCTTCACAAGGGTTACACTTTAAACAGCAAACCATGCATAACTGTAAAATGTACCTTTTTTAAAACAGCGCAGTTGTCATTAGTCGTAAGAGGACCTTTTGACCCCTACTATAAAAAGGTTATATTTAGAAAGATAGTAAAAAAGCAATCGTCACGTCCGTGCCCTTTAATATGATGCTGGATTCAGTAAGTTTAGCATAAAGACAGGAAATAATACCGTGTCATTAGATCCATGGTTATGCCAAATTTGAGGCTTCAAAACGGTCCACAAACCAACTGTCTTTCAAACTTGTCTGTTCATTTCTTTTTATTTCTATTTGTATGTTCTCACTTTGTTTTGCTTGTGTATAATTTAAGCTGGGTTGGGGCCGGTTGATTTTTGAGCCTCGCTCCCAACTCTTTCAGAGGCTTTCAGATTGTAGGTCAGTTTGACTGCCTTCCCAAAGCGTCAGTATCTGACGAGTCGGGGAAACTGGGAAGTGTCAGTATTTGACAAATTGGGAACGAAACTCAAACATCCACTTTCATACAAATTGGACCTTTTTAATAGTTATTCTGTCGGAGAGGATTGGATTGCATAGTACAGTACAGCTTGTTCAGTGTGCGTATGAAAAAATAATTAAGAATGTTGAATCATCTGAGCTACCTTTGTACAGTGAAGACACAACACGAGAACATAATATTTCAGGCTGCAGATTGATCTTTTGGGAGGAAAGCAGTCTCTTTTCCAAAAATAAAAGTGCACTAGCGCGGAGTTTGCAAGCCAGCAATCTCAGCACCTGGCAAAGTAATCGATGAATCACTGGCATTGGTCATCAAACCTGTCAATCCCCCAAAGATGAATTATCCAAACTCCTACGGTAGCCTGGAAACAGAAGCACACACACACACACACACAGGCTTGTGTCGGCGAGGTTGGACCACTTTATATCCCCAGTCTGCCTGGAAAACTCTGGGTAGAGGAAGCGAAAAAAAGCATAACTCACTCTTCTCTCAACACTGACTGTCAGGAGTACCCTTGAGCAAAATACTCAACCCACCGACGAAGCCAGTGGAGCTGCTGAGCGGTCAACAGTAGAAGACTGTGGTTTTCACCGAGCGGCTCCCAGGTGTGATGCCATGAAACTTTATGAGCCGGGCGACGCAGAGAGGAGAGCGTGCCTGCTCAGCAAAACTTCTCTGGATAAATAAAGGTGAGAAAGAAACACATGAGTCATTGGAGAAAATCTCCCGAGGTGCAACAAGAAGATCCCACAGCTCAGGGACTGTCTGGCCTGTTCTGTTTGCCTGGAGGGGGCTTACAGTGCGTTGTTGGCAAAATCCCTTTTCTTTCCTTACCTGACAAGGTGAAAAGAAACATGCAGTCGTGCCTGACGGCAACTTTGGCCTCCGTATCCCAACAAAAAGGTAACAAGTTCGGCTCCGTAACAGTCAAACCTGTCCGTCAGCAGCTGCTCTGGTGTGAGTAACGCCTAGAAAAAAGTCACCGAGATCATCTTTCTGAGGTAGACCTCGTTAGGAAAGAGGTTCGCTAACCGGCCGACTTTATGTTAAAGTGGACGATGATTAAGTTATTTAAGTCAGCGCTTCCCATCTTCTTTTAGTGTAGGATTCCTTAAAGCAACATCTGTTTTAGCCCCTCGTCGCAGGTCGTGTCCGTCATTTGTTTATTCAGCAAGACTCCCCAAAAAATGTCCTTTCAGTAGTTTGCAAACTGAACTGAGTTTCATCTTTGCCACAGTCCAAACCCTCCGGCTCAGAACCACTGATTTAAGAGACTTTAAGTGCTGGAGTTTGCTCAAACACGTCAGGAACTATTACGTTTAGATTAAACTACGGACCCAAAATGACACACACAGACGAATGAAGATGAAGTCCAACATCCAATGATCTATACTCCAAAAATCCAAAATGCTAGTAACAAAATGGCTGGCAACAAGAAGGTCAACAAGCAGAATCCAGGAAACTAAACCGTAATACAAAAACAGAGGGAAAACCAAAAATCCGTGGGGAAGAAACCCAGAACATGAGGAACGAGGAATGGGAACATACACAGGAAGGCAGGAGACATGACAAAAACAGATGAACTGGCAAAACCAGAGAAAAAACACAGGCGTAAAAAGAAAAAGGGACTAATTAACAAATGAAACACAGGTGAACAGGAAAATAAAAGGCGGGAATGGGACAAAGGGGGGAAGTGAAAAGCAAAACATGAAACATGAGGAGAGAATTAAACAGGAAATAACCACAAACAATGACAGAAACTGATATTTTCCTTGACGAAAACCAAACTGATATTTTGATAAATCATCTTTGTGCCATCCTGGAACTTCACCTACTTCCAAGGTACATGGAGAAGCCAAATATGTTGGATTGGACCATATCAGGAAGCTCAACTGTTCTGAGATCATCATAAACCATTAAACCACTGATGGTTTGACAAAAATCAGACTCTGAATACAAACATCTTGTTCCTCTTCTTTCATCATCTCACAATTTAATGGATCATTGGTGATGTTTCACAAAACACGAGCTTGTGTATTTATGTCTTATTTTGTTCATTGCAATTGTCCGTTTAGCTGTAAAGACTGTCCAGACTCCTTTTAACGTGTGTATATATGTCATTTACGATCACACCCAGAAGTCCCTTCTGCATGCAGGTTGTTGGAAGTGTAAACAGAAGAGTTCCGGTGAAAACGCAGGAATCAGATATGGGTCACGTGAAAACGTTGGTATAAACAGGAGGTCAAGAAAAAAAAATGTAAAAATCAGCATCATGTAGTCCAAGTTTTGGTCATGGGATGAATTCATTGTGTGTGATTGTTAGCAGCAGACCAAATAGTATGAACTATTTTTAACTCTGCTGCTGAAAGTCAAAAGTGAGCGTTGTGGGAGGTGAAGGGAGGCAGAAAAATCACAGGCCTCAATTCAACAACTCAACAACTCAACAACTCAACGATTCGAGCATGCTTCGGCTGTTTGGTCTTCCCCTGAGCCTCTTGCAGAATGACACTGTTGACGGAGGCTTTGATGACAGTGTTGGAGTCCTCGCATACATGCTCGCCGTCAGGAGAGGCCCCCTTCTCTCAGCCTGGACGGTAACACAGTCATTTAAGCCAAGTGTCAAGTCAAGAATGCTGTTTCTAAAATGATTTATTGTCTGCAAATAAAACTTAGTTTGTATGATCTGACCTATGTGTCTGACTCGGCTCCTATTGCGCTTCTTTTTCACGTTCATCATTACGAACAACGCACACCGGTAGAAAAGCAGCATGGAGACCAGCGACGATGTAAAAGTGGTTTCAGATTTGCGCCGTAAAACTTCACACGTCACAGCGTGGTGCCGGGAAGGGGGCGAAAATTAGCGTGTCCACCCGTGGTGTCGTGTTTCCATCGCTGCGATTCAGATAAACACTTTTGACGACTGCCAAGACAAAATACAAATGTTAAGTGTGTTTTTGCCCAGTCTGAAAGGGCGAGTAGATGCATTATGTTCACTCATAGTCCCCAGAGGATGAATCCTCCTGTCTTTGTTGATTCCCTCCTGTGCCACCTGCAGGCAGATATATTTATTTTTTTATTATCCTGTAAGATATCACAACATCCTCTAATAAATGAACATGTTTTTGGACATTCATGGTTCCCAGAAGATGCATCATAATAACTGTAATGTTTCTCTGACTTTAAAAAATGTACACTAACACTTTAATTCATGATCTGTAAAACTAAACAGTATAACCCCAGATAAATATTTGCATTTTCTTAAAGTCTTGTAGAGTCAAATGCTCAGATTTGACTTGTGCTCTCAGTAAGGGACTTTCTACACATTCATTCAAAGTCACTACCTGGACACGTTTGGAGTTTCCCTAGAATTAGTGCCAGATTACGTCCATCCAGGAAACATTCTCTCCAACTTCTCTTTTTTTAGGAAATCATTACAATACAATGTGACCTGTGCAATGAAGTCACCGCACTTGTTTCAAAGGTTCTGTGGAATAGAAAAAGGTACTTAAACTTCACGAAGTTCCTCAAAGTTAATCATGCGCCAGCCGAGCCTATGAGCTGGAACTGTCATCACATCCAACGCGTTCGGCGGCCTCGTTCAAGCCACGAGAGTTTCCCCGCTCCTGCCGCTCTGCTGGGACGCACAAATCCACTGTTTGCACAAAGAACAGCGGCAGTGTGTTGCACCTCTGCTGTCACTCAAGCAGCCCACTTGGGTATCATCTCTCTCGCACACCTCCACAAACAGATCTCCCTCCAAATCTTTCCATCAAAACAACACGGCCCGGCCTCATCCATCATCCTGACACTGAGTGTTCTCCCTTTGACTGCACAGGATGTCCTCTCCTCACAGTTTGCAGGTAATGTCAAGAGAATAATGGCTATTTACGATGTGTTTATGTACAGTACTGCGGGACGACGTCGGGGGGGGGCCCCCAGCTTTAGAGGTTCCATCTGTAAATTGACAGTTTCGACGAGGTTCGGTTACTGACTCCCTTTCAAGATAAATGGGGGTGACTTGCTTGACTTCTTTTAATGGTTTCTGCCTTCAGAGTGTAAAAATACACTTCAAAGACCATGAATGCATCGTGTTTTCAGTCAAATGGTATCAGCGAAAGGACCACCTGATGGAAAAACCCTAATTCTTGACCTTGGAAAGGCCTCCTACAACAAAATGTAACATCTTGAGTGTAATGAATGCAATCTTCCCTCGTCCTCCCGCGCTGTTTTGCAGGGTTGATATGGTGTTATGCATGTTTAAAAACTCACAACCTCCCACACAACCATCTGCTATCGCGCCGTGTGTTGGGAAGTTTTTCGAGCGCTCGTGCAATCAGATTCCTCCGATCCTGCAGAAAGTTTGTTCGTCGAAACTCCGTCCAAAGTCGCAAACTTCGGCAGGAAATGCAACAAAGTCGCTCTTGCATTCTGCCTTCCTATCAGTTTCGGAGTCAAGAAGTAAAGATGAATTTGGAATTATGATGCTGCAGCATGCAGATAACAAACCATCCCCTCCTCCCTCGCTCTGATCTGCTGTAAGAGGATCTGTGGGCCTGGATTTGGCATGGCAGCTGTACAAGGCACCAAGCTTCCAAGCACACCGTATCTGTTTGCTTTGGATACTCGTGTTGTTGCGAACCTCCCGCAAGAGGATAATATTTCTTTGTAATTAATAGCAGCCTGTTCTGTCTTTTGGCCGGGGAAGGAAGCTGGTTTGCAAACACAGAGAGACGGAAATTTCGCTTCCCTGCCAGCCGTGGTTGAGTTGGATCAGCTGGACGGAGGCAGCGAGGAGAGGAGAGCGTCCCTCCACTGAGAAACACTTCAGGCCCCCGCGATGAAGCTCTCTCTCCCTTCTCTGCCATCTCCCTTACCTGCAGAACAAGAATGAACTCCCCTCACTCCTTTCTCAGTAATCCTTTGAAAACCAGCTGTCATACTTTTCTAAACTACGTCATAGATGCCATCAGTCTGACAAATCGAGCGTCAAAAACCCGCCTCAATGCAACAAAGCGGCAAAGGTGTGAGAGCAAAATCCCTCTTGTACTCACATCTTCTGCCTTATCTGATGTCAGCGGGTTCATCGCCTTGGCTTGAGCTCTATGTGAATTGGCATCAAGAAGAGTACAAGCAGTATACGCAGCATAATCCCCGAGAAATGCCACTGTCTAAAGCCGTAATCCTGGAAGGCTTTAAGACTCTCGCTTTGCAAATATACTACAACAAAAAGCTCCCCCAAAGATATTAGTTTAGCTCAAAGTGCAGATGTCTCACGCACATTATGAGGATCCAGGTTAAGATGTCTCGTACGAATATATCGACGCGTCTTTGCACCACCACGAGAGACAAACTTTAATCTATATAAACCTTACAGGGAGAGCAAACCCAGAGCACGTTAGCCAAAACATCAGCATGCACGTGACACACATCCGGCTCGGGCCAGAAACAAGAGCGTCTCTGTATGTATAGTGAGGAAAGAGACGCGTCCCTCTGACAGATTTCCATCAACTCCCCGGTGTGATTGTAAGAGCCTCATCTCCGCCAAGAAGAGTGACTCAGGCCACGCTCATGACATGTCATTAAATCAAGACTGTAGTGTATTAAGACGTGTCAGTGACAGCTTAGTGAAAGGTTTGTTTTGTGTTGTTTTTCTTTTCAGACGAGTGCTGCACACTGTTGTTGTCAGCGGCTCCTGGGAAAAAAAGAGGAAAATGAAAAGAGTTGAGACACTGGGTCTGAAAAGTTGCAGGTGAGGAAGATTTAAAGTGTTGAGGTGGATTATTTTAATCCTAAATCCACAAAGAATGAATTAATCTTGCCATCAGGTTGCCCAGAGAAAGGCTAATTCAATGTGCTGCTGAGTTATCTTGCTAAAGAAGATCAATAAGACTCATATCACTACAACTAGCTTCCATTAGCTAATTTTAGCATTGCATTAAGCTAATGGTAATCAAATAAAGAATAAAGCCACAGAGGTGGTGCTAGCCGGGCTAGCTGTTTCCTCAAGTTTCCATTTTTTATGCTAAGCTGAGCTAACTTTCTACTAGCTGTAGCTTCATATTTAGGGTACAGATAGTGGAACAGTCGTAATCGCAATGATTGAATTGAATGAAAGCCTCACACATAAACTGTAAGAAGAGACCCTCGTAACACAGTACGCGCTTGTAGCTGTATTTGTGGCCGTCTTTATGCTAAGCTAAGGTAATCAAGATCATTTTGATACGTCACAGAGACTTGTTGACATTTTTTAGTCGACTTTCTTGGTAAATTGTATCTACACATTTGTTTTGTCTTGTCAAATTACTCCTGCGCTCATCTTTTTAAACCATCTAACCACCCGAAAGTGTCTATCTCTTCACATCTCAGCAGCGAAGCCCCAGTGTGTCCCTCGTTCACATTCGGTAAATACGTGCCCTCGCTCGCTGTTTGTGAGTTTCTTTCTCAACACCCTCTGACTCAGTCCAGCCTGACAATGCCCTCCTGTTACGGTATCGCATGTCTTGCAAAGAGACACAGCTCTGGCAGCGGCTGACAGATCACCAAACATGAGAACAAGAGCTGCAATCCAGCTGATTTTGGAAGCTGCTGCTCTGCACGTATCTTGATACTTGACAGATTTGGAAAGGTGAGGCAGACTGAGACAGAGACACAGGTAGATTTCTTTTCTTTTTTTTTTTTGTCTTTTCTTGCAGGAGACACATTCATCATGCACAGTTTCATGATTCTCATCAGTGTACAATCTAAGTATCTCGGTGTCCAAAAATGCGGAACTGACGAGCTCAGCACCTCTTGATAGGAATCTGCAACGCTCACGGAAACTTTTTTTTTCTTCTCTCGACCCTTATCATGCCGGTCTCCTTGGCCTCTCACATTGCCATGTAACGCAAGATGCTCAAGGACACTGACGAAAGCAGGATTTCTTGAATTGTTCAGGTGACTTACCTGCATGCGAGCTGTGCCAGGGTTGTAAAATAAACCCTTGGATTGTACTCCCACCGCAGATTCTCCACATAGAGACACATCATTATACAAAGGGGAAAATTGTTGAAGATAATTAACCTCTGAGGGTGTAAAACCACAGTGTACCACTGTTTATACAAGCCCCTACACCCACAGGAGGGTTGATGCAACAACAAAGTTTTGAGCACTGCATAATCCTTCATCCTGCCGTAATTCTTTTTTCTTGAAATTAAGGAAAACCAGGCAATGCAGTGAAATACCTGAAACCTTTTCCCAGAGAAATCAACTTGTTTGAGTGCCTGTGTCTGGAAATGGGAAGGACTAAGGCAGATCACTTTACTAAAATCAAAAAAATCAAACTTGATTCAAGAAACTATTTGCCATCAGACTCGATTATGGATGGAAATATCTTTCAGCGGCGTCTGAATTTGGAGAAGCATGCATTTGAGTAAGTGTTCACGGCGTTGCCAGGGCACAGATCTTCATGTTGCATCTTCCCCAAAGTTCGAGGCACATTCTTTTCTTCATCTCAAGCCGAAGGATATGCCCCCCTATATAATACCATACTATAGTCAGAACGAGATTAAATTAGGGGTGTTGCTTTATGAGCATTCAAACCTGACATATTTACTGCTTGATTGAAGGTTGCAGCGAGGTGTGCGAGTGTTCCCTCGTCAGCAGATTTCAGTGAATGATTCAACTATTTCGTACCAAATTACTTCAACTTAATCGAGACAGGAACCAACCTGATTAGCCTGATTACACAGTTGCTTTATTGCGTCAAGCGGAGGACACAAAGTCCCGCATTGTGAAGACAGAGCCTCTGGTTATTCAAGGATTGGTGCAAAGATCAACGACGTTAAGGAGGTCCTATTGTTTATTGTGTATTGGGATCGTGTTAAATCGTGCCTTGGCAACGCCGACTCTTACACGCAGTCCATATTAAAATAAAACATGCTGTCAACAATGTTTACACTTACACTTCATGCGGTAAACAAAGTGGGCAGATTGAGGGGTAAAACAAAACAATGACTAGTCTCTGGAAGCCCTGAGATGCCAAATATATCAAAGAAATAAGTACAAAATGCTTAAAATGAGTCGCTAAATATACTTTGGATGGCCCAAGTGAAGTATATGTGTGGGAAACACTTTTTTAGGTTACGTGCCCAGGCGCTTTAGGAGAAGGCTGCAGAGCTCCAGAAGTGTTTTGTGAACTATGAATCACCCGACTTTCCATCACCATGGGGGCGGGTAGATAATGACTGACTTTTGTTTATTTTTGGGCGAACTTCTTCTTTAAAGTCATTGTGAAATATTGCTTTTATCTCTGATTAAGACTCTTCCTGAAAAGCTGATGGATGTTGTTCATTTGAAGTCAGTGCCTCCCCTACACACCTGGGAGTGAAGCCGCTGTACGAAGGGGCCATAGTGTCATGAGTGTGTTTGGGAATCAGTTTGTGGTGCAACTGGTATTTTTTAAAACACACACATTTCTTTTTTTTTAATCTCTCAATCTTTTAATAATGGGCAAGCCAACAAAAGAGAGATCCAATTCAATCCTAGCTCATATCTTTTCAGGTTGCCGGACAATTTATACACAAAGCTGACAGGGAGGGAAGAGGTTGAAGGACGACTGTTTCAACCCAGCTATCCACATTCTTTGTCAGTAGCTGTGTTTGTGTGTGTGCATGATACTTCTATAAATGTCCTATTCAACTGTTTTGTGTCATCGAGCGAGCCATTTTAAAATGAGAACATTAACTGGAGGAAACAAATCTCTGGCTCTTCACGTGTGGACACACTGACACAAGTGATGCACAAGAAGCACGAGCGAGTTTCGCCTCTCCAAGTCACACCGACCCTGAAACCCACAGCGGGACTTATTCTGGGAAAGACCTTTTGCAAAAAACCCAACCATCATTCATTGCGTTGTGCACCGACGCCAGTGGGAAAGCAACAAAGCGAAGGACAGCTTGACCACAAGTTCAAACTGTTGAGGCCCACAACAAGCGCCGAAGCCTCGGAGCTGTAAATCAAAACGGTTCCTCGGGGAGCCTCCTCTCGCCAAATTCAGCCCATACTTTCTGGTGAGATCTTCTGCATGCCACGCTGCAGACAAGCAGGAACCGCAAATTCTGAGAAAGAGTTTTGTATAAGGAAGCCAAATTCCTGTTTTCCAGGAAATGTTTTGCTGGATTCCAAGTTTGCGCTCTGCAGGTGTTGTGGCGGGGTCGCTGCGCCCTGCCCTGCATTTAGCTCCGCGTGAATCATCTGCTAAGCAGTGTACGCTTTTATAGTCTGAGTAAAATCACATCAGATTTTTTCAAATGTTGCTAAAGGTTGATGTCGATGTTCTCGCCACATGTCAGCATACTTGTTCTGGAGAACATCTGAGCTACCTCCCTCTGAGAGAAAGACCACCTGACACAGTTTGTCTTCACTCTAAATGCAGCTCACTTTGCAGGAGACAAACGATTTGCCGACAGATTTGAACATTAAAGTTCCATGAATTAATAGAAAAAAAAACTTCTTTGAACAGAACCGGCATGGCACAAGTACACCAAAGCTTTTCCAACATCTGGATCCAATGATCTGCCTTTGTCCAATCCGCCGTTGCCAGGGCCACACAGATGTGCTGACAGGGTTTTAGCCAATCTGCCATCTCACGTACTGCTTCCTATAATCCTCCTCCTCCTTCACCAAACCCTGCAGCGCTCTTTAAACACCTCGCTCCTGCTTCGCTCTCCCTCCTCTCACTGTACCTCGCGCTATAGTTTTGCATACAGATCGTAGCGTCCTGCTGATTTGCGGTTTGCGCTTCCCAAACATGCGCTGCTGCCCGATGTGTAATTTGGTGTCGGTGACTGCAGCTGCTGTGTCATGGAAATAAAAGTGCGGCGTCATCATAACAAGTTTGTGAATCAGAGCGACCACAACCAGGCAGTTTACAGTAAAAGGTCGTTTTTTTGGTAGAGCAAATATTGATTGGCACAAGATTTGTTTTGTATCCTTACTTCAGCCTGAAAACAAAACATTACGATGGTGTTTTTGTCCTTTCTGATTCAGATGCCGTCACCGATGCTTTGGCACCCGTTGATGTGGTAGTCTTGCACTTCGCTTCCCACATATTAAATGCAAATCTGACAGTGTGGCCATGACCCAGACATCAATTTTTCCAGGGGTTTTCCCCCGGTGAAACTTCTGTAGGCGACTTTGTCAGCCAGTTGTTTCATCCCAACACTGCTGCTGATGCCAGAAACATGAAATGCATCACTTCCTGTGACCAGCATGAGACAGTTATTCACATGAAACTGTCAGATTGTTATTCTTAAACAGCCATTAGGCATTCATAACAAATACAGTATTATTTCTTTCTTGCATCCTTGGGAAACACACAAAGGTCAACATCCATGAGTTCCACCTGTACTTCACACGCCAACACTTGCATAACTTGGACTTTCAGCCGCAGTGTGGACTCCTCTAATTGTTTCTGAAAATCAAGCGCTTCCAGCCTTCTGGGAACTGAGTCTATCTCTGTGTGAGAGTAGATGGGGGAGGGCGACGCTTGCTGCCTCAGCACATTTCCAGTGGTTTGCTCGGCTTTGTCGCTTACAGTAAGCTCTGACTGTCTCATATGGCGCGTATCAGTCACACCAAACCAGTCATCTGCTGATCCACATCAAGCTGCGTGCAGTGATAACTGGCAGCAACTTCCAAGTAACCCACGGTAAAAAATACACTGTTTTTAAGTGTGAGCGCTCTGCATCAGTTTTCTATTCATTTTCTGGTTCCCGTCCCAGACGTTCTTCTTTCTGGCTGCAGATGTTGTCCGACTTAACAGAATAAATGTGATGTGTGGCCCCTTTCAGCACGATCTAGGTTGGCCTCTGGGGTTCCTACCTCCACATCCAGAGGGGATTTTGATCAGATACAGGACCGAAACTCAACTTTTTGTCGATTGAAGCCTAAATATTTTGGTCGCTATCCACTATCAGGTGATGTTGATGGTGCCTTTACACCTGCTGCTTTATATGTCAGCCAGCGAGCTAGCTATCTAAGATTGGTTCATGTTGTACTATGATACACAGGCAATGTTGATATTTCCACGACTTCACAAAACTCTGCAAAATCAGATTTCAGCTATAGAATTAGAAAGAGCCAATAAATCTCACATTGTGGTTCAAACCTTCAAAAGTGCCAGGGAGCGAACTAATAATACTGCACATTAAAACAGCTATTTTTAAAAATATTTTTGGTGTTCATGATATTAGCAAAGCGCCCAGTATGGTAAAATTTGCAAAGGCAGCTATGCTAACTGGCCAGCTGCACACTTGGGTAACTTTGCAGCATTTTTTAAGCTTGTAGTAAAAATGGTTTGGGATGGAAAATAGAGACACAAATAACCAACGCTGTCCAAAAATAATACATGCTCATGATTTCATGGTGACGCATGTAATGAAGTAGGTTTTGTCTGACTTGATTAATGACTTTGCCACCTGATTAAGAAGAAAAACTACTTCCAACCCTGGAAATCATCTTACAGCACAAGCTTTCAAGGTATCACTTTCACGAGGATTACTTCATTGTCTGGCAGACTCTCTCCCCTTCCGACTCTCCTGTAATGCAGCACGTTAGCCCGAGGTCCCGGGCTGGAGAGAAACTCGACACTGGAGCGCTGTTTCCCATAGATTGTATCGCTGCTCCATTTTTGTGCTGAGGTTGCTTCTTTTCTCCGCTTTTGATCACTCGCTGCCGCTCAGACATCGCTCGAGTTGACTCCAACTCCATTATCTCTTCTAGAACAAGTGCAGCAGCAGCCTCAGTGTCTTTTAATGGATAATGTAGGTCAGGATATGAAAGCCAAGCTGCAGACAGAAGGAGATGAACAATGGTAGAGAAAAAAGTGGGGAATTGCAGATGAGAGGGGCAAAAGACTTCTTATGAATCCACAGAAAAGCTCTTTCCATGCATGAAGACTAATATCTTTCAGAATTGTCTTGCTTTCTGAATGATGTACTCCCATTTGAAGTGATGAAGTAGAACAGGAAGCAATTCACTGTTTCTGAAAGAGAGGGCAAGATTGAACGTGGTATATTTTACTTCTTTAGGCCCAAATATATCTTCCCAATGGATATAGAGTCATGAAAAATGTGTCATTTTGGCCATACATGCTTCTTTTCTCAGTATTTTGGTGTTATGCCAAACATTTCTCCATGCAAATTAGGATTACAGGACACTGTTGTTGGTAAAACATCAAATATACATACATCTCTGCTCTGCCATTGGCAGAATAAATGTTGGCAATGTAAGTTTCTGCAAACCACAGACATGTTGAAACTTTATGTTTGATATGTTGAAGCTTTACATTTCTTTACGTTGCAACTTTGTGTTCAATTTTCACTTTTATGTTGTGACAGTGCTGTGCAAAAGTTAGGTTTAGGCACTAAAACCACTTGGTTAGGGTCAGGAAAAGATTCAGTTTCTAATTAAGAAAAGTATTGAAAAGTACTGAAAGCTCCAGAAAAGCCGCTAAAGGAACCTTGTAATGTGCTTGTTTTCACGCGTGAGGTTGCCACCTGGTTTCGTTATTTGCATCCTCCAGTGGCTTTTTCATCGGTCCACTTAAACATACAACATGTAACTTCTGCCAATACGGGGCTCTGAATCCAAACAAAACCAACATTATCATCACTCCTGTTTATCAACCTGACTGCAGTGAGGATCCACAGAGCCAAAACCCAACACAGTTAGAACCGGTCTAGCTTTTTTTGTAAGTTAAATTCAGAATTCCTACATGTTATATCTTTACGTAGCATTTTCAGTGATCAGCAGCCACCTAAACGTGAGTACCTGGTGGCTTTCACATGTGCGTGAGAGTTTCCAACTTGCCCAGTTACTCTCGTCTGACCCCGGGACACACAGTGGATTTCGGGATATAGTGATCTGAGATCAGTCTTGTACTCGTTTCAGGGTTTCCTCAGCCACATTTCAAATGGGACAATCCTCATCAACCCACCGAATGACTAGTTTATTATAGACTGGACTGGAATGCAGCAAGTGGTTTTTTGTCCTGAACCGCTCCGCACAGAACATCCAGTTCGGTATGTGACCTCTTTGGTGCAGTATGTCCTGTGAACCAAATCAAATTGGCCCAGTGCACTTTAATTTGGTTAGCATGTGCACAACTAAAAGAACATGCTTGCTAGAACCACACAGCTGTTCCCAGTTAACAAGGCTAATTGGACATCTCCTCAGGTTTAAGGCTCATGCTACTAAACTGAGGATTACGTGAGCTGTAATTTGTCCCGTCCTAACAGGTGCACCAAAGCGGACTGAGTCAGAAAGATGTCGGGCAAGCGCAGTCTTACATGACCACAAGGCTCTGAGAAGAACTCCAATCAGCCACAATAAGGGAAAACATCTGTAACATGGGTGTGCAGGGCCTTTAAAGTGCATGTTGGCTACTCTGTTTATCCCCTGAACTCATTGCTCACATGGCAAGTGTCATCAGCGGAGCATTACGGTGAATTCAAAGCCAAGTTCAGGACTGAATCATGGATTTCGTGTATCATTACACTCCTCACAGCTTACTTGCTAATGTAGACACAAATTAAAACCTCCCATTGAAACCTCAGCACATACTTACCACTGGGCTTAATTTCAAAGGAAATCCCCAACCATTCTACATGCACCATCTGTGCATCATATGGTCCATATACACCGACTGACTCAGACCCAAACTACACAGGAAACCCAACCTTAACCGACGTAGCGTAAGGGTTTACGAACCCTAGCAGCCTTTGGACCACAGTTCCTCCGTGTCTTCACATCTGGAGAAAACAAAACAACTGTAGACACATTAGCATTGCCAATATGCCTCTGGGTAATAAATCATCAATTTATGAATCATAAATGTGCAGGAGAGTCCCTGGACGGTCTTTGAGAGGGAGGTTTCTCGCTGGAGACAGATGTGTTACGCAGGTTTACGGCGTGAATGGCGCCCTTTCTTTGAATCTGCACAGGTAGGCGAGGGAACTGAAAGGGGTGTGTGACCTTTCCGCCACGCGTGACGTCATTTGACACCTGATACGGCGCAAAGGTTAAGGCCAAAGGCAAACAGAGGGTCGGGTGATCCGAATAGAGTTCGCCGACAAAGGGGGGAAGGGAGACAGAGGAAGTGAAACTCGACGCAGCGAAAGGATAAAAGCTTTGATCAGTGCGGGTTTTCAAAAGGTCAGTTTCAGGCCTGACTGATGTAACGAACATCTGGAATTGGATTTATCTCATCACAAACTGCACTTAAAGTGCAAAATCAAGATGAGGAACAACAGGATGTAAACAAAGAAGTAAATAAATAATCAAGGAATTATACACAGCGAGATGAACAGGACCGGGGTCAAAAGCATTAAATGAACTCCTCTCTGGCTCCGCAGGGACTCTGTTTACTAAAAACAAAAACATGCTGATCATCTACAATCCTCAGACATATATTGGTATCTGCCAAAACATCAAGTGAATTATGAGTGTTTTGTACTCAGTTAAACTCCATGAGAGCTGGCCACTTATCTCGCTGGACACTGACCTCGCAGAGTCATTAAATGAGGTCAGTCTGAGTGCGGTTTGCCCTGATCTGGACCCGTTAACAGCGAGTTATTGCGCAGGTCTTTGGAGAATACATTTGTTATGGTTAAGACAGCATCGCACAAATATTTAAAGCTACAGTACTTTGGCAAAAAGAGAGAAACCCGAAGATATCTGAGGGGAGTTATAAAAGCGTTCTTGTTTCACAAGCAGGAACCCACCCTTGACTTTGAAAGCCTTGAGTTTTGTTTTATAATGAGTTTATTTGATGTCGTTAAACGGTCAGGTTTCTGGTGTGGACAAAGAAAGAAGAAACTGGCACATGTAAGGGTGCAGTGGGGTCTATGTATCCATCTGGCAGCTCCACAGGGGAACAAAGCCATGTTTGTGGTCACCATAAGTATCCGACCACGTTTTCTAAGGAGGTTATGTCGAGCAAGTATTTCGATTTTCATGGAGATCTTCATATGGGATTTCTGATTTTTCCAGGGAAACCAGCAGGGGTTGAGGCTGATTCCAAGCCTGAACGCCATTATTCTGGGTTCAAGTCATTAAACCAGGAATTTAAGTGCCGTGGGGATCAGCAAGTCTGCCTGTATCTTGTGACAGATATGGAGATACGAGATCATTAGTGATCAGCTTGGCCACGCAGCCCTCATTCACACACTGTAAAAAATGCCAATCATGAGTAAAAGCAGGAAGTTTAATGAGTCCGCATATGTTTTCGTGGTTTTCTGCCGAGTGAAATGTTGGCATTGTGCATTTCTGATGACATTAAATCTGGCCAGTTTTACATTGATCATATCAACATTTTTAGAAAACATGTCATGTAAAGTTCAGACTACATGTAGCATGAAATTTTAGGTTAATTTGCAGCTAGAAACCAGCTTTTCTTTTTTTAAAAAAATATGATTGCAGGACCTGTTCCAGCTGTGTTTGTGGTGACAGAACCAGGTCATGTTGCCTAAACCTAACCAAACTGCGACGGTGTGACGAAGGTCCACTAAATGTGTCCCTGTTGCCGCGATGTTGACGGTGATAAATGTCCCGAAGATGCTGACAATCAACCTATTCAGTCATTTGGGTGTGAGGATAAGTTGGCCAGAAGCAAACCAGACCAAAAGCCCAGCAATGTCACAACTTAACACTTAAAAATTAAACACAGGGAAACACAAAGTTTTAACATATCCGAGACCAACAAACATGATCTGTAAGCTGTTTTCAAGGGGAGAGAAATCCCAGTAACACACAGAGTGATACCTGTTTTGTCGGTCGCAATCTCTCTGCAGAAAAAAAAATCGAGTTTTTGAAGATCAATCAGCAATTGATCTGAAGTCATTCATCTGTGTTGAACCAAACCAACCACAAGCCCCATAATTATCAGCCTGGGACATGGATTCTGTTAAATTATGTCACATGTTCTTCAGTTTCTGCCAAGCTGCTTGCAGTAATGTCACCATGCTTCTCCACAGAGCTCTGTATTCTCTATAACTGCTTATTTTTATTTATTTATTTTTATTTTATTCCCCTCCCCTTCTTCTAAATCCAGCAGCACGGTTTGGAAGTTCACTGGCTGTCGTTCAAAAAACCTTGTCAGCAAATTCAGATTAAGTTCCCAGAATCTTCTTGGCTCAAACATCTCATGAGAGCTGATAAATCTTGTTCTTAGCGAAATAATAATAAAAATAATGATAATCTTAGCCTCCGTGGTGCCTGGGAAATACTGTGGCAACTCTGCAGCGAGGGAGACAAGGTCTTATTCAGTCGCCTTCAGGAGCATCGCCTCGTATCTGGCAGATCTGGAGGCATGCCAGCACCCGCCCTGTGAAATCAGCATCGCAGCGCGCCGAATTGACAAGTGCGCCTCCCCCTCCAAACGTTGTTTGACATACCCATCGTTACAGGCTTCGCCTCTGGCAGTTTCTTTTTTAAAAGGCAAGCTCAAAGCCACAGATTATACATTTTGCTCACAAGCCCAGTGCGGGTGAAATAACATACAGCGAGCGGAGAGCGACAGAGGGAGCCTTTCTTTCTCGTTTGGAGACGAGCAGCTTGCGCGTAAACGGCACCGGGCATCACTGAAGGAAGAGATAAGCTGTGTCTGGGTGTTTTATTTTCTTTTTTTCAAATATACAATAATTTATTGCAGCAAGTTTGACGGACAGCGCAGGGAGAACAGAGCGGAGCGGAGTGGATTGCGCGCATTGGATGACATTTGGGACTTGAGCGCGCAAGGCACCTGTGGATGCAGCACCCCCTCCCCTGATGTGTGGACTCAAACCTTCCGCAAAGAAAGGATTCACCACCAGACTAAGCTGATAATTGTTGCGGGGTTTTTTTTTTTCTTCTTCTTCTCATTCTTCTGCTCGAACACAGCGCAGTTTGAAGACGACAGAGGACGCGCGCCATGCTCCTGAGCGTTTCCCTCCTGCTGGTCCCCCTGCTGAGCATCACCGGCTGCGGCTCGTCCTACGTGCCGTGCCAGCCGTGCGATCAGAAGGCCCTGTCCATGTGTCCGCCGGTGCCGGTGGGCTGTCAGCTGGTGAAGGAGCCCGGCTGCGGCTGCTGCCTGACGTGCGCGCTCGAAGAGGGCCAGCCGTGCGGCGTGTACACCGGGCCGTGCACGCGCGGGCTCCGCTGCCTGCCCAAAAACGGCGAGGAGAAGCCGCTGCACGCGCTGCTGCACGGCCGCGGGGTGTGCAGGAACGAGAAGTTGTACAAACTGCTGCATCCGTCAAAAGGTGAGGCCTGCGGAGAGATGACTGAATCAGATCACAGAGGCATGAATTATACAGGTCACTGCCTTCAGCGGAGCCTCACTTAACCGGGTTAATTGAAGCCAGCTACATTTCTTTGGTCCTTAAAGTTGCTCTCAGATTGAGCTTAAAGGAGCGCTGTGCAGCTCTTTGTCCACTGAATAAACAGGCTGATCATAAAGGACAAACAACTTCACGCTGTTTTACTTTGTTTGCATTTGGCGGACCCCGCCACCCCTCCTAGCCTGAAACAGTGTGTACCTCCTGAGAGCAGCTAGTTTTATTCAGTTACAGAAAGAAATGAATCATTGTTATCATAAATATTACAATTCTGAGTTTGGATATCTTCTCCAAAACTACATACTGGCCCTTTAAATGGCACAAATTTGAAGTGGTCAGCCAAATAAGCGTTAATATTTCGATGATATCTGTGTCCTTTCTGATTCTATTCCGGGTGCATTTGCATTAAATAAATCTCATTCTAGCTGAAGCTCTAAAGGGGCTCTGCAAAACAAAACTGTCTATGTTTTCATGAGTAAAAACCTACGTACTGCCCCTTTGAAGAGCTAAATTGGAAGAGCACTGAAATCACATTCTAGCTGAAAATCTGATGGGCTCTGCTGCTTCTGCTTAAAAACAAAAAAAAAGAAAAAAGAAGAAGAAACAGCTGGATAGAGATGTTACTCCTCCCTTGTCAGTGCTGGAATTTTAATGAAGCCCTCAAGTGACACACATGAGTCAGCCGGTGATGCGGTTTGTAAATGAAAAGAAAGAAAAAAGAAAAAACATGGACAATGTTTCACACCCTTCTTTCTCCAACATGCATGACTTTGCTTCACATTTTCTAGGAGGGATAAGCTGGTTTTTCGGTGCCCTCCTCGAGCCGGCAGAGGCTGAAGTGGGTCAGCTCCCACCCGGCTCCCTCTTTAAGACGCCCTGACACCTGTCATTAACCCGAGGCACGCGACTCAAACGCACCTCCCCCCCCCACCCACCGTTGCATTGACCCTGTGAACTCTGTCAACGATTGGTGCCGAGCGCCAATCAACCTGTCATCTCGGTCTGAAAGAGCCCTCGCAGGGGCCGCGTAAATCAGCGGGTTTGGTGTAAGTGGCCCGTCGCCCCGGGGCCCCTTCAGCCCCTTCAGCCCACATAAAACAAGGGAGAAGATTACAGGTGGTGCTCTGCTCGGCGAAGCCTCCTCGTCGGCTCCCTTCTTTTTTTCTTTTCTTTTCTTCTGAATGGCAGTTCGGGGACAGTCGCCGTGTTGTTGAAATGTTGGCCCTCGAACTCTCTTCAAGGTGTGAAATCATAATTTTTTTTCCCCTTTCTCTTCTCCTACAGTTTCTCTCTTTTATTTCGCCTCTCTTTTGTGAGCTCCACCTCTCTCCATCCACCACCTGTGCCCTTTTTTTTTTTTCTTTCCCACACCTATCCCCGGCTTTTTGTCCCCTCTGTTCTCTCCCACCACATGGCCTCTTCTCCTCTTTCCCCGCCTGGCTGCCGTCCCTCTCCGTCTCTTTTCCAAACCCCCCTATTCTTCTTCTTCTGCCCTCCACCCGTACCCAGTTTCAACCCCCGTCACCATTCTGCCCCGCGCCTCGCTTTTCCTGCAGATTTC
Organism: Acanthopagrus latus; assembly: GCF_904848185.1. NCBI lineage: Eukaryota > Metazoa > Chordata > Actinopteri > Spariformes > Sparidae > Acanthopagrus > Acanthopagrus latus. The sequence goes on from NC_051062.1 coordinate 12,120,059, forward strand.
GGAGTTTCGGTGTCAGAGCAAAGCTCTGGAAACATAAATAATCCCACTGGCTGTGTTAAAAAACCTCAGTGGGCTGAGGCGGAGAACCGCAGTTTTTCTGGCTGAGTAACATCAGAGTGAAGTCGAGTAACAAAGGGCAGAATATAAGAAAAAGGGAAGTGGGGGATGCGTTTAAATACCCTGAATGCATCGTCAATCCTCATCTCATAACACGACTGTGAATGTGACGCTGGTGTATCTACAGACTCATCATATTAGGAGGAGACCTGGACAAGTATCAGCATCGAACAAACTAATTTTAAAATGTGCTACTTTGGCTCCGATGCAGCATCCTCGTCCCGCCCACAACAACATCCGATTGGTCGCGCGACACACTGAATCTGCAGAGAGCAAAAACCCGTATCGAAAGTGATCAAATAAATAAATGTGGCAGAAGAGAAAGAGGAATGTCGCAGGAGATGGAAATGCTCCTCACATAGTTCCATCTCTCTTGATTGTTCGAAAGCTTGATAAACAAATATCTGGGGCCCGAATATCCGTTTTCACACTCATCGTTCACGCTGGCCTCATCAAAGCTCGCTCCCTCGCCAGCAATCTGACATGCACGTTCTCTTTTTCTTTTATTGCTCTGGGATCAGTTTTTAAAGACGGTTTCAGCATCTCAGAAACGATCCCAATCTTCTCCTCTATTCATCCGCCCCTTCCCTTCCCTTTTTTTTTTCCTCCCTTTCCCACACACTATCCTCTGCTCCCTCCCACTACCCTTTGTCAGTCCCACCCCGGCCTCTTCATCTGCCTCCCCCCCACCTCCTCCCCCGGCTCCTCTCCCTCCCTCTCTCTCGGCGGCTCGGCGCTGCAGGGCCCAGGCTGTGCAGTGATTCAGCAGAATGCAGGCTGAGCGTGGGTTACTGATCCCCCCCATCTGTCTGCCCGTCAGCCAGCTCCTCCATTAACTCCACGTCTCCTGCTGGGCGCTCTCGCCGCACATAAATCGAACCCAAAAAAAAAATAATAAAAACCCGCCCAATAAATAATAAAAAATGACACGTGAGGAGATCTGCAGGTCGAGCCAAAAAAGGTGTGTGCACACATCCTGTCATAAATTCTTTAAGGAGTCCCCCACAATGATGCATTTTTAACATATTCTTAATATGGTGTGTTTTGTGAAACAAGCCGTTGTTCAAACCTTGAAAAAAGCTTCAGATGGGGGGGGTTTATTGTCACGTTTGCAAATGCATGCAATAGTTGTGCCTCCATTTGTAAGACGAAGCCAGAAAGGAAACTCTTTGTCCAGAGCAAAGAAGCGAAGGGAAGACAGAAGCGAGGAGAAGGAGTTTTCTGTCGCTAAGTCCTGCAGGGATCCGGCTGTCCAGGATCACCGCGGCTCACCACTCAAACACGAGGAGAAGGGAAAAGGAGGAAAGGAAATGAAAGACGTGATCAGTCAGCACAGGTCAGATTAGACGAGCTCGAGGATTAGCAAGTGAGGACTTGATTGGACTTATGCTGGCTGCTGATCTGCTCCAGAGAAACAGTGTCAGCAGGAAACTGGAGGGAATCTCTCTGTCTTTTTCCAAGAACCTGTCATTATGTGGATGGATGACATCATCTTCATCATCATCATCACTGTAGGGGGGGGTGGTGGTGGGGTGGGTGGAGGGGCTTGGAGGCTTTAAGTATCATCTGCAACGTGGCGGTGACCTTGTTTCACCGCCCAGTTAGCTTAGTAGCTTAGCGATCACGTCAGTGTGGAGATGGAAGGGGGGGGGGGAGTGGGTTGTATGCAGAATTTGCAATCTGCCAAAATGAAACGGAAACAAGTGCGTGACACAGCAGTGGAAATGGGCCAGCTGTGGCTTAGGACATATACGAGGCTAATGCAGGTTCTATAAATGCCGAGAAATATCAGTTTAAAGTGCTTTTTGGGGGGAGAAAAGAAAGCCACAGCGGCTGATTCTGGCCCGGACACACTCGCTGTGGTCGTATGAAGGGAGGGCGGGGATGCGGGAGAGGGTCGAGCGCTGAGGTTTGTGCGACTGTGAGCGACTCCCCCACACCACCACCACCAACCCCGAAATTTATACCGAGGAGCTGCATTTGTGCACAGATGAAAGATGCAGCATGTACATGAGGGCTTCTGTGGGGGTTGGGACCCAAAATGGGCTGCGGCTGTTTCTGGTGGCTCGCCACATGACAAGTGTAATAGTATGTTTTCATGAGCCTGGGTGCCAGGGTGAGACTAAATATCTCATTTAGGTCACCGGCTATAAAAGTTTTAAAACCCCTGGTCTACATATACCCCAAACTGGCAACCTGACTTGCCCTAAATGTAGGCTGTGTTGTCCTGTATGTCAACACGTCCAATCTGAAGCTGGCCGGCCGCCACCAACTGTGCTAAATAAGCATTTCGGCCAGTGCAGTGAAATCATCCTGTCCTGTCGTGACGCTTTAGGTGCGTTTTCCAGGTAATTCCGGGTGCTTGAAAGCAGCTTGAAAGCAGCAGAAAAATGCTTTGAAGCCCCGTTCTCACAGGACTAACATTACACCTGTGGACATTAAGTTGTTTGTAATGATTGGTATCACCGGCGATTTTAATCCCGCGCGTCTGTAATTTGTAAAGTTCCGGTGTAAATTACCGGCCGTGCAGCGGCGAAGACAGTCCTCCTCTGATAACTGTAATCCTGCGTGAATCAAGCTTCAGATCACAGCAGCGGCACTTTCTTGGTGCACATTCCTTGTCTTCGCTTTTGTACTTGTGTTCTGTCATTGCTTCGCCCCTTTAATGAATAATCTCAAACATCTAATGCTCTCGCCTGTCGTTGCCTTTGCCCTGTCCAGATGGAGAATCTCACGATGGAGCCATGTTACCCGTGCCCGAGACAGCGCCGCCCCAAACCAAGGTGCCCCTAAACGGAAGGGACCACATCAGCAGTCTGAAGGCGATGGCCATGAAGGTGGCCAAGGACCGCAAGAAGCAGCTGGCCAAGCTGGGACACACCAGCAACCTGGACTTCTTGCCGCTCAGCCTCGATAAACTGGAGCCAGAGTTCGTAAGTGAAGCGTATATTTCATTCGGATGCTGGCAAACAAACACAGGGAGGTATTTCCCGCCTCCCTAGTTTTGATTTCTCATGCATTTCACAAACTTTCATGGGCATTTTGATCCTTGATTTGGGTGCATGAAATACTCAGTATTTCCATCATTGTGTGTCTGTAGGGCCCCTGCAGGAGAAGACTGGATAATCTCATTCAGAGCATGAAGGACACTTCCAGGGTCTTGGCTCTCTCTCTGTACATCCCCAACTGTGACAAGAAGGGATTCTTCAAGCGCAAACAGGTATGGAAACATCTTTTTATACGCCACGCTGGTTTGAGCAAACACAAAAACCTCACGACTGTCCAAGCGCCTCATCTCTTTTTGTCGACTCATCCCTCGCAGTGTAAGCCGTCCCGTGGTCGGAGGAGGGGGATCTGCTGGTGTGTCGACCGGTTTGGCGTCAAAGTCCCCGGCGTCAACTACGCCGGAGGAGACCTGCAGTGCAAAGACCTGGACAGCAGCAGCAACAGCAACGAATGAGAGCGAGCCGGTCGTCGAGCCCTGATCTTCTTCAAAACCTGCCAATCAAGCTAGCACACTTTATGACTGCCAATCAGGAAAACTATGGCACAAATGCATATATATATGGTCGGGTGTGATGGACTGTGTTGTTTCTGTCTTTTATTTTAAAGGGAAGCTGAACTGAAGAGCTTGCTTGGGTGGAAATCTGCACATGTAGGTCTTAACTCTGGCTCCCCACTGACTGTGTACCATGTTTGAGGTTAGCTAACACCTCACCTCTTTATATCCATAGATAATAGAGGAGTATATATATTTGTATGATACTGATAATCTGTTGTGTACTTATAAGTCCAAGAAATTGAGACAAGACATTTTTAATGTGGCTTAAAATCAATATTTTTCGTATTTTTTCGTCATGTTAACTAGATCGTCATCAAAAAAGGGAGTCAGTTATCGTCTAAATTAGCGATGTTTAGCTAATTGCTAATCGCGTTAATGACGTCCTGATACAAGCGGCATTTTTTTAAATATATCAAATAATGACTTCTGCCGCTTTAAGGCTACTCTGCTGAGTGGGAAAAGGTGGGCATTTCAAATGTTGTGTTAGCATGCTAGCTAGCATTGCCTGTTTTAGCACAGATTCAGAAAATCAGCAGTTTGGTTTTCCAAATCAGTAGCTAACAGAAGTCTACACATTAAAAATAATGGTTGGACTTCAGGTGAAATACGTTTATTGGCTTCTTTTTGCAGAGAATTAGATTAAATGATTGGTACCACTCTCATGTTTGTCCTTTAAATAAGAAGCAAGACTATTTATTGGCTGGGCCCAGTAGGCTAACCCTCCGCTGGTTGCCCTCCACTGAATTCCCACAAGGCACCTCAAAATCAACAACAGTACGCCTAAGATTCATGTAAGTCGTTTTGCCAGTTCGAGATGATTGTTTCCTACATCTCAGTTAAAGTCATAATCACAATGTGACGATGTTGACATCAATCAGCCATCCTCTCCGTGCACTTAGCCGTAACTGTAGCTCGTTACTCTGCCACTATCAAGATGAGTCTTGTGCGCTTCTGCTCATCAAACTTGTTTTTGTATTTTAGGCATTCAAGCCTGGTTAACGTGATATTCAGCATTTACCACCTCAGACAGACCCATGGTATGTTCATGGGTGTCATGCCATTGTCCTGATGGCCCATTATTCTGAAACCCCAATTGTCTGAAAAATGTCCCGTTGGACCAAAAACCCATTTTTTTCCAAACGCCTCGCTCCTCCTCTGACTCTGGTTGGCTCTGATCCTGACCATCTAACCAACCATCCAACCCAAGTTTCTGTCGAGAGATTTGTGCTTCGAGTCTGTAGACAAAAGACATCATTTTAGGATCCGAAGGGCTCTGGATTACATCCATGTGGAGCGCAAAAAAAGGCAGAGCGCATTGGCCACAATAGACAACCACTGAGCTATTTGTTAGCTTTTTAAATGTACACGTTTCATATGGAATTGAAGGTTGGGAAGTCGATTCTGGGGAAAGATGGTTTTTCCTGGGAATTAGAATCAGCAATCAGTTCTCTTCCTCCAGACCCGCCTTCCCTACCTTTTTAGAAAGTATTAAATTAAAATAAATTAAGAGTCGTCCATCTACTCTTAACTCCGACAATGACTGGCACACAGAAGAGGAAGTCTTGGCCCAGATATCCATGATCTGCGCTGGAATCCCCAAAACTCCAGACAGGCCATCAAACTATAGCCACTCTTGGGATAATCCAATGGGTTTTACAGTCAAATGGGACATTTTTTGGATTACTTTAAAGATTTTGAGTTTCATTCCCAACTCGACAAAGACTGATGCTTTCCACTTCCCAGCTCGTGACACTTTGGGATTGTAACTTCCTCTCCATAGCGTCAGTCTTTGATGAGCTAGGAACTCTTACAAAGGGGCAGTTCCCACTTTCATTCGGATAAAACCTCATAAACAAACATACTGTATTGTACTGTAAAAGGTTAGATATTTAACACTTGCCACATGCCTTTTTCCAGTCCAGACAACTGCGTCCACTGTTTGTAAATGTATGTACAGTGTGTGTGTGCATGCTCCTGTGTATGTCCGTATGTGTGTAATGTACTGTACGTGCCCTTATAGTTCTCAACTACAAAAAAAAAAGCTCTGGTTTAAATTCTCACGAGCCCTGTCTACCCAAGCTACTGTCCGACAAATGCGGCGCTGCGCATTTCCCTTTCACACACAAATCGTATGCAAAGGCCCCGCGCTGTTTATGCTTCCACGTGTGGGGTCTCCGCAGGCAAATCTGTTGGCCGATGGCGACTCGCTCTCAGGGTTCATCGGGTCCGTCAACCTGCCAAGAGCAAGGTCGCTGAGTTTGTATGTAAATTCAAGTGCCTTCCGCCCCGCGCCACTTTGAATTCTGATTTGCATGCGGACCCATTGTGTTGCCGAATGAGGGAACGCACAACAGAGGGGAACAATTTTAGGTGTGGATGTGGTCGGATAGACTTTGTTTTTTGTTTTTGTTTTTAATGTTAGCTTTCAGTCGGCTGCTGACAGACGTTATGATCTCCCGGTCGCGTGCTGCTGAACAGAGCACAAAGTTTTTATTCTATAGCTCAAAAGTTGCTTTAGAAAATCCTCTTTTTTTGTTGTTCTTCTTTAAATCTCAAACGTTCCTGATGCGTAATCACTGCATCGTGATTTGAGGACAGCGTTGGCGGGCGGCTCACCAGCCACTTCTTCCCAATCAATCACCTGTCGTGCTGTTGATTCTAGCGCGCACATGTAAACACAACACAGTGACACTTTGAACATTTCAGAATCTCAGTTAGAAAACAGAAGATTAATGTGAACATTATGGTGAAAATATTTATCAGGCGTGTAATTGATGTACTCGTTTAATTTTTTTTTTTTGTAATGACAAATCACTATTTAAATAAACTTCATGTACTCACGAAAACGCATATCTGCACTTTTGTCCGGCTCTGCCAAGATGGTAAAATGTCGAGTCAGTGGTTGTGTTTTTGTTTTTGCTATCTTTACGATCTTGACACTGTTAAAGACGTGTTGTTCTGTACACCGGCTGTTTCCATCTGCTGTCAAAGGCAAAACTGCCTGCTGTGACATGACATGTAGTCATTGGGCACCAAAGGTGTTTTGAGGGATTCACGCCATAGAGAACAACACAGCAAGTCATTTAGCGCAAAATGTGAGTCATTTTGTGATCTTGACATTGTGCCAGGACTTTTGTTAATTTTTTAAAATACCATGATGGCAATTCATAGTCTCCAGATGATGATATCCTGATGACTTTGGTGAACCGCTGACTTTTCTTGCCACCATTGAAACTGTATGAAATTCAAAACACTAGAATTTAGCTAGATGTTAGCAATTAGCTTTAAAAAGCTGCAACACGTGTTATCACACTAGCATTTAGTTAAATAAATAGCTGTAAAGCATTTTAGCATGCTGATGTTAGTGTGGTTGTAGACTCTCTTGTATTAAATGTGCAGCACGAAGGCTGAATATTATCACAACAGTGGAAAAATGCAGGTGAACGATCACCGTAATTGTCATTTTCCAGGAATTCCCCTGGTTTTGCAATGTTGTCTAAAAAGCCAAGACTTAGAGATCACTTTGTCTTTTATATGCTTTTACCTTTTCCAAAACAGCCCGGCTTCATGTGCACCAAATTGTGCTTCCACAAATTAAAAAAAAAAAAAATCACAGGCAGGCACAGACTGAATTTATTATCATTTTTAATGGCGTTATCTGTTAATGAGGCGTAACAGTAGTCTGCAGGCTACGACACGGAAACAAAACAAAAAAAACAGCTAAAAACACCAAATATGTTGAAGGCTTCTCATTTTTCAACACGTACAGTACAAAACACTGACAACAGAGCAACTCTGAGCAAAGTCACAATTAGTAAAGCGAAGAAGTCGCCGACACTCCAGCGGACGTCTACTGAATATCTACGAGGGGACAGAGGAGTCTTATCTTTACTTCTCCTACGGAATAATCTGCGGTTAACATCCTACGCAGCAAGCTGGATTCTATCATTTGTTACGATTTCAAACGTCACTGTCATCAAATGATCTAGAGACACGGACACACAGAAAGATAATATATAGCTTACTCAGATGTTCTTTGTTCCCAAGTACTTTACAGTTTGTTTGTTTTTTCTCTCTTTTCTTGGTTTCACGCCACACTATATCTGGGTCATGTCGGGGAGCTCCAGCTCCAGCTCTCGGAGGTACTGGCTGCAGTTGGGGTCTCCCCTCACAGTGGGGGCTGATGGGATGGGTCGGCCGGTGTGGGGGTTGACGCACCAGCACTCGCCCCTCTGACCGTGGAGAGACATCTTGCACTGAAACGCAAAATGGTGTCATTTGAGGTCATCATAGCGACCTCGAATGTGCATTTTCATGTGTTTTTTTTTTTTTTTTTGGTGCAAAAATGTGTTTTAGTCCATTTATTGTTGAAATCAGATGATTTTTTTAAAGGGTTTTAACAAAAATGAATGCTTTGAAATGAGTTTTCTGTGAACATCAACTTTGTATTATAAGAAAAAATGACAAAATCACTTCAGTACGAAGATGATTTGTGATTCTTCACCCACCGTCTCTCCTCCACATACTATCAGGCGGTTACACCCTCTCCTCCTACAACCCTCAAAAAAAAGCCTGGAGTCACCTGTTTGAGGTTATAGTGCCCCCTCTTGTCACAGTTGGGGATGTGCAGGGCGTACAGGTCTTCCAGGGGCCCTCGGTTATCTCTGAAGGGCATCTTGGATATCCTCTCCAGGATCTGGTCGAGCTCCTGCTGACACTGAGTCTTGAAAAAAGAGCAAAAACAACAACACCGGTCACGTACGGGGGCCCGTATGGCGACATCTGGGTGTGTTCAGGTCACCAGGCTTCTGTGACGGATGGATAAACTTTAGTAAATACAAAAAAACCCTAATAATCCCACCTTTTAATTGCAAATTTTTGTTTTAAAATTTAAAAAAGTACATTAAAAATCTATACACACAGCGGAGAACTTCTTCCAGCTCAACACCGAGATGTGTTCGCGAGCCAACCTGCACATTTCTGACTCGCTGTGCAGCACAAAAAATCTCGTATAAAAGACGCGCACACGATAAAGCCAAAGGGCTTTTCTGTAATGAGCAAAATGAATCATGTTTTCTATGCCAGTAATGAATAATAACTCCTGCCAGTGACCTCAGGTTTACCTCACGAGCCGACGGAGCCAAACGTCTTGTTGAGACAGTTACAGGTTTTCTGGTAGAGCAATAACCTTTAAAATGATTTTTTAATGGCGGATGGAAAATACCACGGCGGCGGTTAGAAATGCCCGGGGTTCACGGTCCGGTATGCGGAGCGGGTCAGGTGTATTTAACGTCAGTAAAAACATGGCGGTGGAAGAAAACTGGGGAGAAGAAAACACGTTTTCTTTGTGCAGCGTTTAATTTATCCTCTTAAAAGCGTGATGTGGTCTTTACTGCATTTCCTGCGTAGACTTTGAAATGAACTCCAATCGCTTTACACTGGCGAGAGTCTTCGTGTGCGTGTGACTGCTTGAAGTTTTCTAGTCTTCCTATATATTTTGGCTCATCTGATGGTGAAGTATAAAATGAATTCAAACATACGTAGGTGATTTTAAGAATACTTTAACATTTTCATGAAACAATCTCCCAAACGGAGGTTGCAGATCACCTGGTTTCTCTTTGTGTATTCCAGTCACCTTGAGGTACTCTGGCGTCATAATTCAACTTAAATATCTAAATGTCTTTTCAACGCAGCATCCAAAACATCAGCTGCTGAGCCAGAGGGAGGCGACGCTGCGCTGCTTAGTTCCTTCTTCTGTGGTCTCAGGAGCTGGTTGAGATTTCACAAAATACCTGCAATATTGTCCCTTGACACCCAAAATATTGGCCCACTGATTCTACAGGCTATTAAAATGTTCAATCTTGTGATGATCCCACATAATGGATCATATCTGCAGTATCTAATACTGTACAACCAGTCAGATGAAATCTTGTTCCTTCCATGCAGCAGCTGGAACAGTACTCAGATGTTGCTGTGGTGCCTGAGTGTTGTCTCGCTTCGCTCTCTCACCTGTTTGGGCCGCGCTGGTTTCACCTCCTCCACCTTGTTGGTCTTCATCTTGGTCTTCATCTCCTGCCTGTGCTGGCGTACGGCGCTCTCCTTGGGTCCCAGCCAGGTGGTCTCCTTGCTGGGCTTCCGGATGACCGGGATCTCGCTGACGCCCTGCTCGGGCAGCGGCTCCACGGCTTCACCTGCATGTCGCGGAGACACAATGTGAAGTATTTACCACCTGTGAAACTAATTCTCCAGGGGGCAGGTATCAGCAGAGTAACTAATACTCTGCTAGTGAGCTCAGTTAGAGGTGCAGCTAGCGGGCCGTTTAGATGACTCTTCCCAGCGGCTTCCCAGCTGTTGTCTACTAGAAGCTAACAGGTTATCAAATATGTTGACAATTCATCAGATTTCCGACGTTTATACGACTTGAGTACGGTCCCTTGGAACCAGAAACAGAGTTGTTTTGAAATAAAAATTCTTACATATTGCACCTTTAAATAAAAATGTATGGATCACAGATTTCTTCTTTACCGATAAATCAAATTAGCCGCAAAAATCTGCCATGAATCGCACTAGATGGAGTTTAAAGAAGGACACTTTGGTGGCTAAAAGCATTTAACCTGTGGTCTTTTCAGGACAGTCCCTCTGTGCACTAAGCCGCTCTGTTGCCCTCCTGCTGTCGCTCTGGTAATGGATTGGGCTTTTTAGAGGCTGAAATAGGCTTCGGATTGCACAGATCGTTTGTCAGTGTGGCAACGTTAGACGTCAACTCTGCTAAAAGCTCGGCTTTTTGGAAGAAAACGACGGCGGTGACGCCAACCCCGTGCTCGTTGCGAGGGCACAAAATGAAAGCTGCGAGATGCTTCGCGTCCTAACAAACAGACTTAATTTTCCGTTTTATTGACGTGCTTATTTATTTTTTGTTGGGAAAAAGGGTGATTGAGGAGTCATTAAAACAAGAGAAGCATAATTTTCTGTATTTTCCGACGTCCCTCCCACTGTGTCCCGGAGATAATTAAATTCAGGAGGCCGACAGCCAACTTGGGGGAAGGTCGTCAGCTGATCGAGCTCACCTGGACCCCTCAAGGATATAAAAGCAAGCCGATGAGCTCAACTTTTCCTTCAGCTGGCTGTCACTCCTCATTTACTCCCTCTTACTCTGGCAACACTTCGAGGCACTACGCCGCAGATACACCGTTTGCTTTCACTGCTGACTCTGCTCGTTTCACAGTTTGACAGTTTCCCCTCATTGTCACAACTGTCATTCTGTTAAAGATAATGTTTGAGATTGGGGGGGAAGAAATAAGCTCTGAAGTGTCCAAACCGCTGTAAAAGTGCTCTGAATGCATCAGCACAATCAGTGAGTCACTACAATCCTTTCCTTTCTCAGAGAGCGCAGCAACCACATGCAGCTCCGTTAACAAGCTTGTGGGCTGAGAGAAGTTGGCCACCGCTGAACCTTAGTCACAGTCAGGTTTCCATGGCTGCTTTTTTTCCTCGCTGGTGTGATTTAATTTCATGAGCAGATGTTTAGAGCGGTGATAAATGAGCAAAAATCAAAGTTTTACACTTTTTACAAGGACTCGTATTTGGACGACTGCGTGATGAATTCAGGCCTGTATGTGAGGTCTCCATTGCTCAAAATTATATTCAGGCTCATTTATCAATACATCTAATACCCAAGTGGATCCAAACTGGATAGAGTTCAGTGCTGTGACAACCAAAGATGTATTATTTCTTTGTCTGAAACCACTACATAGATGAAATTTAAGCCTTTGACACAGCCAAGAGCAAAGTACATGTCCTTTAAGTGCGGTACTCACATTCAAATTAGAGACACTTTGTCCATTTTATGCCATTTTTATAACTCTACTGCAGCACATTTCAGCTAAATAGTACCGTTTACCTCAAGAAAACATACAGACAGTTTATCAGAATTGTTTTTTTGGTCAAATCATCCAACGTTTCATGAACGAAATAGACAAAAGCCTGAAAATCAAGTTCCCGGATTTCCTTCTGAAGTTGACAATGGCCACTAAACTGTTATTTGTACCAGATCGTTTCAGCCTTAACTTCAACTGAGCGGCGCCTGATTGCCACCTGACTATTAAAACAGGGAGGAGCCCGGTTCTCCACGGATTCAAATCTATAAAATGACTCTTAAAGAACAAGGAATTCATATTCAGCCGTGTCAGCACGCATCCCGCCGTCCTGGACCAAATAACACCGTCCCATCCAGTGATTCCTCCCAGCGGTTTACATTGAGTTTGACCGTCTCCTCTCTCCTTGGAGTCTTGTTAAACATCAACCCTAAAAAAAAAAAAAGAACCCTCTCTCCTCAAACAGATGGAGCAAACAATGTGAGAGGCCATCAGGTCCAACCCAACATGTTGTTTCTGACAACAGAGCATACTTAGGGGTTGAGGGTTGACGGGGAGGGAGTGGAAAAGGAGCGTCATAGCAAACCAGCTGATTTTGGACCACGAAAAGAAATGTTACATGATGCAAATTCCTCAGAAAGCAACGGACTCTTGACTGTGACTCTTTCGCAGTGACTTTCGCTGGAAAGCATGCATTTCACCTACACAGGACTTCACTTGACACCCGAAAGGAAAGAGGGGGAAATAAGCAGAGACAGTAGAGAAGGTCAAACAGTCGGCTGAGTAAGTAGATCACAGTTATGCAAGGGCCAAGCTGTAACCTGCAGACTTGTGGAAAGGCGTCTGCAGAACAGAGAATGAAAGCGAGTGTGTGTGTGTGTGTTACCAGACCGGAGAGGCATTCTCTGCACTCTGCAAGAGGTAAATTTGACATCCGGTTGTAGAATATGATTACAAAAGGCCTAAGAGAGAACGGTAGAGAGGAAATTCCAAACGAAGCAATAACAAGGTGCTGGCGCCTTATGCCATCAGATAGATCTGGTGTTGATGGACTCCAGTTCCCCCTATGACACTCCACTGTGCACTCTTTGAAGACTGTGCAAAAAAAAAATAAAGGGGCAAAAGTCAACTAAAATCAGGTGTGTGCACGCGCAAGTGGCGCAGATAAACACACGACACACTCAAGAATATCGGCAGCTGGGGTGCCTTTTGTTTTGCTGTCTTACATAATCCCCGCAGTATCCAAAGTGCAATACCATCGCTGCCTCTCTTCTGAGGAAACCTGAGACGTTCAGTCAAACACACAGTCTGGCCGCACACATGAACGCGCAATCAATCTCCCTCGCGAATGGACACGCACACACACAAACACAGGGGGTCAGGACCCCACTTTCAGGGGGCACTAGGCCTCTGCAGTCCAAGCCGTTCCACAGCAGTGGGCTCGGGATCAGCAGTATCAACAGAGCAGCAGGCCTACTGTCCAGTCTACTGCTTGAGTTAATCCTCGCACAATGGCCCGAGAGGCTTCCTTTCTATATCTGATCCATGTCGAATCCCCAGATGGCACGTAGTGGCCAGAAGTGTCATGTCTGATTGTCCAGATTCTGGTCAACTGAGCAAATGGCAGACTTGGCCGCGTTGCTGAGACTGGAAAGGTTGAAAAAAGAAAAAAAAAAAAAAAAGGAAAGATCCGAGCACAGCGGCGTTCTCGCTCCATCCTCTTTCCGTGGATACAAATAGAGCCTTGTGTTATTGTCAGAGAAACTCATGGATGTGATGTCTTTATAATGTCTCGCCCTGCAGATTTATTACTGTCAGCTCATGTAACTTAGTGGATGTCAATGGGATCAAACAGCAGTTTTGCTCCAAAGTTGCTTTCTACAAAAAATTGCGTACGTCAGTGAGATCAATAAACAGCTTCTTGCAAAAGTTGCTTCTATGAAAATTAGTGGATGTCAGTGGGATCAAGAAGCAGCTTCTCCCAAAATCTGTTTGTTGTGAAAGGTTGTTAATGACCCGGGTTCAAGGTCAGCTGCCACCACACTCAGTGGTTTTTATTTCTCTCTGGAGGCAGCAGAAGTGTTTGAGGTACACTGTGCCATGATTTCTGGATCCTACCAGAACCTCTTCCATATTGAAAGCTAAATGTTGCAATGCACTGCAGCACAACACTAACAGTGTTCGACATTTTAATGAAAGTCAATGTCTGATGCATGTACTGTGTAGTGATACTCTGTGGCTCATGTTATAGCTGGAGCTCAATTTTAAATTGGAAAATTGGTTCAATTTCATGTGTAATTACATTTCATTGTTTATATCTTTGCATTAGTTTTTGATTTACCTCAGCTAACCAAAGATCACTGGTCTTTATACCTGTGCACAAGGTGTTCAAACTGCCAGGAGAGACCCTGGGTATATATGTACAGCATTCACCAAAAGTTGAACTGGCCCTTTAAATGTCGGAATGTGAAAATCTGTGCAAAAGTACATCTCTCTCTCTCAATATGGCTTTTAAGGCCACTCTGAGGTGTGAAATAGGTCATATGCCACTTAAGAAGTTGATGAAAGACACAGCGAGGACTAACTGCAGTCCATCATCCAATGCAAGGCCTACTGGGACTGTTTTCCTAGAAACACAAACTCAGCAAAGTGCAGATATGTTTACCTTCCAGGCTTTCTGGCCTGCAACAGTCATCTAAAAGCAGGGAACGGACAGGCTCTGGCACGTACGTACACACCGCGGCATCCAGGGCCAGGCATCTCGCTCCTCGCTACCAGCACCGCTGGGTGAACTCTGAGGTGATTCGTACAGGACCTAAACTAGGACATGAAGTGGGGCAAGCTGGAACACATCGACTAGTGGGGCATCACATGCAGCTACCACTGATAATCATTCTGGTGGAGGGATATGAGGGATGTGAGTGGACAAAGAGTGAGAAAACTTAAGTCGTACATTTATAACAGCGGTGACGAGTCTGTTGCTGGGTGGAAACATTTGCCTGTAAAATGAACTTTTTAAGAAGACAAATTCAAACCTTTCTAAAGGTACGAATAGTGGGACGTTGGCGATATGGTCTAAAAGTGTAGACAATCATGGCAGAACAACGTGAGAGTGACGACAACAAAACCAACACCAACAATGGGAATTATATCATTAACAATTACACCCAATTCTTTTGTCTTGGTTGTTCCTTTCTTATCTCACCAACCATTAATTTAATTGCCTTCAGGTTTGGTAAAGCCATTTATAATACCCAGAGGATGAATCACAGTAACTTAAAACTTCAACTGAAAAGGTTTTGCAGACTGATTTCCCAACAAACATTGCTAACGAATTGTACTGCTTGGCAAGTATTAAGAGATAAAAGCTAACAAAGTCAAGTGTGATTTAATGTGATGGAAGCAATTAGCTGGGTGATCTATTGTACTGGATACATTTATGGTAAATGGTAATTGGTGTTGGTGGTCCTGGTCTGAAAACCAGTTTTTGGAATTGGATCTCTCTGACCAAAATATAAGGTTTTACTGTAAGTGTGTCTTGCAGTGTGGGACTTGCACTGGTCTAGGTCATGACTCGGTCTCGTAACCCCTCAAAGTCTTAGTCTTGTTTTGGGCTTGATGCTCACGTTGGTTGGACAAAAGGAGTAATATGAGGACACAATTTTCGACTCTGGGAAATTGTGATGAGCTTTTTTGGCAATTTAAAAACTATAAAACTACAACGATGGTAATGAAGAAGACAATATACAGCCGACAGACTGTCCCTCTCCCCTGCAACGCCCTACGCCCTCTTCCCTCCAGTGTCAGTAGCATTTCAGACAGTGTTTGTATTGTCTTAAATCACCCTTGACCAAAGAGGAGGGTGGGAAGTTATTCTGGATCTCAATAGGCACGAGGAGATTCTTGGCACGGGTACACGTGAAGTTGACGCCCGGGGGGGAGATGGCACAAATGCCCCTGTTTTTGGAGAAGCCTGGGGTGGGGAGGGATTATCTCGGAGCTATTTCAGTCCTGCGGGCCCCGTCTGGATGCCCCCGCAGGTACACAGGAATGCCCCTTGTTAGCTAACATTGTTATTTCAGTGTCCAGATGGCAGGGGAGTTTTCCACTTTTCCTGCAACCAAATTTTTCCTCTCCATAACAACTTTAATAACAGTAGAAAGAGAGGTCTTTCCCCTTCTCATTGTCAGCATCCAAAAGTGTCACCGGTTGTGGAAAATGAACACCGAATCGAAAACGGTGTTCGCGTTACCTTTTCTCATTTTGTGACATTGGAGAAACCAACTATCAGCTCTGTTTGGGCTGTGTTAATCAACTCGCTCCCTCTTCGAGGTCATATACAGTGTGATCCAAGTCAAAACAACCAAACGCCCGTCCAATCTGATTAAAGTAACCTTTATTTGGGTCCAGGTTTCTGTGGGAACGGAATATCAAGTGATACCGTGCATAAACAGACACGGTAGGGGTGGAAATTGCTGGTGTTAGCTTTGAATCACTAGACATTTCAGCCGAAGATGAATGAAACGTGGAATAATTTTGTTTTTGCAAAACAATTTAAATTGTCTCGAAGCTCCAACAATCATCTCTGGCTCATCACCATCAAAATCTCCATCTTAATCCATCCCAGGATACTCAAATATATTCCATGAGAGCTTGGAGAAAATAAGTTGCCATTACAGCCTGCAAATGGGCACTCAGGGAACCAACATTTAATTAGCTTGATGGGCGTATAAATATCGTCCATTTATCTCCTTTAACGAATGCACATTTTTTTGAGCTACCTCTGGCACAGACAGAAGTGAGTCGAAACTTTACTTCGAGTGGCATCAGATCCTCAGCGTCGCCTGCAGTGTAACACATGCAGGCAATCACTCGGGCAGCACACACAGATCAGATATGCTCAAGACGGAAAATCAGAGCGGAGGAGGATTTTGGTTTTCTTCTTTTTCAGCTTCGGCGATTGAATTTTCTTGTTTTTGTTGTGTTTTTAATTAAGATGCTTGGCTGCCACGGGTTTTTAAGCAAGGCACCACAGAATCACCACAGGCCATCAGCGACATCCCCATCTGCAACTTCAGATAAAGAATTTAAAAAGAATAACAGAAGAATTTACTCTTTCAGTGCCCTAAATCGTAATTTAGACAATAAAGTTTAACATTAAACTGTAAAATATCCTGCCTCCATTATATATGTTGCCACAAGTGTTTGATAACCACATTGATGACTGCTGCAAAAAAATAATAATAATTGGGAAAATCAGCAGATATATCGATATTATAAGATTTTTTACACCATAACATAATAATATCCACATTATACAGAGTGTACAAAATGTGCAGATCGATTAATCTGTCAATTATGTGGCGAAAATGGTGATTTAGTCCACCACACAAATATATTCAGTTTATTGTCATCGAGGAGGAAACAAATCTTTTCTCATGTAAAGAATTCACTCAAACTGATTAACTGATTATCAAAATATCAATACCTCTGATTTTTAGACAGTTGGTTGGACAAAACAAGACATCTGACTTCCCCCCTGGAGCCATACAAGACATCAGGACATTTACGAAGCAGTATTTGTTTCTTACTTATTGAATTACCGATGAGCCGTAATTAAGGACACTGATAATCTAAAACAGTGAATGAGAATTGCCTGTGGACCGAGCCAAAGAGGAAAATAAGCCAGAACAGTCAGTACCAGTACATTTAATCCGATCGCTTTCATTAAAAACAAACAAACAAAAAACAATATTGGTTCACTGCTCAGCATCACTGCAGGCTTTTATTTCAGTAGTTTCTGTCCTCCGTCTTAACATTTCCCTCTTCCGTCTTCTCTCTTATCACTGGAGAGCTGAAGGAGAATCGGCTCTGACCTTCGACCTCTTTGCTCTCAGCTGTTTGTAGTGCCGATTCAGGAATTTAGAGGGTGGATAAGACCCTCAGATCAATACTTCAAATACAGTAAAATGCCGTGAAAACCTCAACTAAAGACGGAGCCTTCTGTGAGAGGGTGACATGTTCAGCTGATAGGGAACTCCAGCTCTCCCGTTTCAGACCGGCCTCGCAATCAGATCAAACTCAATTATACTGATTCGAAACATAATCCAGTGATGAGGTTCAGGATGTGTTATTTGCGTCCATGCCATTTAATTTGAATAAAATAAGCAAGAAAAACAGGATGCTGCGGCTGATAAACATCCAAATGAAGCAGCTGCAATATTTCATCCTTTGATTCTTTGCCCAGGGGTGTCGAATCAGCTCAAGGATCGCCGCTCGACTTCACTCAAATCGGCTGATTTATTCTATTATAATCAGGCTTTTTTTTTTCTTCTTCTTCTATAATTCACAGATTAATTCCTGGAACAAAAGGGAGATCGGAGCCAGGAAGTTTTTTGAAAGGAAAGTTCGCTCTTCCAGCAGAGTGCAGGGAGCTGATCTCTATCAGGGATTTCATTACTTCCTTCTTTTTTGCCGTGTATCTGAGAAGAATTCACGACAGGAAATCAAGTCTGCGTCGTCTCAGAGCAGGAAAGAAGGAGACTGACGGTTACCGTCTGTGACGCCGACAGTGACATTATTAAAAGGAGACCCATCATACTTTTTCCATTTTTTGTTCCTTTGCTTCAGCGTTTGCTCTATTTGTGCGTGTGGAATATCTTGAAAGTAAAAAAAAAAAAAAGGTTAAAGAAGCTCCTCTCTCCCGCAGAAAACACGGCTCCTGAAATGCCTCGTCAGCAGCCCCGCCTTTAATTACGTGACTTTGTGACATCACAAAGTCACATATTCCACGTAATTTATGCCTGGCGACAAGTTTAGCGTGCAAGAATCGATTTTGTGCAGCTGCTCTGTTGTTGTTAGCGGTGCTGCCTCAGGCGTGTGTGAGTGGACCAATCAGAGCAGACCAGATGTTCTTAAAGAGACAGGAGCGGGAATACAGTGCTGCGTATGAGAAAACAGATGTGTGTTTTTTTTATTCTAGTATGCCAAAAATGAATGTATGAACACTGAAAATAAGCATAATATGTCTCCTTTAATGGAGCAGCAGTGAGAGAGCACATCTGCATTTAAACTCATCTGTCGTCTTCTGACCTTGAGAAGGCTGCAACACTCTCCACCTCAGTCTTTGTCAGAAATCACTCTCCCGGCTCTGCAAATCGGCCCTTGGAGCCAATTTCTGAGCTCACTTCTTATTTATTTTCGTATGTTTTTTCGTAAGTCTGACTTGACCCCACACCTGAGGGGAAAAGAAGAACATCCGTGACATCTAATAAATTGCCTCCTCGCAAACAAGCCTTTACATGATGCCAGCATGTATTTTGTTCTCTTGTTTTGCTCTTATGTAACTCCGTGATCCTGCCTTGAGTGTGACGGTTTGAAGCCGCGTAAGGTTACATAAATGTGGAGTTAAAGGGGCGCTGCGCAGTTTTGGAGTATTCACGTGTGCATATGTTTGAAGCTGGTAAAGGTGTCGGGGTCCGCCAAATATAAACACAGGATGACCTTTTTAAGTTCAGTTGGGTTATTCAGGAATGAAAGCGACAGAGATTGTTTGTTTGTCAGTGAAGATCTTTCTCTTCTGATTACGACTTCTACCCCCGAAACTACACAAGCGCGCCTTCGGGTCGCTAAGATGGCTGATTACTTGATCACAAATGGGTCGTGAAGCACCTTCGACCTGTTCTTGTCGCGCTTGAGAGTCCATAACAAACACGCCGTCCTGGACGTAAACTCTTGACAAGGCACGGACTTGGAAACGAGTAGAAATCACAGCCGCGGCGTCAAAATCAGCCACTTTTGACCTTTCGCGTGAGCCTCCGGGAGCTTCTTTGTGATTCCTCCTGCAGGGTCGACAACCCGGTTAACGTAGTCACTGTCAACAGCCGTTCGTAGTTACCTCTGGTCAAAGCCTAAAGTCCACGTTTTTCAATCAATGCCGCATTCCCCGCTGCTGTCTCTCCCTCGCTCTCTGTTCCTTCTCTCTCCACTCCCCTGTGGAAATGTCAACATCAATACTACGATGTTTTCTGTGTCCATCCCAGCCCCGAGAGTACAAACTTCTGGGAATTTTGCACTACCTTGTTCTCTCTCCGTCGCAGTGTTTTAAAGGCAGATCTTGCTCGCTCTCCCTTCTTTCTTTTCTTTTTTTTCTCTCTTTCTCTCTCTTCGGAGGCCCAGCTGTTTGGAGCATAGCTGAGGTTAACTTGGGCAGAGTGACTGTTCCTTTTGTTTCTCTCTCCCCATGCACACCAGGATGATTCACAACACTTTTTAAACAGGTCTATGCAACACAGACACCGACAGGAGCGCATGAAAAAGCATAAAATAGGTCAACACTGCCATGGAAGCTTAAAGGAGAGGTTCGCCCAAAACTTAAAGATTAATAGTTATCGAGTCGGCCCTGTGACGACGGGAAGTCACGGGAAGTTTCGTCACCCGCACGAGCAAAATGGCATTTTTTGTTGCATTCTCTAAAGAACAGAAGGCATAAAATGTCTCAGTACAGCTCGTTGAAGTCTCCGGAAGATGAAGATCTTGATAGACTTTATTCACACCCTCGACACGTGGTGTGCACTAAAGTTTTCTGCGTGGCGGCTAAAGCGAAGATTTGAACGTCTTTTCAAGTCAAACTGGGTTACCGAAGCTTCTGTGGGCCTTAACGAGCTGTACGGAGCCATTTTGTGTTTTTATTCCATTGTTTTCTTTACGTTTTAAAACAAATCCCCATCTGCTTTAATTGTTTAAAAGAATCTAGCAGCGCTGTGTTGCTGCTTTGTTTTGTACGCGAGGAAACTTCACCTGACTTTTCCATCAGCGTGCGGGTGAGCTGATAACGACTGATTTTTCATTTTTGGGCGAACTTTTCCTTTAAGATACTGCACACCTAATGCACCAATATGGATCTGGGTGCACAAACCTGCAGATTATGTCACTCAGGTGGGTGAAATCCAGGTTAAAGAGGCTCTAAGATTGTTGCACTGCAGGCAGCAAATTTAAATTATGTGCAATATCATAAAAATATATCTGAGGAAAATCTTCCACTCAAGTGCAAAATGGTCACCAGAACTTGAGTCACAGATTTGTGCTCAGCCCTTCATGACAATGCAGGATTTTCTCCACTATCCCGCCTGCTGCAGTCTAGACAGTGTCATTAAAAATTGATAGAAGAAAAACCAGATTTCCAGTAAACTGACTGACCGCTGGTTTGCTCCCGGTGCTCCTGGCTGTAAGTGGTCGTCTCGGTGTCCACTTTGCGCCGGCACTGGCCCTGGCCCTGCACCAGTTGCTCCAGGGGAAGCTCCGAGTCGGGCGTCGGGTAGCATCGCAGACCGGTGGAGCACCTCGGGGTGTACACGCCGCACATCTCGCCCTCTTGCCGGGCGCACACGGGGCAGCACCCGCAGCCCGGTTCGCGCACTATCTCCGCGCAAGTCTCGGTGAGCTTTGGGCACAGCGCCTGGCGCTCCGCGGTGCAGCCCGGGCAGCGGAACACCATCTCGGCCAGGGAGGCACCGGCGAGGGACACGGAGAGGATCAGCAAGCTGCAGCCGGCGTACGACAGCATTGTTATAGGCATGAGGTTTTTGGTCATTATCATGGGGCGATGGAAGGCAATCCCAAGTGAAAAAAAGGGGAAGAAATGTGCATGCGAACAGGTGAAGCCGGGGGCTGGGAGGGCTGCTGGGTCCTACAAATTCCCAGGTTTGCTCTTGGGGCCACACATGGAAAGATACAGGATTCAGTTCAGATGTCAGATTTTAGATGTAAAGGGAATTACACAGAAGACGTGAGGAAAGATAATTCGTGCTACTTTATTATTTTTTTTATTCATTTTAATCCCCAAATTGGCTAAAATGCCCCAGAATGAGGACAAATGCTCCTTGAAGTTGAAGTGAACTAGTTAAACTGAATGGATTTGAAGTCCTGAGCATGCAGCTGTCTGATTGGATGAAAAGCCCTTATAGTTAGACTTTCACTTTCTGTAGCTGCTTGTAATCAGAGTACATTTAAAGACCAACAAGTTTTTAATTACATCGCCAAATATGATGAGAATTATTGGAAATATATCAATGTTATCTTGCTTTAAAGGTCAAATGCACTAATATTACAAGTTAAAGGTGCAATATGTTAGAATTTAAGTTTTAACTTCATGACGCCTGGACCGCTATATGCACGGCTAATCGAGCTAACTAACCTACAGTGGCTACAGTTAGTAGCAGCTAGGCGGTTGTAAGAATTAGAGTTGGAATTTATCAACAGTGGGTGAAGAAATTACAGTTTTGACTTAGCAACATCTGGACAACTAGATGCACGGCTAATCGAGCTAACTATCTAGCCTAAGATGGCTACAGTTAGCAGCAGCTAGTGGTTGTAAGAATTGTAGCTTAAACTTATTGACAGAATATGAAGAAATGACGGTTTTGATTTCATGAAGACTGGACCACTAGATGCACATCTAATCGAGCTAACTACCCCACGGTGGCTACAGTTAGCAGCAGCTAGCGGTTGACATTAATAGGACCACACTGCTACAGTAAGCAGCAGCTAGCAGGTAAATTGGTGATATGCTGCCCTGCATTAACCTGACACATGGCCAGTTTGAACATCTTGACCGCTATATTCTTTCCATAATGAGTCCAACAGCAAAGGACCTACATTACCCACAATGCAACTCTGTTGAGCCAGCTGAACCATTTTATCAGATTCCATGCGGCTTCCTCTGAAGTCACAAAAAGCTTTATTTTAGTTACCCTTTGATAATTGATATTGTGAACAATCATTACTCTCAATTTAAACATTTAATAATAATAACTGGATTATAATATTTAAGGTGATTCTAATGGAATATCTGTATTATCTAAAAGAAAAATCCCTTAAGTTACAACCAATTTAAACCTGTAAAGCCCATTGTAAGGGACAGTTTTCATTATTAATATGGGGAAATTAAATCGTCACCATCGTCATCGTTTTAATTCCCCTGTAGGCGACGTGCTCTCTGGCCGACCCCTGACCTCTTTGCGGTGATATCAACTGGAATAGAACTTCCTGAAATAGTTTCTCTGATTATCAAAACAGGCGCAGGAGTGAAACCCGAACTCCGGCATCAAAAACAAGAAGCGAACTATCCCTCCCTGGCTTGCATTAATATACATACTGTGGCGTGTTTGTTTCAATCAGCACATTCTGCACCCAAAAACTCCCAGAATGCATAAGTAAACAAACAAACAAACAAAAGGACTATGTGCCGAGCATTCCTTACATGGAAAGACCTCCCCCGTCGAGGCAGACATGTCCATTGACACTCAATTAAAAACTCGCCAGCTGCTACCGGCGTACATGCCTGTGTACAGTAATGCTACTGTGCACGTATACGCTGATGTTTCCTATCGATCGGTCAGGCCAAGCCTTGAGGTGTCGTGCTCGACCTGCGGAACAAGCTCCTATTAACCCTGTCCAGCGCGGTAGACTAATCGCTGTTTATCCAGGCGCCCAGAAATAGAAGTGGCATGTGTAACCTTACTCCGCAGATATAAATGCAGATTATTTTGTTTTGTGGGTGCCCCCTGATTTAATACTATTTGGCTCCATTCACGTTTAGGCATCCTCGCTCGCCGTGGGGGCGTGAAGGAGGGAGAAAGGGCACATTTGAAGCTGTCCTGTACTCCAGGGGGTGTGAGTCAGGGGGATGCCCAGAGGGCTGTTTGCACACAGAACCTCATATGTCATTTTATGAAACCGTGGATGGAAAAGCAGCGGGATGACGGCCGCCGGCTAATAGGCCTAACAGGCCGCAGTATCTGCCCATGTGTGCAAAGTAATCCCCACCAAGGTCAGTAACTTAAATTCCTCCCCGCGGAGCTGGAGAGCAAACACAAACTCTGGATAAACTTCACATTGACAGAGGAAGGTATGGGATCACTGATGGGCCGAGGACGCATGCAGCACATGAAGCCTCAGTGAGTACAGAGAGAGGTTTGTGTGCGAGAGGTCATCTTCTTAATCACGGTACAGAGAGTCCTGAAAAACCCTTTCAATCAGAGCAAAACGCTTTATTTCACCCATTTTTTGTACAGTAATACGCGAAAATCGAGCTATATAAACTAAATAAGTGTTTTTCAGTAGATGTGTTAGAACCCTGTTAAAGGACAAGTCCAACTAAAAATGAAAATTCAGTCATTATCGACTCACGCCCGTCCTGATGGAAAATCTGGAGAAGTTTCTTAGTCCACAAAACATTTCTGGAGCCTCATAGTGTTGAAGTGTTCTCCTAAACACCTGAAGTAGATGGAGACTTGTGTCAAGATGGCTCCTCACAGCTCGTCCGCTGTCATCCAGGCCTCAAGATCCCAAAACGATATTTTCAAGAAGATAACTTCACATTAGCTGCTCGACTAAAAGTGCTTACATCGAGGGTGTAAATCCCGTCTTTTCAATTCAATTTGGGATCTCAGGGCTTGCAGAAACATAGATTACATCAGCTGAGCTGTACGGAGCGTCTTTATTTATTTTTTGTGGTTGTATTTTTACATTTTAATACAAGTCTCCAGCTTCTTCTGTAGTTTAGGAGAACGCTGCAACGCTGTCTCGCTGTGAAGCTCCAGAAATGTTTTGCTGATGACGAAACATCATCTGACTTTTTCTAAAGACACGTCATCTTTATATCCGATTACCACTTATATTATCAAGCATTCATTATCTATTTATACAGCAGTTATGGACGCTTCATAATGACTTACAGTCGTTAATAAATAGATTGATGAACGCACTTAAATGTCCTCAGATCACTTTACAATTATAGTGGGTAATAAACCCTCTAAATGCTGCCGGGGTTGTTAAGACAACATGTTTTATGGCAGCTCACATGCAATACAAATGTGTATGTGACGTGATAAAAACACAAGCTGATGCTAATTAGCATTTTCTTTTCTACTTCTCTTAACTGAGACATTTGCTAAACACTAAATGTCTGACTATTAACCAATTAACAGCCAGAAATATCTGACTGGAAACATTAATAAATACCACTCAGCGCTTTCTGCCTCAGTCCAAAACAACCCCGGCGAACGGGCCAAAATATTTTTAATCGATCCAACGGTGACATAAACCGCTAACTGGGCAATTAACGTTTGCAGCGGTGCACTTCGAGCAGCCTAATTTCGAGCTGCTAAGCCTCACAGCAGGCCGTCTGGAGGACAGCTGCAGCCTATTTTGAAAAAATGGGAGCGCTGCAAAGACTGAAATGTCCTTAAAATACACTTTTACAACACATCTAGATCCAACGTGCGTGTTCCTCGAGCAAACAAAGGAAGGCAGCATCGCTGTTGGTGGGTTCTTATCAGCTGAAAGACCCCCGGAGACATCCTCGCGTTCATTTTTCAGACTTTGTTAATGAATGAGTGCACTGTTTAGTGTTTGGCTTGGAGTGTACTTAATTAAGGCTCCTTTTGCTTGGACTACTGATTAGATAAGTGGAAGCAATGATGCAGGAGGATTGAGAAAGTCATTTATCATTTGATCAGCGGGCCTAAACAGCTGGATTAATGCGTGAATTGTGTTTTAAATGCATTAATGTGTGTAAGAAAACTGTCAGAAACCTGCTCTCTCAACCGGACCGGTGCGACATCTCACTGAGTGGAAATGTTTACCAAATTACAGAACATAAATCCTTACATGGAAATGTTGGCATCACAAGTCCCAAAAGGGGAAAAAATGCTTATGTGTGTGTGTGTGTGTGTGTGTGTGTGTGTTTTCTGTGCTTGTGTGTGTGTGCCCCAAATGTGAGTGTGTTTGTTTGCTGCCTAGCAACAGGTGATGCATGTGCAAATTAGGAAAGTTCTTGCTTTATTTGGTCATGCAAATCTCTGCGGAGTATCTGTTATGGAGCCATGGCATTACGTGTTCCCCAATGAAACGCAACAAAGACCTGCTGAAAACAGCTCTACCCAATGTGTGTGTGTTGAGTGAATGTGAGGGATGGTGTCACACTATGCACCCACAGCACAGAGTCTGTAATAGCATCCTGATATGAGACCTGGTTTAAAAATCAGTGCTCTTTCTGCAGCCATATAAAGTATGCATAAATAGCCCTCGCTCTCCTTGGACAACCAGCTGCCCAGCTCTGTTTTTATTGGTGCCATGACTCGGATATGGCTTGCCCAGCATCTGCCAACAGGCAGATGTGGTGTGAGACTCAGGTTGGTTAATTTGACAGCTGGCATTTATTAAAAACCTCAGCCACCACGAAAGCCAGTGCCTTGCTGCTCGGGTCTTAACGCCTGGGAAGCACAAAAGGTCTCATACTTTACATTTAAGGCTTAAAATGCTGTTTCTGGCTTTAGAGCTGCTTCAGGCTGCAAAAGGGAACAAAGTCGGTCACGTTGAGCATCATCATGCACGGCGCAGCTGCTGCTCCATTCTCTATATCATGACAGGAGGGATGGATTCAGTGTCTTTCTGTCAATTTGACATTTTCATCTGCACTCATGTTGGCATTTGTGTTTGTGTTGTGTGAAGTTTAGGATCCTTGCTAAAGTGCGACACCCTGTGGTCACCTGCAGTCACTACTCCAAGTGTTCATAGTGTGATTTTAAGATTCATATAAATATCATAAAAATGCTCTTTTTTTAATATGAGCGAGCACTTTTCAAGCAGTTTTTCTGTATAAAGCACTCAAAAAATACTATTTTCTTACATCCCGTCGGCTAATTTATGTTCTGTGTGTCCTTAAAGAATACAATAATTAACTTCTCAGTGTTAAAAATACAAAACAAACAGTAATATCCTCCTTTTTATACGCGAAAAGGAAGAAATTCTGACTTATTTGGACTTTTACCCTTTTTGGTCCATCGAGGCCACCGTAGAGGCATCAGCCGTTTGGTCATGTGACGAAACGAAATGTCAACATCACTGTGTGCTGCACTATGAAACCAACAAATTACAACTAAAACGGCGTTTCCCTTCACGTACGGATGTGAAAATGCTTTAGTTCTCTCCTAGGAAAGTGTAACTTTATGTTAACCCTCCATTTCGTGGCTGTCACCGCGCAGGTAGGTCGGTTTTTTTCAGCTTAGCTACGAGGAAGTTGGTAAGCTAGTTTACGTTAGCACGGCTAACGTTAGCAACTGTTTTGAGCGCCCATGTTAGCTAACTTGAGTTGACAGACACATGAATGTCAACAACACGATTAAATGCTATTCTTCGGTTCTATATCAGATTTTTGCTTTATTATCGTGCTAACACGTTTGTTTGAATTGTTTCAGGATGGCTGTATCTCCCGATGGCCAGTCCTCCCTGGTACAGAGTCTGGCCAAACTCCTCCGAAATGATGGTATGTCAAGGTGTTCACTCACTGTCCTCCAGGTGTGGTTAATGCCAAGTCAGCTGATAGTCATACTAAGTGTGTCTGACTGCATTTAAGCCCGTGAAAGTCAACCAAAACAACAGCAGGGAGCTCTGTGTCAAAGCTCTTAAGCTGGAAATAGTCTTTATTTTGAATTTCTGTGTTTGGTCCTTCTTAGATTTGCCTCAAAAAAATATCTCATACATGGATTTATTTGTCATACAAATGTCAGGTACCTGTCCCTAAAGGTGCACTATGAAGGCTTAAAGTACAACACAGTTTCATACTGCATTATTTTGTTTATATGTGGCGGACCCTGCCACCTGTCCAGCCTCTAACAGTGCTCAGGGACCTTGTTTTTCGTCTGAGAACAGCTTGTTTATCCACTTAGTTTGAATTTCTTCTGGAGTGATCTAAGTGATTTGTCTCTCTCTCACCCTCCAGGCGACTTGGTGCTGGATGGCAGCAGCACGCTGACGTTGCCGGCAGCCAGCTTGCAGCAGCTCACCCGGCTGTTTGAGCAGTACCTGCTGTCCAGGAGCCAGCAGCACGGGTTCCTCGCACTGCCGTCCCACCCTGCCGACACCGCGTCACTGCTGCAGCTGCAGTTCCTGTTCGACGTCCTGCAGAAGACCATCTCCCTCAAGGTGAGCTAGGATCCCCCAAACTGTCAGGTCAGGTGGTCCAACCCCACAATCAAATGTGTGTGTTATTTACTTCTACAGAATCTTATTGATAATATGTTGCATGGCTTTATTTTTGAACGCAGCTCATCAACCCTCCAGGGACGAGACTTCAGTCTGTGGTGAAAATCTTCCCCTTCAAGTCGTTGAAGTATTTGGAGGTAGAGTATAAACACCGACAATGTCCTTTTTTATTTATTTAGCAACAATGCCAATATGATCAAAACCTTACACCACATAGAAAAATATTACAACCCTCCTTTTTTCCTCAGTTTCCGACACTAAACCAGCATCTTTTTGTCTCCTCTTCGCCAGCTGAAGCGAATCCCTCCACACTGTCTGGAGGGACTGCGAGGGGTTTACTCTCAGCTGGAGGTCTTCACATGTTCGAAGAGCCTCAGCTCCCTGGAGGTACTCTCCGTCTGCAGAGCATTTGTCAGGAAGTGTCACTGAGTGCATGTACGGTACGGTTAAAGCTTCAGTGATGTGTGTGTATATGTATATGGGTGTTTGTTTAGGAGCTGCTTTCTCTGTGTGGAGGCGACCTGAGCTCTGCGCTGCCTTGGCTGGAGCTGCACACTCTGAACTTCAGCTACAACTCCATTGTCTGCCTTGACCAGTCACTAGTGAGACAAACACACACACACACAGATGCGTCTTTGCTGATTATTTTTAACCGATGTTATCGTCACGTGAATTCAATCTTCTCTTCTCTCTTTTCGTAGAGTTTACTCAACGTCCTGAAGTCTTTAGATTTAAGCCATAACAAGATTCAGGATTGTGCTGAATTCCTAAAGGTTTCTGTTTATTTCATTATATTTTCCCTTTATTTAAATAGAAGTATAGTTTCTTTATTTGCTTGTGACCACTTGTTCTGCTTCTGTGTCTCAACACCCTCAGCCCTTGAGTGACCTGGAGCACTTGAACCTGGGCTACAACTGCCTGCAGAGGGCGCCAACGCTGGGCCTGAGCGCCAGAGCCAAACTGCTCACACTGAACCTCAGGAATAATGAGCTGGAGACTATCAACGGTAACGCAGACTGACACAAAGTTTCTTATCTCGTTCTTTTAAACACAATCAGATCAGATCGAGTCGTGAGCCTAAACATTCACAGAGCTTAGAGAGAGGAGCGAGTCAGTGGCGGAACAAAAAGAAAAGGAAAAGGAAGCTGATCCAAAATTCAGAGAATATCCAAGGTGGAAACTTTCCACAGGAGTTAACAGGAATTTATAGGAAGAGGCTTTTTGTAAAGGCTTTACTTAACTGGGGAGTTTTCAATTAAAGAGGCATTCTTTTAAGCACATTCTAAAAAATGTTTATTCACTGACCTTTTGTTACCGTAGAAGCTAAAACTCTGTTCTGATCTAGCAGTCGTTCTCTGACAGAGACCCCTGCCACTGTTTTGGAAGCCCTTCTGTTCGTCTTGGATTTTGTTTATCGTCACGCAGTGAAGCTTCAGATAACCTCACACCTGCCTGTTTATTATGTCTGTTTGCATGGGAAGGGAGAGTAGCATGCGAATCTGTTTAAATATCTGAGCTGCAGGTTTCTTTTTATTCTCCTTGCATACGTTGTTTATACCCCATGTTCTTAATATCGTCCGCAGGTGTTGAGCAGTTGTCTTCACTCCAGCACTTAGACCTGGCCTACAACCTCCTGCTGGAGCACTCCCAGCTGGCTCCTCTCTCGCTGCTGCACTGCCTCAACACAGTAAGCAAACACGTCATACCCCTTCAAAGGGCTCCAGTATATCATTTAGCCCGACATGTTGATTTTATGTAGGTGTGTGTGACACCAGCGGACTGTAAAATGTAAATCATCTTCTTCCAGCTGAACCTGGAGGGCAACCCGCTGTTCTTCCAGAAGACTCACCGCAACTGCACCGTCCGACACCTGTCCCCGAAGGCTGCAAACCTTCGAGTGAGTCGTAATTACAGCTAGACATCTGTATTACTTTTTCAGCATGTAGAATACAGGACCATTAGGAAGATAATATGTTCGTCCTGCATGGATATATTTATAGTGCAGCTGCAGAAGTCTTGATTTATCTGGAAGCAAAAAAACACCCAACAGCTCAGAAACAGCTTCCTGCTGACCACATCCTGTGAACTCATGGTGTTTCTACATGACTGCCAACCGCTGGCTTGTGATGTTCTGTCATACTGAGCTGAAAATTTTCCTTTTTTTTGTTTCTTTCCAGCTCAAGCTCGATGGTATCCCGCTGTCCTCATCCGAGCTATCCGTAAGTTTCGATAAGTACGATCATCCTTTTGTAGCGAATCAATGGTATTTTGGCCTCTGCTCCTGAGACAGAAGCAGATATTTCTGGGTGAATAAATGTATTTAAGGCTTTAAGAGATAGATTGAAGTAGGAGATCAGCAGGCAGAGGATTTCATGGTGTTTTGGCTCTAATGATAAAAGCCTGACCACCTTGTGTCAGAGGGCATGACCTGGGATTAACCAGCTGGGCTCCATTCATGGTCAGTGGTCAGGAGGGTACATACCAGGTCAAAGAGTCAGACATGCATGTTTTAAGAGTCTAATGTCAGACTGAAATGTTCTGCAGGTTTTGCCCAAAGCAGGCCAGCTCATCGCCCATATACAGACCGCACCTCCAGCTGCAGCGCAGCCTGAACGCAGTAACCAGGAAGTGTCGAGCGGTGCAGGGGAGCTCAGCGACAGCATGTCGGTGGCTGAAGTGGGAGTGTCGCACCTTCGGAAGAAGAAGTCCAGAGTGAGAAGTGTTGGAATAAGTAATTATTTGTTACTGATCCATCTGGACTGTTCAATACTGATAAAAAAAAAAATTTTCTATTTCAGAGTAAGGTGAAGGTGCGGAGAGCCAGCATATCCGAGCCGAGTGACACAGATTACGAGCCCAGGCTGCGTTCTTCAGCTCAAGGTGTGTCTGTCCAAAATGAATCCACACAGTAATTGTATGATAACATACTAAATGCATAAACTCACCCCAACGTTTTGCAGTTTTAACTACTATTTGCTTGCGACATTGGTGATTAAAGCTTATTAAGCCGTTAAATAATGTGTCATTTCTCCATTAGGCATCGTTCTCCCCCACCAGCAGGAGATCGAGCGCATGTCCAGCTTCAGGGATCAGCTGGGTGAGGATTGGCTGAGGTACCAACATCATCTCGACGGAGCTTCCGCCTCTACCAACAACACAAACCAACCAACCACCCACCCTCAGCCCCTCCCCAACGGCCTCAACACCACCACACGTGCGTCCACCAGCCCCGGGCATCATGTTCCGGAGGTCCTTCCCCCGCTGCTGCTCTCGCCCGAGCCCAAGTCGGAGACGTCAAACGTGGAGGCAGATCTGGAAACAGAGTCCACCCTGCAGTGGACCGCTCACAGCCCTCAGCACACAGAGTCCACTCTGGAGTGCAGCGTGGTGGACGGACCAGCGGTGGGCTCGCCTAAGCCGAGTCCGGAGTCTCAACGGTCGGCTCGAGGGGCGAGTGTGGACACCAAGGAAGAAGAAGAGGAGGAGGATCTGGGAGGTAGGGTCACCAAACAGTTTTGGAATCAAATCTGATGATCATTACTTCTGAATTTTCCTCTCTGATTTCCTTTCCTCTCTCGTCAGTCGACCTGTGTCACCCCCTGCTTGTGGGCGTCCTATCCGACAAAGAGGAAGATGGAGAGGGTCCGGGCGGGAGGAGCAGCAGGAGGGAGGTGTTCCTGCGCGTCACACAGCACCTGGTGCTGGAGGTGGACATGCAGCGCGGACGCGAGAGGTGCCGCCTGGAGCTCGGCAGCCTGGCCCGGGTGGAGACCACAGAGGCCGCCTGGACCCGAGGGGTGAGAGAGGAAAGGGTGGGAATAAAACTGGTGCAACGGGATGCAGTTAATTTATTTCAACGCCTGCTTTTTGACTGGAGTTTGTTTGTGATTCACGTAAATTGAGCTGACCAATCTTCTATTCATGAAGCTTGTAAACAACATAAAGTAACGAAGGAAGTGGAGCAGAAATTGACCTGTTGGCCCCGTCTGTCGGCTGGCAGTTAGAGGTCGTGTATAATCAAAATAGAGACAGCTGCACCAATATCTGCGGCTCCAGATGAAACTGGCACGCACTTTTTTCCCGATGCCACGATTTGGATTAATGACATGATGTGTGTGTGGTGTGTATCTGCGTGCGTGCGTGTCGTGATCTCCTGAAACACACCTGGAAGCCATCGGGATAATTCCACAGCTCTTTCATCAGCAGTGGGAAACATCTCTGAGCTCTCACTCTTTCAGCTCAGTGGACACAGCATTTTATTTTTGTTTTTATTTTACAAGATGTCAGACTCAAAAACAAAGTTCCCTGCACTTAAATTGTGGCGTTAACTTCAAGCGTATCGCTTCACCATGACAGCGTGAAGTCATAATCAAAGCAGAAATGTTCCTGTGAGTCGTCGGTTTAACTTTTTTTTTCGTTTTTTTTCCCTCTCAGGAGACAGAAGAGATGCTTCCAGCTGCAGAGCTTCAGTTCGACTACATCAACAGGGAGAAACGGAGGAAGTGCTACGTCCTGCTGGATGATGACCCACAGCAGGCACTGCAGGTTAATAACACACACACACACACACACACACACACACTCTTCAAGCGTGTTTTCTGGGAAGTATTTTTTAAGATTCCACACAAAAACCCCAACAGATTGTCATCGCATGAATATGAAGCAAGGCATGTAAATGAGAACGCCCACTCGTTGCCTTCTTGGCCACCCTGTGCGAGTCAGGTCACGCTCACCCTTCGCTCTTACCTTTGTGTTTTTGTCGACTGTGACGCAACATCCAGCAGCACACTGTGTACCATGTTTACTACCTTGTTTATGACTTTGGTGTTCTCACATTGTGCAACGGCTGCTGGGTGCCAGCTTTAATTTTAACACAGAAAGTAAATACCAATTCCAGTATGTGATTTAGCTTTTTTAGATTTGTGCGGTGGGAGCAGCCAGGGACTTATAAATCATACTTTATAAACAGAGACGTTGCAGAAGTATAAACCCCAACCAACACCTTGAAGACGGATCCTTCTGTTGTTTACAGGAACACTTAAACATTACGTCCCACGGTGCCATCTTGAGAAGCTCGACGCAGCTACTGTAGCTCCTCGTCTGCAGCTGCAAAGCTTTCAGCGTACACAGGAACTCTGTGTCTGTGTTGTGTTTGTACATTTTCTCTTTTTCTTGATGAAAACATGAAGCCTGAATATCACACCAAGTGCTGACAGCAGAAAAAGTCGACTGTTCTCAGCTCATCAGCTTGTTTTTTTTTTCTGCAGAAGACGATGTGATTGCTCACATTTATCGATCATAATTTGGGTCATAAGTGAACGTTAATGACTTGAAAGCAGATTTATAATGAAGAATTTTTTGTTTCCAGAGCTCAAAAGGGGGAATAAGTAACAACTAGAGTAAGATAAAGAAGAATTTAAAAAGGTGCGGTGTCAGCTGACAGCCAAATTCCGCAGCAGTGTCAACAAACGTGTTCTCTTGCTGACCAGGCCCTGACTGACGTGCTGTCCCATGTGGCGGAGGAAAACCAGCGTCGCGACTCCGAGCTCCGCCCCAGCTGCGTTCGCCTGCAGTGCCTCCGCTGCAGGTCAGAGTTCACTCGTAAGGCGGAGAGCAGCGAGGAGGAGGCGACGAGGAGGAGAGGGGCTGCGATGCTGCCAGAAGGTGTGAAGGAGCAGGGTGACGAGGAGCCGACGGAGGGTGACGATGATGGCAAAGGTGAGAGGGATGAAAAAGTACCGCGCCTGTCTCATGTTCAGATTCATGCTTTTATTGTGGTGCATGCTTTAATGTTGAAAAAACACATCATATGAAACATAAACCCTCAAGTTCAGAGTGACGCAGAGACGCAAGAAAGTGGTTTTAAACATTCACTGACCAGATGTTAAAAGGCAGCTTGAAACATAATGAAATCTGCCTTCGACAATAAAAAAAAAAAAAAACTGCTGGCTCATAGGTTAAAAAAAAAAAAAAAGAAAAGTTGCCCAAGCAACGTGGTGTTTGGCTTTAGTTTATATCTTCATCTGTCATCTGCGGCTGTCAAAGGATCCCACACAAATCCACCACAGCCTTGACTCTGATTCATCCCTCGAACTGAGTCACGCACGCACTCGGGTGAGTCACGCCCAGGCTTACATATTTCGGAAACGAAGCACGAGTGTACATGTTTTTACATTTTTCCATTTAAACAAGTACTTTCACTCTTGTTGAGTCAGTGTCAGCTGGTGAAAATTAACGATAAGACACAAGAGACTCCAAACAAGGTCACACATTTCACCTGCCACGTTTTCACATTCATGCACAAGAAAAAAAAGAAGAAGAAGAAGTGCATCCCCTGACGTCAAAGCCAACAGGCTCCCATTGCTCGTCTGCATATTTTCTCAAAACAACGTGTTGGTATCAGATGGCCAGCAGCGAAGCATCCCAGGAGTTATCTCCCTTCTTTTTTTTGCCCGGTGGGCCACTTTGCTGAGTTCCCACCTCTATAATCAGCAGCAGACAGATAAGCGCCCTCCCGCTCCAGCAGCCACCTCCCAGCATTTTGACCAAACCTGACATTAAGACCTGCTCCAGCACGCACCCGCCTGCGCTCGGCTTTGTTCCGCAGATGTTTTAGGGATTTCTTGGCGACGAGGTCCTTTTGTTAGTGTGCTTAGCGCGCTGCTCCGAAGAGATTACTGGCAATAAATACCTTTTGTCAATTGCACGTGTCTGAACTTAGTCGCTTGTTTGCCTGTGGGTTACAGAACTACGTGCCCTGCAGAGACAGAAGAAGACGAAACAAAAAAGGCAGGCGTGTTTCTGTCCGTATTCTAGCATCATTGGTCATTTGGCTGTCAGAATCATTAAACCCTCCTGAGAAGACAGAGATGACTTGTTTTTAAAAACTTCGTCTGCTTCTTGTGTTTTTTTAAGTTCCAACTTCCACAGTGTAGTTTAAAACCTTAAATTATTAGCTGAATAGTCTCTGAATACTCTTTGTTAAGTCTTCAGGATCAAACGTTGAAAACATTGTACCTTTATTCTACAAAAAAAAAATGGACACAGCCACAAAAATGTGGGTTCCACAAATATTTATTTTTTCTTTTTTAAACATCTCAAAAGGTTTTCGGTGCAAATGAAATGCATTCTGCTCGTTCAGCATTTCCAGCTGGTCAAATCAAATGACCCTTTACAACAACAGTGCTGGGACAAATTAAAGGTGTTCTGCGTGTATTCCAACAGCACGTGGGATGCTGTTTATTTAGTGTAAGTTCATGTTGCTGTTTTAATCAAAGGCCACATGGACGACTCCGAGGAGAGCTCACTCTGTCGGAGCAGACGCCCACAGTGAAACACACACAGACAAGCAGCTGAGGAGAACCGAGGAGAGCAGAAAGGCTTTAGAAAGCACAACAGAACATCAGATATTTTCTTTGTTTCTCTTTGGGCTGGCCGGGGGGCACCGACCACATCTGTGTAAATGTGACCGCTGCAGAATCGGATGTTTCTGACACTGATTCATCCGATTCTGGTCTCTGGCTCTCTAGAAAAATGCCCACCACAGTTTTCCAGAGCCCAAAGCATCGTCTCCAAAATCTCCATCTAAAAACCCAAAGACTTCCACTTTTAGTACCTTCAAGTACCAAAGAAAAGCAGCAAATCTTCACATATAAGAACCTGTAACAAGCAAATATTTGTGCTTGAAAAAAACAAAAACAAACAAGCAATTAAGGTATTAATAATTTCTTCAGAGTTTATCAGGGCTGATTATAGTTGCTTACGCTTAATCTGATTAAGAAATCCTGATTATATGCAACCCGTTACTACCCACCCCTGTATGTGCTTGGTTAACAGATATTAAAGGTTACCACACTCCTGCAATAACCAGTTAAGGCCATGAGGGGGAGCACTTCCTATTCTTTGTCACTGATTGGGATGTTTTTCACCTTCACCTATATGTAGATAATTGAAAACAATTTCCTGTGTTCGTTTGTTTTTCCTTTTTTTCTTCAGGGAACTGTAATATTTGTCCAGAGTGTGGCAGCGATCATGTGGTTCAGCTGGCTGTCCAATCGCCTCCCTACTGCAGCACACCCATCCGTGGCTCATCGAGACCCGACAGTGAGGACGATCACCTCGACATCAAGGTCTGTAGCAGTAAAATACTCTCTCTTCTGTCTGTTTCCCTGTAAATCTTAGTCTGTTTTACCCTTTTCCTTGTATATCTCATCATTTCCGTCTTTCGTCTCAGGACGATCACACAGATGCGAGCATCAGCAGCAGTCCCGTCCTCCGAGCTGCCACCACCACCACCACCACCACAGAGGACCCCACCTTCATCACCGCCCAGGGAAGCTCCTTCTTCATCGAGGCCGGTCAGGGCGATATCTCCGGCATCTCCTACAGCACAGACTGCCAGAGTAAAGAGGATCTGGCTGGGAGCTACCACTACACCGCTGAGAGCGCTACGCCACCTGACGTCCACACACACCCTGCAGGAAGATCCACCCCGAATGGTGAGTGTGTTGTTTTTTTTTTTTTTACTCCATCTTGATCGCAGATTTGAAAAATCTTCACACATGATTCCTCTAAAACAGACTTTCTTGCTGCTATTGTTCTGTTCTGCTAGTAAATACAGGAAAACAATGATAGCTTGAGAAACCCTGCAGATAAATATCGACCCACAGGAATGTATCGTATTACTTCCACTTTGGAATCAATGCACTGGTGCCAAATATCACTATTTTTATTGGAAGCCCTTGAAAGCACTACAGTTGAAGTTACTACTATAACAACTAAAGCAAAGGGGATTGCATAATAGAGATACAAAAATCAAACAGTATAAACAAGAAACAGTAAATAAAGGTGCAGTTCTGGAAATGTGAAAGTAAAGCAGCAAATCCTCATAGTGCAGCAGCTCGAAGCCACATCTGAAACAGTTAATGTGCTCGATAAGGGGACAAATCTTGTCCGCCGTACAGTTTTTACATCCACAATAACACTGTGATGTTGGCAGGCCTGTTTGTTGGAGGAACTCCCAAACAGCAGGGAAATATAAATGGCAGCGTATTACTAGATGTGAATTCTACAGTCCATTGTAAAACACATCAACTGTGGCATGTGGTGTAAACTGTTTACGTCGGCTCCGTTGCCTCTCCTGAAGATGAATTCGAGTGTTAATTGAAAGTGAACAGAGATGGGGAGTGTTTGGATACCGCGTGGCACAGAAACCCGTTCGCTCTGTATCTCTGTGACAGCATCCGATTTCTCCCACATATGGCTGCCATTTTTAGATGAACCACATGTGCAACAAGACAGACTGGAATCATTACTGGAAGTGATGGGAGAGGAATGAAAGTCAAAGAGAGGGAGAGAGAGGGAGAGAGGGAGGGCTGAGGCGTAATAATAGCTTTCAGTATCTTTTTTGTGATGTTGCAGTCGCAGCGCCAAAAAGTACCATGTAATCTGTCCTTCTGAAACCACAGTCTCACACTGGAGACGACTCGCACTCATCCTAAAACACTGGCACTGAATGTACAGTGGCTTTTTTTTTTTTTTTTTGGTGCTACAGTGCTCCCATTGTTGTGGAGCAGAGGCCTGAAGAAGTGCTTTGTCTCTAAAGACAAATCAACCTGTGTGTGTGTGGAGTGTGTGTGTGCATGCGTCCACCTTTCGTCTCTGCAGAGCACATTGTCTGAGGGTTCAAAGGCTTTTTTTTTTCTTTTTTAATCTGATCTCTGTTTGCGTTCTCTCCTCGGATGAAAGACGGTGGGTTTGTTTTGGCCTCTCCGCAGGTCCGAGCCCTGTCATTTTTGAGTAGCTGTAACCATTAATCAGTGTTGAAATAGACTCCGCTGCTGTTCATTTGTGGATTATTGCTCTTAAATTCCTTCCTGTGTGAGAACTGTTGGCTGACGCTGGAGTAAAATGTAGCTAAGGTTTCACGAAAACCAAGAAGTATGTAAGTCTTCACGTCGCCGCCAGGAAACTCTTAACATAAATCAAGTTATCCACTTACTTATTCACCAACTGTCAATGTGTCTGTAGATGATTTGGACCTACTGTCTGAGGACTACGAGGCGGTGGACCATCGGCTGCAGCTCTTCCTGGATGTGGAGGTGTTCGAGGAGGAAGAGGAGCTTCACTCTTTCCTCAAGGTAAGAAGGAGTGAGGCTGGAGACGTCCCTGCTTTTTGACCTCGTGTCCATGTGGACGACTGACGTGTTACCGGTGGATTCCACCAGACGAATTATAAGCCCAACATTCCAATCACTTTCAAAAGCCGAGTTTGGCATTACGGTCGTTGCCATCTTGGTTTTTTGGAGCCAGAAGTGACCATTTTTGGAGAGAGACGGAGAGCAGCAATGTTAGTTTGGTACTAATCTTTGCCAGCAGCGATTGTGGTCTCTTAGCTTGTCTTCAAATCTTTCCGCCATTGTTGTCACTGCTGACGTGCTCACTGACCCCTGACCCCTGTCGCATCCCCATACTGACCCTGCGCCGACCCTGCCATTCAAGTGCAGTTTGCATCTTGTGTTCACGTAGCGTTAAAGTTTGAAGACGTGCACCACCAAACCAAACGGACGCGGGATACGCGAGGCAGCCATCCTGCGAATGAACAACTTCAGTGCAAGTTTATATCCAGCCTTTACTTAGTGAAG
Organism: Acanthopagrus latus; assembly: GCF_904848185.1. NCBI lineage: Eukaryota > Metazoa > Chordata > Actinopteri > Spariformes > Sparidae > Acanthopagrus > Acanthopagrus latus. Next base: position 12,158,302 of record NC_051062.1, read on the forward strand.
CAAGTAACAAGTGAGACAAGACGAGACACAGCTAGGCATATTAAAAAGACAGGATAAGCACATTGTGGGAGGACAGAAATTAAATAAAGTGAGAGGAGGGAACATTACTGGGGTGTTGGCGGTGTGTGTTGTAGACATTTTGTGGGAGTGTGAGGGTGTGTGTTGGGGAACAAATAAGAGGGAGCGGTTTAGAAAAAGGAAAGGAAATACAGCGGAAAGAAGTTAAATGGATTGTAGTAAATTTGACCAGTTTGTACTAGTCCAGTTTCCTCTTCAGGGAGATGAAATGTACTATTACATCTCAGGAATTCATAATAAAAAACTCAAGTAGTCCCATAACCACCACTAAATTCGGTAATTCCCGAGTTTTATAAAGATTAAACAAACAAAATAAAGATGTTAATTCTCTAGAGGAGCCACACTTGCTGTTTTCTCCAGTCTCTATGCAAAGCTACGCTAACCAGCTGAGTACTGGCGACACAAGCAAACAGCCTCATTACCGTGTCTCGTTAAATCAGCGAGAAAGCGCAAATGAAACAACAGAAATTCAGCAATCTTCAGTTCATGTCAGACTCAACTGTTCACAGTGAGAGGCTGAGTGACAGAAAATGTGTTTTCAGGGCTTTTAAGTCTTTACTGGAGCTAAAATTAGGGCAGGAAACCATATCCCTGCCAGACTCCACTGTTTAAGCATAATTTTGCCCATGACGACTGCTTGTGAGTGATTGTTTAAATGTAGCAGCACAATGTTTTTATGTCGCTGTTATTGTTTCTTTGCGACTGCGGTTTCAAAAAGTCCTCTGACGTGTCTCCCTAATGGCCAAAAGATTCCAGCTTAACCGGTGGTGACAACTTTAAGACCTACAGCTGCGGTTTCGTCTCAGTCAGCCGGGATGAACGCAGTCAGTAACTCCCAGGAGCCCGTTCAACCCAGAGTTTCTTCTTCTTCTTCTTCTTCTTCTTCTTTGGTAGCTCCGCTGTCACTCAGCGCTCCCTGAGACCTTTTTTTTTAAACATGCAGTGCATCCTGGGAGCCCATCAAATCAGCAGGCTAGTGCTTGTCTCTGTCGGACACCTGGACAAGGAGCAAAGAGCGGAACAGGACCACAGCTGGAAACAGGAGGTCCTGCTCCATTCATCTTGGTTCTGTTTGTTTATCCAGCGACAGGGGCTGCTCGCTCTCTCACTCAGGCTTTTACTTCTTGTGTTGTTCGAGAGGAAATTAAGCAAGACCTCACTCTTAGAAGTTTGTTTTAAACCCCTATAGAGGTTGGGGAAAAACTGGTGTCGTTAATAATGTCTCAGTATTGAATTTACGGCCTTATGACGCTAATCATTGTGCCGTATGAGTTATGTCATGTATTTTTTTTTTTTCTCTGCCTTCAGATGTCAGCTGTCAAATTCGGGGAGCCCGGGGAGATTCCCTCTCTGTTGGTGGTGTCAAACCAGAGAATCTATTTCTTGGAAATGACATCAGAAACTCAGTGAGTAAAACAATATAATAATGTATAATTCTTTCTTGCAGTACTGTACATTTTTGCATTAATTGTGTCTTATTCATCTTATACAAATACTATACTTTCATTTCAATTTAATCCACATATGTAGTCCAAAAGCACAAAATTGTCCCTTCTCTTTTGCTTAGACCCTTAATTTCTAGAAGTTAAACCTTCTCAAATAACCCTTGTTAAGGTTTGATGTTTAAGATATGGCCAGAATTTCAGTTTCACACATTAAAAAAATGAATTTACGTGATCAGCAGTGTGTGTGTAAATGACAGCGTTGAAACTACACCGGAGCAAGTCTATAGTCTGACGCTTCAAAAGCTGTCGTAGCTTTTAAAGTCTAATGAATAAACAAAATTAACTCACAGAATGTCAAGACTGTAAATTTCGGGGCTGTTGTAAATCGCCTCCATACTGTATCCCCAGCATTCAATCTGACCTCTGTCAGTCGGCTAATTGAGCCACAAGCTGCACAGTTAACTGAGCTAACTAGCTAATGGCAGCTAGTAGCTACAGGCAAAGACAACCACAAGAAGGAGTACAGTAAGCAGAACTTGGTGATTATTTGAGTGATATGCTCCCCTTATTTCGGAGCAGCTTTCAACAGGTGGCCATCTTTACACATTGCACCTTTTCACAAGAGAAAAAAGAGGAAAAAACTCAGGATGAACGTTCATGTAAGTAAATAAAGTGGGGAAACTTGGTAATAGAATGTCTCGGAGTCACCAGCAGCAGGTGGACCTCGACCACGAAAGGTTTTGTGAACAACTCTAGAAGGAAACAGACTGAAAGATGAAATAAATGAACCCTGAGCGTAGGATTAGGTCAGCGAGATATTGACGCAACACATTCCAATTTATCAAAAAAAGTAATTAAATCCTGCTGGTGTGGACACTGATACAAAAGAGGGCGCCAAGCTGCAGTTAACAATTATGACTTCTAACGCTGGTGTGTCGTCCCACACCCTCTGTTTAGGATGTGGATTATATTGCATAACCTGCACAGGTTTCTGGGTCACATCTTGAGAACACATTGACCTCGCTGTGTCTGTGGAGTCTTTTCTCCTCCTGTTAGTTTTAGCCCCTTTTGTTATTCCTTCTCTCCTCTGTCGCACAGATGAAAAGCTTTTCGTCTCTCGTCCAAACAAGATCGATTACCTTCAGACATGAGCCGGTGCTGTGGTGGCTCTTACAAGTTAATTTAGACCAGAGGAACTGACTTCTCTTGTTCTAGGCACTGTGCAGCAAACCTATTGTTTCTTATATCTCAGCGAGGTATTGCATAAGTTATTACCGTGATTGTACAGAGTAAACTTTGGCTTCAGCAAACACTTTTTAAAGTGCTGGTCTGGCAGCGGCACTTCCAGGTGTCAGAGATCAAGTAAACCATTTAATCTGTCTCGCAGTGACGGCACAATTTCTGATGCGTCAACGTCCTTTCCTCCCAGCAGAGGCCAGCTGTCCGATTGGCTGCAGAAGCGGGACAGCCACCCAATCATGGAGCTCAGCTACCTGGAGGTGGGGCTTGGCTCTCAGAGCATCCACATGGAGTTTGGGGACGGGGGCCCGGCCTACACTCTACTCGTACGGGACAGCTTACGTTGCAAGCGCTTTTTTGGCCTGTTGACAGGTAAAGGAAACATTGCCAAATAGAAGCAAAGTGGAAAATGGTTTGTGCTTAACATATGGAAAACACATAAAGGAGGTTGTATTTTCTGAAAATAGAAACTCGCCGACCCTGCTCTCTCTCTGTACTTGCTGGTTTTACTGGTTTCAGCACTTTCCTCGGGGCTCTTTGAGGGAAGATGCCGCATGATAAACCACAGACTAATTTAGATTAAAAACAAGTTGTGCTGTTGAATCCCTGAGGCAGGTATTGGAACAGCATGTTCCCCTCACAGACATTGTACCACAGAAACCCAAGCTACTCCCCTCACAAGCTAATACTATACCATATGTGTGCTGCGTGACGCAGATTTCTGCCCCCTTTTGTATTGGGTTCACACAGACTAAGCACATCCTGCCCAGACCAACTACTCGTCTGCGAGGGAGGACCAGCGGCTGAGAGGAAAACCTTTTATTAGATGGGGGCTCCTGCTCGGTCCTGGAATGTCTGGAAAAATATGGAAAATTAATTTGACAATAGGCAGCCTCTAAACGTGAGGAGCAAACAGGAAAACATCTTGGCACATACGACAAAAGTACTGCTGCGGAGTTCTAGGACACATGATACCACATTTGTGGGGAAATGTAAAATAGAGAATGTGACGCAGGGAGGTATTTTTTTCATGATGATGGTTGCATTTTAACATTTTGAGGATACGAGATACTGAACACAGCCACAGGATTAGAAAAGCCACTTTTTCCACAACTGTTTCTGTCCAGCTTTCACTCAAATGCAATCAAGTAAATATTTTTGGAAGAACTTGGAAAGTGATTCATGATCTTCTAGCATCTCATACAGTGTGTTGGTTACGGTTTGTTAAGTCTAGTCATTGTTTTCTTGATACTTTTTAAGTTATAAATTAATTCTTTTCTTCATTAAATCTCAGTTTTTCCTTTATTTGACCAGGCAATAATTCTTTTTTTTTTATATTTGTAAAGAGGCCCGGCCTAGACAGCAGCATTAAAAACATGTTGAGAAACAAAAAACTGACACATGTTATAAAAGAGTGTAGAAAATGTACAGTTACGATTGATAAACCAGTATGATTTTCTCAAACTGCCATTAGTTATGTTTACAAGGATCGTAATATGCCACTGACAATCACAATTATAGCCCAATCAGCATATCAATCAAGAGACTGGCCCGATTGCAGGGAATTTTCAATTCAATTCAGAGTGGTGGTATAAACATAGGTTTGGGTCAGGGTCATGGTTCACTATGTCAAAGTTAAGGCTAATGTTTAATACAGTAAATCTTAGGTGATGGACAGGACAAGGGTTCAATCCAATAAATCTTGGGTTACGGTCGCGGCTTGGGTTTAATCCAATAAATCCAGTGTCAGGGTTTGCTTCAGGGTTTGGGTCAGGGCAAGGGTTTAATCCAGTGAAGCCGGGTTCGGGATCAGGGTTTGCTCCACTGTAGTTAGGGTCAGAGATCCGGGCCAGGAGTTTACTGCAGTGAAGCCAGAGTTAGGGTCAGAATTTGCCACAGCAGCGTTAGGGTTATGGTTTAGGGATTACAATAAAGTAAAAACCATTAGAAATAGTTGGTTACTCTCAGTGAAATTCAAGTAAATCTTGTTTTATTTTATAAGTCCTTCTGAACTGTCTTCCAGGAGGTTTGGGCAGCCTATTTAAAAGCTTTTGTGAATTTGCTGCAAATCCCTCTAATGACATTTTAGAGGCATTTTCCAAAACATACTTCGCTTTTCTTTCTTCTTCTTCTCTAGCTTCCCGTCTGTCCTCTGAGAGCTTTTTTCTATCTAATTTCATAAACAGCTCATTTGTTGCGTTTTGTGTTCTTCATGGCTGAAAATGATTCCAGATTGCTCGCAGGAAGACCACAGAGATTGTCCGAGACAGAGCAGACAAGTGAAAAACACAAATAATGGTTCCCTTCCAGGTGTATTATAAAAACAAGCATGAAAATCTGACGTTTGGATGCCAAATACCTACGTGTAAAGTGCGTGTGTGTTTATATTCCCTTCATTGACGACAAAGATAAGTAAGTTGATGTTATGGCAAACTCTTTTTTCCTAATGCCAAATTAACCCCAAAACAGCTGTTGTACTATTCTGTTCAAAGAAGTGCGGAAAAGCTTAACCATAACAAATACCGTCTATCGTCCAAGCTGGCTCCCATCATGCGGACAAAGTCAAAAACCACAACTGGAATGACGAAGGAGTCGCTGGCTGGAAGAGAGAAAGGACGTGGTTGTAACTAGGACAGTTTTCTGGAGCTGAGAAACAAACCGAGTCTGATACAACTTTATTGAAACATGAGATAACACGAGACCGCTGGAATCTGGAAGAGTCTGTTACTGATCTTCTGTTTTTGTTGGCCCGTTGTCTTCTCTCACATAGAGGAATTTGTCAGTTTTTGTTGTTGAACTCAAACTGTGTAAGGGGAGAATTGAGTGATGGATGTATCACCTCAATGAGTTTACGGTGTTCAGTGGGGAGTTGAAAATCTAATCTTACCTGTTTCATTGGTATTGTATTCGATCTCATGTGAAAATCTATCGGGGACATTGGTGTTGGTGTTGGAGGCAGCCAAAAAGTCTGGGACTGAAACAAGAGGAAGCAGAACTGACAAAGACCAGAACGCCAACAAAATACCATCCACTGAGAACTTAACACGCTCGGCCGGTCACCTTTTCTTACTTGTAATTGCGCCCTTGGATGGCACATTGATAAAACTGTCCGCGCTAACACGTTACATGGCCTTTTGGTTCGTACGACTCTGTTTCTCCTCAACACGTGAAAGCGTTGCTCCAACAATGTGAGAGACTTTGACTCAAGTCCAATGCAGATTTTTGCGAAAGCGGTCAAGCCATCTGTCACATTTTGAGGCTGTTTACTGGACATTTCTACTTTTGAAAAAGAAAAGATTACGAGACGTAAGACAGAAATGAATCTGATTTAAACTGACATTTCTGTGTTTGAAAACAGCAGCGTGACAGAGAACAGGGCATGAACGATAACTTTTTCGTCCAACAGTAACACAGTTTGATGAAGAATCCAACAGGATTTTGACAATTCAAAAGTTAAAAGATTAAACAACCAAAGGTTTAGAAAAGAAAAGGGATCATGGTGCCAAAGTAGAACATTTTGTACTTCACTTCTGGCACACAAGCTCAAAAATAGTTGTGAGGCAATGCAAAATGAAACAATATGATCATTTACTAATACTTTTTGACATATGCTCAATTGAAAACAGTACAAAGACTAGAATAGCACCAAACAGACCACATATCTCCGCCAAGGCCCAACAGTCCCCTTAAGTTACCTTAATACGCCTGATTTATATTATTTTTCATAAAGATCCAACTGTCAAAAAATGACAAAAATGAACAATAATGTTTAAAAAAAATGTCCTCTCTTGCGATATTAAAGAAAATCCCGGATCTTTCCCTTCATCCAGACCCACAAACCCATCAAAAGTGCATGTGGCCAATTCTAAACAACTAACTAAAAAACAAATGGACACTGGTGAAAACAAAACTCGGTGAAGGTAATAATATATTTAACATTTACCTCATCAACTCCACTGATTTTAGTAAATACATGTTGCCAGCAGCACGTTCCAAACAAGCCGGGACGAGAGCAACAAAAGACCGAGAACGTTGTAGAAAGCTCCGCAGACTTTCCACAGGTAGACAGGTTCATTGGTGGCAGGTGGAAAGAAGACTCAGTCGTTGTATAAAGGAGATTACTACATGGGCTCAGGAGCACTTCAGAAAACTGTTGTCGGTAAACATAGTTAATGTGCAAAGAGATGCATCTTGTTTTTGTTTGCTTCACACATCATCACAAATTTTTTTCGAAGTCCTAATGAGAATAAATGTCTGCTAGCAGCCTCTGCTACAGGATGCATGTTGAGTCATGTTCCCATCTGATCTCCTGGAAGACTGGACGCTGAACCCAAATACTTTTTTTGAGCACCGACCAAAATAGCTCCGTAGCCCTGAAGGTTGGCATTGAATGCTCGGTGAAATGCTTCCCAGTGTTGTTTACTTCTTCTTTGATCAGATAGTTCCTGTATTCAAGTCAGGAAGTCGTTGTATGTGTCTGTGTTTTGTTAAGACAAAATTAAACACTGACGCATTTGATAATGCCGGACAGTTTTCTTGAGTGGTAGAAATGTTTTTTTCGCAGACAAATCTCAGCTCAGATGGCTCTCGTTTAAAGCACAATTATGCCAGTTTTATACAGTGTTTTTAAGTCAAACAGACCTCGCGTGCCGGACTAAATTAAACACTGACGTGTTTGTGGACACATTTTGGTGAATATAAAAATAAATGTCAGTATTTTTGTTAAGATTTAGTACAACACCCAGTCAATATTAAACTCTAGAGGCCTTCAATTATTTTCTACTCCAATAATCATGTCACAACGCTTTAGGTTCAACTCGCAACCCCTAGTTGGGGCCCTGAAACCCACAATTAGGAAACTACTGAATCAAATTAGCTAAATTCAGTCTCCAAATGTACGAATAGTGGAGCACAGAAACATGCATAGACATCAGTGTCAAATACAGCAAGCTGAAGGGAGCCACGGCAGCGACCGACACACTTCTGGGAATATATAATTGTAAAACATGCGACCCACGTGAGAAAATGACATTGACCTCCATCCTAAGATGGGTATTGACGAGGCACCGCTAACCCGTCATTGTCCTCTTTCTTCCCCACTCCTGCTTAGTGTCCCTTTAAATTCCTTTTGAAGTGCGTCCATTCAGACTCGCCGGCGAAGCCACACTGCAGATATCCTCTCTGCCCCGTATTGTTGTCACACTCAATGATACGCTACAATAAGTGGATGTGAGCGTGACCCAGCGCATTGTGTTCCCGGCATTTTCTCACCCACCGAGTCTATGCAGCTGAAATCTTACACCTGCAACTGGAAACCTTTTGGCTTTCTTATCGGAGTTATAATACCAGAAGAAGTCTCTGATGGAATTTGGCTTTTGTGTGCGTAGCCCTCTTTTCCTAGAATATTTGGGTGTGACATTTTTAGGCTACTGTAGCCCGTTTCAAGTTGAAGTGAGTTGTTTTCTGTGACTCTGTAATAAATCTTTAAAATGTGCCTTTCTTCCTGGTGGTTAAAATCACCATCAAACTGTGGGCAGATACGCTTTTAGTGTGTTAATCCATCTTTTCTTATAGTTGTTGCTTTGTTGGATATTGCAGAGTATTTGTTAATTTCTTTGGTTACTTCCACAATCAATCAATAAATGGCTTGGATATAAACTTCATCTTCACATTCCTCATTTTGTTGTCAAATAAACCCAAATATGTGCAATTTAGCTTCATATAAAGCTGAGAAAACCGACCAGTACTCTCTAAAAAGGTCTGTTTTTTTTAGTGAGATTATTTTAGTCTTTAGCTGTTATTTCTTTTTCTTTTTGGCAGTTTATTTTTTGAAATATTTATTAGGATTCTTTTTTTTTGCACTGCCTGAGAAGTGAAAAGAGTAACAACTTTTACTAGCTGGTTAATCAATTTATGTATTTATTTTGCACTGGCCTCTCAGAGCTTCTATACTCTTGTTCACATTTGTTTGAAGACTTTTCTGTTCCTGGTGCTTTTCTTTGATTTGTGTTGTGATCTGTGCAGGAATTGTGCGCGAGATGGCCCACAAATCGGACAGCAAGCTGAAGTCCATCTCCACCACGAGACTCGACCCTCAGCACCACCTCTGGTACGCTCCACCCAGCCGACACACACCTACCTAACCGCCGGGAAGCTGGGAGAAAATGGCCGACATCTCTTTAATTTTATTTGTCTGTGCGCTGAAAGATGTGGTCTGAACAGCGTTTGTGCACATTTGTATGTGGTTGTTGGAAGGTGTTAATCAAAGGGAGCTCTAACGCTGCACATTTCTGACACATCTTTACTTGATTACAATCAGCTCCTTTAGACTTCATTTTGTGAAACTGCGCTGCTAAATTAGCTGGAAAACCACATCTTAATTTGTAACATGTGTTCCTCCACAAATCCCAAAGAATGCGTGTCATGTCGTGTCACCTCCAGTAGTTTTTATACGCCCTTTTTTATTGTATGTTTTTCCTCACCAGAACAGAAGGCGGTAGCTTTTTCTAGGTCCTCGCTTAGAAAACACAAGAAGTATTATTTCAGAGAAGGAACGTTTCTCACAAACGAGCAACATGAGGGGGGAAAAAAAGCTGCGAGTGATTAAACATTTCAAGTCTTTTGTAGATGTTTTGACGACCTGGAAAACATGAAGAGAAGATTTGGAAACTAAAAATGGGCATTTTTATGAGGAGCAGGTTAGAATATCAAGGTCCCAACACTCAGTTATAACTCCAGTCTTCAAATGTCAGTTGTCCTCAGGCCTTTCACAGCTCAATCATCAAAAACTAAGAACAAGTCAAATCCGCAACTGTCTTTGCAAGGCAGCTAACCACAGTCTCTGAACAAACCGAGACCTGTCAGCGGTTATTATGTCAATTATCTCCCTTTCCTGACGCTGAAGTGCTTCCATGTAAAAACCAGCACCTGGCAGCCACGAGCCGGCACAACACTGTGCGAACTTTTCTGAAAACATTGTCAAGGCCTCTAACTGGGTGCGAAAGGGAGATTTTTGTGCTAATAAATGTGTCGTAATCTTGATTTCTTCTCACCTGTCAGGCCTCTGGTGTGTGAAGACATCCAGGCTGACGTGGAGGACGGACAGCTGCAGTTTTTCTACATTCTGGCGTTTGTTCTGCGAGGTGATGTATCTAAAAAAGAGAGACCTGTCCTCACCTGTGTTTTTCCGTCTGACTCTGTGACTGTTGCTTTTTCTACAAGCTCACTCGTTCGACTAAAGATAAGATTTCAAGACTCGACACGTCCCGTATATAAGGGTGTCAGAGGGTGAAAAGAGCAGCGCTGTTAAGGCTAATTACATAATACGGACGAACTCCTGTCTTCTTCCCCTCTGGGTTCACACCATTGCTGTTCATGTAGAAGGAAACTGAAGCTATATTTCTCTTGTATTCAGGTCATGTCGCTCCAGGAAAAAAAAAAAAAAAAAAGTAGAATCAGCCAGATCATAAACATTCATTTCAACCAGCAGGAAGAGTGCCAAGAGTTAATGCCGCAATAAAAGCCCTCGTGATATTCCTGCATCCCCAGAAAAAAGGTGCCAGGAAAATATGCTAAATGGGAGTAATAATAAGAAAATGGATGCAGGATTTTTTATTTAGGAAAATGTGGGGGAGAGGATGTGATTTGTGGCGAAGCAGCAGACGTGAAGCGCCTGTCAAAGATCCGTGTTAACAGCCTTTCTCGTAAAGAAATTAGGCAGAAATGTGTCGTCCCGGCCGGACTGAGTGACGAGCGACTGTATCAGTATGCATGCGGTCCCTGCACGTGTGTGTGTGTGTGTGTGTGTGTGTGTGTGTGTGTGTGTGTGTGTGTGTGTGTGGCGAGCGGTGCTGCAGGATGCCTCGCTGTCTGTCGAAGCCAAGGTAGCTGCAGGCTACACACAGCTGTGCACGGTGCCGGAATTTCAAGTGCTTTAATTTGAGCGTGCCTCGATCTGCCTTCGCTCTCCGCTTGCTGCCCGGAAAAACGGAGCTATCTTGACATGAAATATGATCCCAAAACTTATCTTTGTAGCAGAAAGGTACTTTGTAAAGCTTTTAAAACCGGTGACCTGTGACTGTTAGCTGTAGTACTAAATCAGAGGCGAAAATCAACACTGCTTTGTTTTTTTTATCTAAACTGTAAAATCCAAGAGGGAAAAGATAGTTGTAAAGATTAAACCAGGATGAATGCATTTGAATGAGGTCATATTTTCCTTTCAGAGGATATCTGGACGCCCCTGACAGCCCTGGCGACCCGGGAGACCCTGTACCTGCTCAGAGAGGATCACCAGTGGAGGAAAAGCTCCAACAGCCTGACGGTGAATGAAAACAAAGAGCCGAGCAGTGGCAGCGTCACCGTTTTGGAAACGCTGCCCATCAGCTGCGTGAGCTCCGTCCACCTGTGGCCTTCAGATGAGTGCAGGATGGATATCAAGCTTTACGATGAGGTGAGTGTGCACAAGTCACAAATCAGAAAGATCTCAAAGACCAGAAAGATCAGAAAGACGAGGAAAAACGATCACAAAGACCAGAAAGAAAGACTCAAAAGAAAGAACAGAAGGAAAGATCCCAAAGACCAAAAAGACAAGTTGAAGAGACAAGAAGAAAACAATTAAAAGTCATTAAACAATCAGACATGAGGGAACGGTTCAGAGAACCAACAAACTCCAAAAACAAACGTGTAATTCAGCTCCTTGGATAAATAAAGTCATCGGACGTGAGCTTTTGCATATGAAGTCTGGTATTTGGAGTAGCTGCAAGCCCCTGAATCAAACAGTAAAAACAGGTATTTATAGAGCCATGTTTGGTGTTGATTTGTTCCACATGTGCGTAAAGTTACTACAGTAGAACACTGAACTGACGGAGTCCTCTAATTGTTCCTCCGTTCGCTGTGATCTGCAAACACAACCCTCAGTTTGTTTAATTACAGCCGCAACAATCAAGAAGAAACAATCCAGGGCGAGTGGGCACGCTGGAAACCTCCGCGTGTGCGCTGAGAGCTTAATAACATCGGCCGAGGAAATGGATGTTTTCAACGATGTGATATCGGTTACGGCAGCCCCGTGTTGTCGGGTCGAATTTTCTGTGAGATTAACTGCTTTAATTCTCGTCGTCTTTTTTTTTTTTTTCTCTCTCTCTCGCGCAGACGGTGAAACAGGAGAAGACGTGGTGTGTGCGCTCGGAGAGCACCGAGCTCCTCCAGGGTCTGCTGGCCTGGGTCAGAGCGCAGTGGGAGGCCATGTTCGGAGTGAAACTGCACACAAGCCTGCAAGACAAAGCGGCGTGATGGCGGGGGAGGGCATGAAGACGGAGAAAAGACTTCCAAGTTTCTGTGTGTGTGTGTGTGTGTGTTTTTGCGAGCATGAATCTGTGTGTTGGTACTGGGAGATGTTTGTCTTTATTTTCTCTCCACGCAGTCTGCACTCAGTCTGCTCCCATTACGCTTGTTGCTTTCTTCGTCTCCTAAGCCAAGAGCTTGGAAATGATTGCACTCATTCATGTGGCACACAAGCCTGTAAAAAAGCACCGGTTGCATAATGTTTCCCTCCAGATACCAACTCTTCTGCAGCTGAAATGGAGTGTGCCTTGTTCCTTTTTTCAGCTGCCATGTTTTCCTGTTGAAATCCTCCGACCTTAATGGATCTCGTGTGTTCGTCAATGGCAGAGCTGATACGGAGCAGATTTTGGGGGGGGGGGGAACCGAGAGAGCGTAAAGAGTCGGAGTCCTTCCTCGCCGCGTCAGGGTGCACTGAGTTGTGACATCACGCGCTCAGCCACGAGGCCGGAGGTGCTCCTGAAAGCCCCCAAGGGCTCGAGACGCTGTCATCAGGGGTCACCTCACACCTTCCCGCCCCCCAATTAGGGTCTCATGATGCATCATGTGAGCAGAAAAAGGATACCAGAAGTGCAAAACTGCAGAAATCCTGTGAACTCCTAAAAGATGAACAGTAGCGGCTCTTTTTTTTTTTTTTTTCCCTGTTTCCGTAACGCGGTCGTGCTTTTTTGTTTACGTTCCGACGGAGAACAGTCAGAACTGGATAAGCGCTGCGGATTCACGTTCCTGAATATCTCAACATCTGTTTATTTAGTTCATGAATGGGTCGTCAAATGGAATCCAGAACATCTGCAGCTGTGTGCGTCACGTCTGTAGACGTCTGTATGTGTAAAGATTTAGATTAATCCGTGTAAAGTAATTTATTTCTTTTGTTAGTGTTTTTTCAATGTGGGTTAACGCAAAATGTCTTTTATTTTTATATCAAACAAATCTGATGTGTGACGTGTATAACTGAAGATAAACGTGAGGTGTTTATTTCTGTTTTTGTGTGTGATTTATTTTGCAGAAACTGAAAGAAACTTCACAAAGGTATAAAAAAGGTTACTTTAATGGATCTGATGGTTCTGAAAGGAAAACATGTCCCAAAAAGTAAAACAGTGATGAAATGAACAAACTTTGAATATTCAAATGTTTGTGTCCTTTTCGGAAAGTTTGTTTCTTGCGAGGTGATTATTGAACCAAAAGAGGAGATTTTGTTTTAACTTTGGGTTTCACTGTGGAGTCCAAGACCCAAAAATCCACCTTAAAGGGCAGAACATTTCAAATGTCCAGGTCGAAGGAGGACAGAACCTCCCGTGTCACTTGTTTATTTGGCTCACGTCACACAACACAATAGATAAAAGCTCTCTCGTCTCGGCCCGGAGCCTTCTCCAGAGCGCTTTATTTTTATGAATGTGACCACTCTTCTCAACACAAAAGCATTTATCTATTGTGATGTGAGCCAAATAATATGAAATATGAGTATACTGTCCTCCTCGACTTGGAAATGTGAGATGTGCTGACCTTTCATGGTGTTTAAATGTCAGGTATTTGAAAAAAAACCTGAAACAAATTCTCTCAGAAGTATAAAACACACCCAGTCTGTACATCTAAACTAGCTCCCAAGTCAGAAAGGGTGAAGGTGTAATCAACCCGGATGACGACAGGAATAGAAACATGTTGGATGAAAAGATCTTCCCAAAGTAAGCCTTAATTATGTGATTAAAAAAGTCTTATTTATGAGATAAAAGTAAGTAAAATCTATTAGATAAAATTGGAAAATATGAGATAGTGTGAAAAATAAAAATCAAAATAAGGAAATAAGTTATTAAAAAGTCAGAATTATGAAATAAATCAGAATTATGACAAAGTCTTACTTATGAGACTAAATCATAATCAGAAAAATTCAAGTCACAATTTCAAGTCAGAATCACTGTCAAAATTTGAAGTTATAAAGTCAAAATTATGAGTTCAAAATCCAAACTTTGGAGAAAAAGGTTAAAATTATGAGAAACATTGTCAAACTCTTGAGTTACATGTCAAAATCATGAGATAAAATATGATAAGACGTCCCAATGTTCTCAAAATTTCAACCTTTTGACTCTTTATCATGATAATTTAATAAGTTAATTAGGACTCAGCGGGGATGTTTTTTTCATCCTCTTATTTTTGTCTCTGACTGGCTTCCATACTTCAGGTGCTGAATCGTAGCTTTCTTCTTCTTCTTCTTCTTCTTCTTCTTCTTCTTCTTCTTCTTCTTCTTCTTCTTCTTCTTCTTCTGGCCAACATGCCTGAAGCCACCGCAAGACTGTAATCAAGGTTATTAACAGAAATGTTGAAGAAATAATATCTTGTGTATCTGCAGCCTCCACCAGACATTTCTCCCTTTTCTTTTTTCAGGATCAGCTTAATCACTCCATTATTTCTGGCTCCGGTTATAAACAGCAACATTGCAGGAATGTTAAAAATCCGCAGAAGAAGTCGTGGATGTTTGATTGTTGGCTCTCGCCGGCGGCTGTTTGGTTACACGGCGCTCTCACCGCCACCCAACACCGAGCCGACTGATCGGGGCCCTCTGAGCGAAGCTGCGGGGCCTCGGCTGTGAAAAGGTACGTTAGCCAATTTCACAGTGTAAATATTGTTGTAGCCACACCGGAGGCCGGGCATGTGTTGCGCACATTGCTCGTTGGAGTGATCGCCTTCAATTTGACCGCCGTGGCTGACGAAGACCTGATGCTCAAAACCCAGAGAGCCGATTTACACTCAGATGACTGCCGACTGCTCGGCCCCCGATGTTATAATCTTAACACAATAAACCAGCTGAGCGGTTTGTGGTTTGAGTCTCTTTTTGTTCACTCCTGCAGAGGAAGGTCAGAGGTCGGCTGCGGGTGGCACGAAAACCTTTTTCCAAAGAAGAAGAAGAAGAAGAAGAAGTGAGCTCCAAAAGGACTTACAGGGTCCATGCAGACAAAGCTTCCCTGCTAAGAAGTCATGTGTTACTGCTGCAGCTCCCCCTCGTCAGGATTTTAAGATTTAGCACATAAGTCAACAATAAATATATTAAGTGCTTGAATTGGAACTGAAAAGCAGGGAAATGCCACCACGTGTGAGCCGCGTGGATACAGGAGGCTCGGAGAGCTGGGTTACATAAATAACAATTATTGTTGGTTCCTCACTTTATTTTCAGCAGCTGCCGTGATGGTTTCTGGGTTTTTGAGCATGAAGGGAGACACCAGACTATCTTTAGTCCTGGGCTAAAAGATCCCCCAGCCTCGTGGCGGAGACTGTTAGTCCTGGACTAAGTCATTTAGATTTACGATCTTAGTCCTGGACTAAGAGTTGAACCGGGGATAACTTAACCTAAACCCAGGGTTATATGAACCATTTCACATCAGCACCTTTTAGACCAGTTTAGCCACAGGGCTAACCGTAACCCCAGGCTAAAGGAAAGAACTTTTTTTTTAAGGCCTCGTCAACATGTTCGTGGGGTTTTTGACAGAGGGGTTCTCCATCCAAATGAGCATTTTAGCACCACGCCTGGAAAAACCGTGAGGCGATTTACATCCAGGGACACAAATCTTCAATCTTCACAAATATTTTCCCCTTCCAGGTGTAAATCCTGAGGACGGAGTCTGAATATCCTCACACTGAAAGCAGTTTTCAGTGACTTTAAGTGCAGTTTTGGTGTAAATAAGCACATCACAGCGCATCGTGTGTGTGTGAAAGCCACTTAGAAACTTCCTGATGTGAATTTCTTCTTTCTTCTTTCTTTTTTTTTCCTTTTTGCCTGGAAATCATCAGACTTGTATTTCGCCTCATGAAGTCTGTTTTTCTTTTCTTTTCCTTTAGGTGTAGCTGGGGATTCAGGAAGTGCAGTTTTGAAGAAAAATAAAGAAAAAAGGAAAAATCATCGACATAAAACTGAGTGAATGGGGAGGTACACCGTGCATCATTAATTCTATTTTATGGATCTGATACGGCATCTGGGACTGTTTTCCTCACTCTCACATGCCCATAGTAAGCCGTGCATTTCACATTTTTTATTATCCTTCCCCCATGTGTTAATTGTCCATTTTCTCACATATTTTCTGAGGAGAGCCTCATCCCTCCTGCCAGGAATAAAACACTTTTTCTTTTTTTTTTTTTTTTGTTGTGTTTTGGCCTAAACTACGGTCAAATTAATGAGCCCAGAAAGTCAGCCCTAAAAAATCCATGAGTCATAACGATTACGCACCGTGAATTTATGTCACAAAAGCAAAAAAAAAAAAAAAGGGAAGGTTTTCAGGGAGGAAACAAGCAATCGAGCAACCTGGTACTAAAAAAAAACACGACCACAACATGTTGCACGTTCGGGGTGACGAGGCGGAATAAGAAGTGAGCGTTGGCCTCGTTCAGGCAGCTGATATGTTCACCGCAGGGGTTGTAGGAAGGAATTTTTCAAAGCTCGAGAGAGACTTAACCCACCAGTTCTGGCTCGGATTGCATATTCCTCCAGTCGTGTTTTTGGCCCTTGTCCAGCCGTGGGGCCCTGAATGTCGCACCTTTTCCCGCCTCAGACCACGCCGATCCAAACACGCCCTCACCAGAATCCAGGAGCGGAGACGAGCCGCGCCAAGAGATGCGTTTTCCTTATCTGTGAACATAAGAAAGGATGCAGGTGAATGAGTTCATGCTTCTCTGGTCCACAGTTGAGAACCAGAGGGGGAAGTGGGGAGAGGATAGTTAGTGTGAGGAGAAGCTGGGATGCAGCCACGCTGACTTGGCCCGGCGCAGACATCTGGCCTGATTCGACTTCCCACAGCCTCCTCCAAACATTTCGAGTCCTCTGGTAAATCAGGAGCACTACAGCTGCAGCGTGCATGACAGCAAGAAATCTGTTGTTTTGCCGAACGCCCGAGTCAACTAAATTCTTGGAAGGTGGGCCTCCTCGTCTAAAGGCCGTAGTCACGCAGCGCTCCGTCAGGCCCGGTGAGCTGCCAGACCGGCGGTCCAGAGGATAACACGGGGTCCTCGGCGGAGCGAGGGGGGGGTCGCTACACTCGAGGCACTTTTTGGGGATAAAACAAATCCAGAGTGTAAACAGAGTCTAGGAACATAAATCCTCTCAGGTGGAGTTCCTTTTAAAGGGGCACTCCACCATTAAAGTCTATGGGAGGAATCATAGCATTTCAGTTTCGGGGAGAAAATCAACTTTGTTTACCAGTTAAATTGTCGTAAATATGTGGATTTAACTGTGTTGATTCTGTTGCCACACGTCTCCAGAGATTCACCAGCATAATGTTTACGTCTGCGTGTAGCCAGTTAACAGGTTTCAGCCACGGAGAGCTGTACTCAACCTGGGGGAAGACTGTTTTATAATATCTACTGTGGCTCTTGAGGAGCGCTGAGCGACTTAGACAATAACCCTGATGAGGTCATAGTGATGTCATCAGGGTAGTCTCCGCTCGGAGATCGCAAATTTGACCAGAAATGTGCTACAGTCTCGTCCTGGAGTTTAAAATACGAACGATTTCACCGTTAACTGTGTAAAATATGGAAGTAGCTTCCGGGCGACTCCATTGGTTTCAAATATAGTCGAATCGTATGGAAGCTTATGAGAAAACGGCCCTACTTGAGTTGGGTTTTAGCCCCACTTGACCCTCCGTGAACAGTTTCCTCATGAGTTTAAGAGTTTAGGGTTGTTAGTTTTGTGTTTTCTTCAACACAGCACTGTTTGTGGTGACAGTGTAGCAGACTATTATTCCATTAATTGTACTTATAAGGAATTTATTTGAATGTATAAATATTTGGACCATGACTAAGTGTTAAAATAAGTTATAAGCATGCAGCGGGGAGGTGACTTTAATGTGCCTGCACGGCTAACTAAGCTAACTAGCTAATGGCTGCTCCTGTTAGCAGCAGATAGCGGTTACTCTGGTGACTCTGCAGGTTTATTGTTATTAATTTGTCAGGCTGCCAATTATTTATTTATTTATTTATTTTACTTTTTCCAGTTCATATTCAGTCTGCGAGTCCGGAAGGTGTCGTAAACTGCTAGCTGCACAGCTAACTGCGCTAATTTGCTAATAGCCACCATAGATGGCAGCAGTTTGCAGTTATTCTGGTGGGTTGCTGCACGTTTGTTGTTTTGAATATGAATTTGACAGGTGGCCAAATTTTACATATTGCACCTTTAAGCGCATTTTAACTGCGTTTATGTGGATTTTTTATTTTTTTTATTTTCATGTATAAATCTTTTATCATCAGACGTGCTCATTTATTTAAACACCGTGACTAAGTGTTAAATGGATTGATGGAGCTGATGGAGGACTTTTACGCACCTCCTGGTGTGTTTTTTTTTTTCAATTATTATTTTATTTTATCACTTATGAAAATTCCTCTGAAGTCCCCGTGGAGAGAACTGCGACACTTTCACAGCATCATCATATTATTACGCGTACAATGGGACTCCCGGGGCCCCTTTTGTCGCCTGGGCAGAACAGTAGCCAGCGTGGTGGATCTCAGGTTACAGACGGAGGGGCCTCCTCTTCTCACCGAGGAGGAGGAGGAGGAGGAGGAGGAGAGGGAGCCTGCGGGGATCAGAGCTCTTTTGTCCTCTCGCTTCGCCGACACATGGGGTCAACAGAATGGCTTCAGAGTGACGGGACTGCCTCGGACGCACGCAGACGCACGGCGAGGAGGAGAGAGCGCGCGCGCTAATTAGGAAAACCTGGTCGAGCAATTAAGCGCGAGGAGAGAAGACTGCGCAGATCGGAGCGCAGAAGGTGCGTGATTGAGTTGCGGGAGCAAAACAACCAAAAAAAAAAACCTCACTCTTTAAAGTTTCTTCTTCTTGGTTTTCTTCTTCACAGCTTTAATTAAACTCTGGAGGCTGCTCCCTGGAGACGTGTGTGTGTCCACGTAACGCGTTTTTCTTCTTCTTCTTCTGATTTTTTTGGGGGGGTTTGATTCTGCGCGTGCCGGAGAGCGGTGAGTCGGTGAGTCGTGAGGAAGTGTTTAAAAAGTTTTTAAATGTGTGACTGTTGGAGCTGTTGGAGCTGTTGGAGTTGGCGCAGAGGTGTTTAAGGTCTTTAACTCCACACCGCGCTCTCCGGAGCGTTACACTCATTTTCCTTTTTAGCCTTTCTAAAAACTAACAGTGGTTTGGACTTTTCCTGACTAATCGTGTGTGTGTGTGTGTGTGTGTGTGTGAGAGAGAGAGAGAGAGAGAGAGACTTTATTTTACTGTGTTTTTAAAGTGATGGCTTCTTCGCGTAATTCGCCGGATTTTTTGTCTCCCCACTGAAGCTTGGCAGAACTTTGTTTTCCTGCAGGAATGCCACAATTTCCAAAACAGTCCAGTCTGACTCAGCAAAGCGTGTTCATGAGGATCTTTTTTAAATACCCTTCTTTTTCTTTTTCTTTTTCTGATCTTGGACTTTGTGATCTGGGACTTGTGGATAAGCTCTCTGTTCCGCCTCTGAAGTCAGAAAACGGTGATTGACATTTGTAGGTGCTTGCATGTTGGGTTTTCATGGTGCCCCCTGTCTGCTCCCTGAACCCCTTTTAAAAAAAAAAAAAGGGAAAACAATCCAGCTTTCTGCTTTTGGTTAGGCAGGAATGTTAACTCGCCTTTCGCTTTTGTCCAGATCCTTTTTGCCCAAAAAACTCCGACCAACCATCCAACCCCCTCCTCCTCTTCCTCCTCCTCCTCCTCCTCCTCCTCCTCCTCCTCCTCCTCTCCATCTCCTCCTGCAGCCCAGTGACTCCTGAAGCAGAAAAGCCGTTAAATCAGTTGAGCTGGGTTTTTAGCCCCACATGAGCAAATAAGCTACTGTTTAAAAGCTGT
This sequence comes from Acanthopagrus latus, assembly GCF_904848185.1. Lineage (NCBI taxonomy): Eukaryota > Metazoa > Chordata > Actinopteri > Spariformes > Sparidae > Acanthopagrus > Acanthopagrus latus. Next base: position 12,178,207 of record NC_051062.1, read on the forward strand.
CTTTGGTTAGCTGTTGGGACCAGGCTGGCATTGCAGAGATGCTTTTACTCCAGCGAGGAAGCCTGAAGTTTGTCTGAGTCAAACACACAGTTCCTGTCTTTGTTTGCTTCTTGAGGATGGCGGTGAGGGGCGTTTGACGGCGTGTCGCTGTGAAGAGCACATTTTTACCCGTCTGCTGTCGGAGGAGGAGAGATTTCACCTGCTGCACTCAGTTTTATATCACAGTGAGAATCATATCTCTCAGAGACACACTTTACATCACATTGTGCCAAAACATCTCTGATTTTGACTTCGTAAGTGTAAAAACTTGTGTGTTTCTTTCTCATAAGACGATAAATGAAGCGTCTCTTGGGTTTTGGAACTGGTTGTTGGACAAAAGAAGCATTTTTGAAGATGCCACCTTTGTCGTTTTTGCCTTTTTTCTTTGTGGATCAGCTGTGTTCGCTGGACAGAACTCAGATATACCGACTTCTCAACAGGTTTGACAGGCCCAGTGCTGCATTTGTGCAATCTGAGTTTTGCAAGGTTAGATAACATCCAGTATGTGTTGTGCACAAGGTGGCCAATGATAAGTTTGTGTAAAGATCAAAGATTAAAAAAATGTCAGGAGCTGAGGTTGAACGCCCTGGAGGTCACATTTAAATGTCTTGTTTGGCAGTTCTGCGTGTTCTGAAGCTGCAGCGATCAATCACTTGGTTGTCAACGCTGATCGACCCAGATAACTTTCTTTTTAATCAAGGAAACGATTCGCATGAAAACGTTCTTCTCTTCCAGCCCTCGTTCTCGGATTATCCTGATATTAGATGACCATTAGTGGTTTGGTCGCTGCGGGTTCTATCTCGATGACTGTGATGCCGTTCATTTCTCAAAAGATGCTTTTGGTCAGCGCTGCAGCATTTTTGCATAACTGGTGGTGTCCTCCATAACTCGGTTTGTAGATTCAGAAGCAACAATCATTTCCTAGCTGCGCAAAACTGACACAAACGTGTAAAAACAAGAATGTCCGTCGTTGGGTTGTAACATGTCGTCTGCAGAAGCACCTTTTGACATTCAGGTGTGTGTAATTGTACGTTTTGGGGGTTAAACAGATGTCGTCTCACGGTTGAACTCGGACTCATTCAGGGTCACACGGTTGCCGTTCCCACCATCAGGAACCAACACTTTTACAGATGATGGTGAGACGTCGCTGTCGCGGGTGATTCTTTTTCCTTTTCAGAACTTTTGGGTTTTTTTTGTAGCGCGACCTTTCTGACCACAGCCCATAATTTCGCTGTGTGGATCCAGCCGAGACAGAGTCCCAGCATGTTTCCATTGGTGTGGGCCGATGACGCGTCTGAACTTTCTGAACACGAACGGCGCCGGAGTTTTGGTTGAACATATTTTTCTGGTCAGGCTCGGGCAAGTCCGCCTTGCCAGTTTGGGGAGAAAAAAAAAAAGGAATGGATGAGTAACCTGGTGAGGGTGGGCCCGAGTCTAGTGCACTAATCCTGGAAGACATGCCTAAAGATGCTTGTAATGGCTTCAGCCTTGTCCTGTTGCAATGAGTCATGAAATGTTGGTTATTTTCTTTGCTACGCCCTGGTTTCTGAAGGTAGGCTCAGAAAAGGCTGTGATGTTCTCCAGGACTTGAGTTCGTACGGGTTTTTTGGAAGAATCTTATCTTGAAAACTTGTCTAAATTGTTTCACATTAGCCAATAAAATTGCTAAATCAAGCTTCTCTGAGCCACTTTTTGAAGGCGCAATCACCAATCGTGAATCACTGAACTGAAAAAGGAGCCAGTTTTCTTTTCTTTTTTTCTTTTTTTTCCCCACTTGAGTATGTCACGTTATCAAGCAGTGGGGTTTTTAAAGAAATTAAAGGGACAACTTCTGGCGAGGGTCTGAGGAAATGAATTCCTCGGCCCCATTCACCGCTCTAGTATCATTATTCCTGCAGTCCAAAGCCACAGCAGGTCTCCTCACAGCTAGCTGCGACTTGCCAGCCGGCACTTTGAAGTTTGATTAAGCGGCTCAGGCTCCGAGTGGCATGGAGCTGTAAGAATGCAGGCTTACCAAACAGCTACCAGGACCCTGACAGACGAGCCCGATTCACAAGTTTGCTGCGCACCAGTTTATACGCATGGATACCTGCATGCCGGAGAGATCTGTGTCTGATTAAACCAAAACATGTGGCTGTGTTTATGTCTCAGCGCCTGGGGTTCAGGTCGACATGAAATACTTGCATGAAGTATTTGTTCTTGCGTTGTTTAATCGTTGTGTGGATGTGTAAACCTGGTAGTTTGACGCATGTGTGCACCTTTTATTAATCCAAAGAGGACTGTGAGGCATGTTTGGAAACCTTTTTTTTTTTTCCTTAAAAGGTGGATTAGAATCAGTCCTTTTGGTCCATGAAATGTCAATCAAAATTTCAGATATTCTAAGGCGATGTGTTGATTTGTCCAACAGACCTCAAAAAGCCAAAAATATAGAGTTTTAATATCATCGGAAACTGGGAGATTTAGCAAATAATCATGTGAGAGTAGCTAGAAATGGTGAATTTTGTGTATTTTTGATTGGAAATGACTGAAAAAGTTGAGCAAAAATGTGTAAAAAATCCAAATATTGGCCAGTAATTTTGGTTGACCATTGAAGCTTGAACATTTGCTGTGCGAAGTGACTAAATTCTGCTTGAAGTTTCTTTTGTGGTTGTCTCCTTTTTAGCTTTTAACTTAAATTAAAGACAAACTATAAAACTGCAGGAGACAATTTATTTGCAATGCAGCGGTGGGACATACTGCTTTGTTTGGAAAAATGTCTTGTTGCCAAATTTCAGGATTTGGTATCATAAAAGACCATTTTGATCAGGAACTTATCGAAGTCGAGTGTAAAAAGTATTTTAAATCTGTTTTTCTTTTCTTCCTCCAGAGCTGCTTTAGCTCCTCGGTCACCTCGGCACCATGAGCTGGAGCTTCCTAACCCGTCTGCTGGATGAGATCTCCAACCACTCCACCTTCGTGGGGAAGATCTGGCTGACTGTGCTCATCATCTTCCGCATCGTGCTGACAGCCGTCGGCGGCGAAACCATCTACTACGATGAACAGAGTAAATTTGTGTGCAACACGCAGCAGCCCGGGTGTGAGAACGTGTGCTATGACGCGTTTGCGCCGCTCTCACATGTTCGATTCTGGATCTTTCAGGTGAGCTGTGAGTCGCATTTCAGCCGACAGTGATGGTTTAGTCACGGTTATGTCGAGTGTCCAACGCACCTGTTTTTTGTTGTCCAGGTGATTCTGATCACCACCCCGACCATCATGTACCTGGGCTTTGCCATGCACAAGATTGCAAGAATGGATGACAGTGAGTACCGGCCAGTTCGGACCCAGAAGAAGAGGATGCCCATCGTCAGCCGCGGGGCAGTTCGAGACTACGAGGAGGCAGAAGATAACGGAGAGGAAGACCCGATGATCGCCGAAGAGATCGAGCAAGACAAGCCCGACAAGGCAGAGAAAAGTAAGGTGGAGATTTGAGCTAGTCTGTCCAGGAGGTTTTACTCAGGTTCTGATTCTCACCAGTGATTCTATTTTCAAGGCGCAGAGAAAAAGCACGACGGTCGTCGGCGGATTCTCCGTGACGGTCTGATGAAAGTCTACGTGTGCCAGCTGCTGTGGCGCTCTGGCTTCGAGATCGCCTTCCTTTTCGGCCAGTACATCCTCTACGGCTTCGAGGTGATCCCGTCCTACGTCTGCACTCGCTCTCCGTGCCCGCACACTGTGGACTGCTTTGTGTCCCGCCCCACGGAGAAGACCATCTTCCTGCTGGTGATGTACGTGGTGTCCTTCCTCTGCCTGCTCCTCACCTTCTTTGAGATCATCCATCTGGGGGTCGGCGGCATCCGCGACACCTTCCGAAGGCGGGCCACCCTCAACTCGCGCACCCCTCGTCCATCCACCGGGCGTGCGATGCCCACAGCTCCACCTGGATACCACGCCACCATGAAGAAGGAGAAACTGAAAGGAGAGCTGAGGGACTCGCCGCTGGGGGACTCCGGGCGGGAGAGCTTCGGTGATGAGGGGCCGTCGTCCAGGGAGCTGGAGCGGTTGAGGAGGCACCTGAAGCTGGCCCAGCAGCACCTGGACCTGGCCTACCAGGCGGATGAAGGAAGCCCTTCACGGAGCAGCAGCCCCGAGGTCAACACGGCTGCACAGACGGCCGCCGAGCAGAACCGCCTCAACTTTGCCCAGGAGAAGCAGGGAGAGGCGAGCGAGAAAGGTAAAGAATGTGCTCTCAAATGGTTCAAACTGGACATTTTTTCTAAAATTGCATGTTTAAATCAATGCAGCACACCAAAAAAACGGGACTTGTCTTTTATTGACAAGTGATGCCAGGAAATAAAGGAAGATATTAGACTCTAAACTTTATCATTATTATTCAAGTCACGAGTTGAGGCCTCTCAATCATTTGGGTTTTGGCCTGTCGAGAGGACAAAACCAGCAATTTGAAGACATTTGAGCCTCTCCCAGTCGCAGTCCTAAACCTTGCACTAGTTGTGTCGGGGAGAACATTTGGAAGCTGATCAGCAAAAGACAGAAAAAAGGTACGTTAATGAGGATAAAGCATTAAAAAAAAGGTGATAACTACCTGTATACAATCTCAATCTATAGTTAATGTATAAAACAACAGTGACATCGAGTGGGGTAAACCATTAACTCCAAATGGGGGGTGGAAAAGGGATGATGATGATGATGATGATGATGATAGCCTGTTCTGTCACGCTGTTATAAATCAGTAGGCCTAGCTGTTAATCAGAATGTTTTCTAAGCCTTTATATTTGCTGCCAAGACTATAAAGTCAGCCGGTGTAACCCGACTCTTCCTCATCCTCGAGGGTTAGACATTTAATTCCAAACTCGACAATGTTTGATGTCACCCTGATGTAACTCCGGCAGGGGTTTTGAGTGAGCGTACATGCTGAAGATCCCTCTGTTTTGCCTCTTCCCCTCTCTTAGGAATACATGCCTGAGCGTGCTTCCTGCCTCAAACGTCTGCCCTTCCATTCCTACTGGCCTTTAAACACATGGGGGAAGCACATATGGGAGTGCAGTCAGACCACTGAGGGAGACCAGAGTGTGTGTGTGTGTGTGTGTGTGTGTGTGTGTGTGTGTGTATGTGTGTGTTTGTGTGTGTGTGCATGAGAGAATTATGCCTTTCAGTATTAGGGGGGTCAGTCGAGAAAGAAAAGGAAAAAATGCTGACCAAGCTGCGTTGTGACAAATGGTTCTTCTCCACGACTCTAAACTTGAAAGCCCGCTCCAGCTCGAGTTTCTACTTGCCGAACCACGTCCAAGCCTTCGACTGCGTGCCTCTCGGCTAAAAAACCCTAGTCTACACCCTGTTCTTTCGCCCACTCTGTGTTTTTGTGGCTCGTCCGTTTTTTTTAAGACCTTTTTTTTTTTGTGTTTGTTTTTCTTTTGCGAGGGATTATCAAAAAGCTTTAAAACTCCCCTGGCCAAGTCTGCTTCTGTTGTCTCCCCTCACAAAAGGTAGAAAGAGAAAAGAGAGGCTCTCTGTTTGGAAGATGTCGCCGAATGTTAACGTCTCATTGTGTTGGCCACAGAGACAGACAGAGTCTCAAACAACACAGCCGTGGGTTATGTCATTTCTGGAGCGTGTGCAGCAGCGGGGATTTTTTGTTTTTGTTTTTTTTTTTCCTTGTGAAACGAGGGCGGCTTAACCTGTGCTAGACGAGTCATGCACCATGTTTAATTTAAACAGATTTGATGGATTATTGGTGTGTTTGGTTTTTTTTTTTTTTGTTGTTGTTGTTTTTTTCATTTGCCAGATGCCACAACATTTCAGAAATATTTGACAGAATTTTGAAGCCTGTATATTTTCTCCAATCGGCCAAAATGTTTACCTGGGAAATGCTTGAATTCTTTTGACAGGAAATGTTCCGAGGAATTTCCAATCATCACTTTTTGTACAATCGGTTCATTCGAAATAACGACGTCTTGACCAAAGCTATAGATTTATTTGCCTAGAAGCAGTTGGTACGTGAGGTAAATCCCTGTCTGTCTGAAATTATGTAAATAAAAATGATTTTCAGTGTTCGTGCAGAAAGATTTAAAACAATATCACTTTATGAATTTATTTTTTTTAGTGAAACAGCTGGAAACATCTGTCTTCTGGGCTACTGTCAACACTGACATTCCACCCTTGTCTTTTTTTGAAAATTTACATTCTTCTTTGGTGAGACATATTTTTCCGTCCTTGACGTGCACCACTACCCCTCCGTTGTGCTGAAACGTCGATGCTTTCGTGCATCCTGGAACAAAAAAAAGAAAAGAAACGGGAGTTAAAAAAAAAAAAAAAAAAGCACACACACCGCGACCCAGCTGAGGACGGGATGACAGTTGGCTGCTGACGCACAGCCCCGTGCCATGTAAACACATATAATCTTCAATCCGCTGTGAGACTTTTGATCAATAGCTTTCCGTGTTCATACAGAGTTGATACTTTTTCATCGCCTGTCAGTTGGTTTTTATGATCTTTGGCTGAAGTAATAACACGACAGACTGCCAAGGAGCTGTTTGATGCTGTATTTCTGTAATCATCTCACTTCCAGTTTTGCTAATTATTGCAAGGTACGACATTCCATTTTGAATACGGTACATCTTCAATGGTTTGTACTTTTTTTTTTCTTTTTTTTTTTGTTTCTATTGCAAGTTTTGTAGTTTTTGTAACTGTAGAGATTATTTTGTCTTCAGAGTAAATAAATATATTTGAACGGTATGTTTTGGTCTTTGGACTCGACTCTTTTCTGTGAAGTCTCTGCGTATTTATATCTGCTTTTTTTTTCCCTCCCATGTTTCTGTCTCTCTAAGCCTGTATATGTTACTGGGTGAATAAATGGACAAATCCCAACATGAGTCAGGAGATTGAACACTGAATTTGGGAAAAACAAGGAGTCTTTCTAACACTGGAGCCGACTGAAATAAAGAACGTACTGGGATCATTTTGACAGATATTGTGATATCAGTCCTGATTTTAGTGGAAATCTTAAGTTTTGCATTTAACTTTCAATCCAAAAAATATTAAAATGATGTGATTTTTGCAGGGGTTTGTACCAAACAAGCATCTGAAGAGCAGGATTTGAAGGCTCAGTAGCCTCACAATGCTCCATGTTTATTGTGACATATTTAAAAGACTCTTATCGTGATCAAATAATTAGATCACCTGCGATTTGCATGCTGTTCTCAGCAGTATTTCAGTGAATTGTGCAGCCTGAATTAACTCTAAAAACTGGACATAAAAGAAAGTAAAAATGCAGATTTAGTGTGAAATGTTCTCCATGCAGAAGTCAAATTGTTGGTATTTACAGAACACAATAGAGCTCCATATTTAAATACATGATTTAATATCATACATGCGAGTTATATCGGTGAATAACAGAAGTCAGACTGTATGGTTCAGTGTAAAAGCAGACCGATGCTGCCCTCTACAGGTGGAAATCACACCACGAAGGAGCAGCAAGACAACACTGACCTTCACTGAGTTTGTTTACAGATTGTTGCTTAAAAAACTGTCAAAAATAATGTCCTTAAAACCTTTAAAGGCCCAGTTCACCCAAATTACACAGCACATTTTCAAACTTATTGAAACTAGGTGAATGTAGGCAGGTAATAAACTTCATGGATAAAATCATTAGTTAAAATGATTACCCTTTTTGTAAAAATGTTGTTTTTTAAATTATATTCAGAGCCAGTTTTATTCCTATTTATATTCTGTTTGTTTCTAGTGTTTTATATTATCGAAAGAGGAAACTTTTGTCGCTCATTTTGGACCTGGCTTTATCCAATGCTTCTGCAAATGTTCTGCAAATTACTGGACAATTCAGAAAACCTGCTATACAATAAAATCAGTCTGTGTAGATCATGATACCACCAGACTATGCAGCATACATAGTATTTTAAATCCTTGTGTTTTTAAATTTGACAATAAATTCACATGGTGGGTGACCTGGCCCTTTAATCTCTAATGTTCAGATACAGGTACACTCCTCAGGTATAATGTTGGGCAAGGTCTCATACTTGAACGAGTACCCGCCGTCAGAGGTCGTGGTGATCCTCAGGGACCTCATGGTCCCGGGGACCGGAGCGCAACACTGTGTGATCCCCAGCATGGCGGTGGTCCGATCCCAGGCCGAGCAGTTCCCGTGACAGTAGTAGAAGGTCAGCACCTTGGGATGGACGATCCAGTTGTCCCAGCCCAGCTCCTCAAAGCTGATCTCAATCTCTGCTCGGTGGCAGTCGGCATGCTGGGGTCTCTCCTGAGAGGGCCTCTGGAACAGGTCTATAGCAGAGGGAGACCAGGGGATGGTTAGCGGTGCCCGGCGGGGTGATCGGACAGGAGCATGAGGCCGAGCGTGGAGGTGAAGGAAGGGCATCTTGTCTGGTTGGTCGGCGTGGCACTGGCAGGCCGGACAGCGGACCTGCAGCAGAAAAGGGCCCTCGGCCACGGAGGCCAGCAGGTTCTGATCCAGGTGGTAGGTGCTCCATCCGTCTGAGCTCATAGTGGACGGAGCCTCCGCCGCCTGAAGAAGCCGCTGGGCCGAGGTGACGATGAAGAGCCGGGTGGAGGAGTTGCCGGCGGCTCCTTCCCCTGCATAGAACCAGAAGTGTGCAGATGTGACCAGGGTGTTGTGGTTGTTCGTGGAGGGCTGGAAGTAATATGTGAAGTGGCTGCTGGTGGTTTCTCCAAGAGCTGAGTCAGATGTGGCACAGGCGGAGTCTGCCAAAGTAAAATTAGAGAGCACTCAGTAAAGGTTTTTATTGGACTATTTGGGGTTTTCTTAGACTTTAGTGTATGGGGACTCTGTCAGATCAACAAATAAGAAGTCATACATCCAGGATGTTCGTAAAAAAGTTACTTAACGCCTCGCTGACATCAAACCCTAAACCTGCCACAGAAAACAGATGGTAATGTGTACTTGTCAGGTCTGCACACTAACAAAAGCACTGAGTGGATAAAGGTTCACATGATCAGGTCAGTTTTGTTGTGCAGTTACAAGAAGAATATAAGAAAACTTTGTTATATTGGAAAGAAATTGTACATTTTTTAGTTGCTAGTAAAACAAAATCTGTATGAATTCACTGAATGGTTGGGTTGATGGTCAGTTCATCAGAGGCCTTTAAAAAAAATCCAATTATTCTGATTAAAGAACCAAAACTAGGCTCCAAATTTGACATATTTAGGTAAAAAATAACATCAAAGCCTCTCACCAGAGCTGGGGAACAGAATAATCTGAGATGTATCCTGGTCCGGACTGGTTCCGTGGTTGACCCACGCTGTTCTGCTCGTCCTGGGGGCCCTCCGCGGTGCTTGCCTTGCTCCTGGCTGTGCTGTCTCCCCATCAGGAGGCTCCTCCAACCCGAGGCCCTCCAGAAGCCGCTCTCTGAACCAGGACACCACCGCTTCCCGGGGCAGCTCCTCTCCCAGGCAGGCTTGAGTCAGAATGTGGATCCACAGAGGACCCAGGATGAAGACGGCACAGGAGACCATGACTGTTGGCTGGAAAATACCTTGTACCAAAATGGAAATTTGAATATTTTACCGGTCCAGAGAATTAGCTTTATAAATCTACCTCCCCTCGGTGACTGTGCTCACTCTCACACATATTTGTTTGGCTCTGCAGCTATCTGAGTCTGAGTGAAGTCTGCCAGCTAAAGCATTTTGTTGCACAAATGGAAGATAGCGCAGGATGACCTTGACGGTTGGGATGTTGCATTATCTGTTTCACACAGTATCAAGGGAACAAGTCTGCATATTTTATTATATTCTATTTTGTGTCCTCCAGAGTTGCTTTTCAGTTCACATAGTCAACTTGAAAAAGGATCAAATTTGTCCAATTATCAGTTAGACAAATAATTTCTTGACATCACAGCATCCGTATGCAACACACAGCTGCTTTCCCACTGAACAAAAAGCCTTTCTCTACTGTACTGGAAACCTGCCCGCGCCTCCTTTATCTGACTGGCCTTGAATCCTTCCATGTGTCCCAGAGAAATATCTTGTCATAATGTGTGTGTCTGTGCGAGGACATTTTATCAGCTGTGTAACAGGCGGAAGACCAGATCTTCACAAAGGGCTTCGGTTGGAAAAAGAACAATCATCTTGTTATTTACTGAACTTAAACCAAATTTAAAAGTATTAATCAGTCGCCGTGGAGCGAAAATTACTCGAACATCATCTGATTATCTTTATGCTTTTATGCCTTTTACCCCATTGTTGTCAAAAGTTTGTTCACTTATATGTTTAATACATAAGAGTTTAAAGGCCACTGTAAAAAAAAAACAAACAAAAGAAACTCTGAAAAAGTAAGAATTTTCAGGAAAGAAATCAGAATTTTTTGTTTAAAGTCAGATTTTTTTGTTTAAAGTCAAACCTCTGAGGAAAAATTTCCTTTTCCATTATTGAATACCTGCCTGCAGACCAAATTTCCATTGAAAATAAAGTTACTGCTCAAAATAAAAATGAATCTATCACAGCATATTTACACTGAGTATTCAGTGGTGGAAGGTAGTACATTTACTGCAGAACTGCAAGCAAGAATAAGTAAGTAATTGTTTTTTTTAATTATTATTATTATCCTCTTCTTTATACTTCTTAAATCTAACTGGGCCAATAAATGATGAATTGATCCCTGTGGGGGAATTCACTCACTACCAGCTGAATATGCATGTATTAAAATTAGCATCTAATGATTAATTGGTAAATCGGCTGTTCTCCATAATGAGTAATTGTGCCTTTGACACTTTAGAGGTGCTTCTTATACAGGTAGATTATCTGAAAGTAACATGGACTGTATTGACCAGAAGAGGGCAGTGAAACATCACCAGATGTGTGTTTCATGCCACCGACATGAGACAGGGTTTAACCAAAACACAGCACATGTAGAGGAAATACTCTGCATGATTCAGTCTAGTCCACTGATTCCTCTCATATTTCATCTGTAACTGGTCATGAACTTTTTGTCCCATTATAACTTTGATGAATGGATAAAGCCTTACGATAACCGAGTGAAGGATCAATACATGTGTTGCTTATAATTCCCTCAGTATTGGAACATTTACTTTTGCTGACATTTTCTTGAGACACCATTTATCAGAATCAGAACCAATTTTCCTTTAATGTCCCACAAACGGGGAAATTTATTGTAAGAAAATAATGAATATGTCCTGAATCCTAATTGGTTGAGTACAGAATAACTCCTGCTGACCAGACTCAAAGATTATTATTTACATATGATATTTACTGACATCTTAGATTTAGATCTGTAGTCTTTTAGTTTTTTTTGTAATAATTGTTAAAATTGTCATTATATTCTGACAGTAGATACAGGTCAGCTGTCTGTGGCTCCACCCAGTGGCTGTAATTTGATTTGCAAGAATCCACCGCTCCGGATCAACACAACCAATCAGAGCCAAGGGGCGGGTCTGAGAAGTGTCAATCAATCTCCCTCGCGCAGCGCGTACTGGGCAGTGCCTCTTCCACCGCGCAGGCGCAGTGTCTACTTTTACCTGGACAGGCACATGGCGAGAAAAGACAACAACAACAACAATGACAGAGCTGAAACATGCCCCACCGCTGCCCACGTCAAAGAGAAGAAATAAGAAGACAGATGAAGAAAAGCAGTACCATAAAAAAAAGAAGTGGACCGAGCCAGACTGAAAACAAGGATAAATATCGGAGCATCATGTCAGAGGTGGAGGGAGCTGCGGGATTTGTAAGGACTCCAGAGCGATGCAGAGTCGGCTTCTTTTCTGCTGGACAGGTAATAACCTCTGCTTTATATATGTTTAATTCTCTATTTTAACCACAAGGCTATGGTGGCGACGGTTATGGTAATACTTGCAGTAGCTCATATGGCCGTACGATGTTAAAGGTCCAGCTAATTACGTAGCTTGTTGCTAAATCTAGCTTGTTAGCTTGTATGCTAACTCCGGTGTCTAGCTTTGTCTTTATGGCTACTGGTTAGCAAAAGTGTCTTTCAAGTGATCGGGCAGTTATAATAACGTTAGTTTGTGTTCAGTACGCTCTGAAGAGAAATGACGTTACTGATGCTTCAGAAAGGCAGCATGGCAAAAAAAAATGTTGCACCTGGTATTGATTAGCTTGTAACTCCGGTTACCGCTATGTGAGGAATATAGTTTTTACTCGGGATATCTACAGTGATCGGCAGGAAGCACACGTCATTGTGATTTAGTTGTATTTCATCAGAAACGAGCTTATTTTATTGTTGTTGTTTTGAACACGCCATCTTGGTTATCTGGCTTCCTCTGTTACCATGGTTACAAGGTTACCCACGCAGTCTCCTCTGTGGGAGGGGCTTAGAAGGCAGGGCTGACCTGGGAATCCACTTTTTTCCTCAAAACTCCAGACTGCAGCTTTGATGAAATAATTAAGTTAATCTTACAAATCATATACTCCCAGGTCAGGACTGAGAATGTGACCTTAACATTATTACTCTTTATTAAACCCCAGCTTCTTGTTAAAGATACTTAAACAATAATCAACAAACCAATAGACAGTCTTGGTCTAACTTTATTTTAGGACTGGGCAATATATATATATATATATATATATATATATATATATATATATATATATATATATATATATATATATATATATAAAATATTGACTTGCATCTTAGATTTAGCATCACAGGATACCGTAAGCTTGACTTCAAAATAAGATAACAGCAGAATTGACTTTCACACATAAAAAGGACACATAAACATGATTAGTTGCACTCTTTTAATAATTCATCCAATCATATCTTGGATGCATGGACATATCTTTTTGATATGCGACCGTTGAAAAGAGTGTCAACATTCCTCTCTGGGATGCTGGTGTCAGTGGCATCGTTGCTAAAAATGAGAACAACAGCAAAAAATAAACATCCACAATTATTACATGGCACGCTAAGAGGTTTAACTCTTTGCAGAAACAACCACAACACATGCCTTTTTAATCCTGCTCACCTGACAAACATAATCCACATAAAGGTACTTGGGAAGAGCATCACACTTAACAGGGGTCCCCAGCGTTTCAGCGACGGCTTTAACATCGCACACTTTTTGCTTGTTACACCTGTGGATAGATTAAAAAGAAAGCCAATTTAAATCAAAAAACAAATCACAATGAACAATACACCAGCAATTTTGATCGACTGACTCCTCGTAATGATACAGAGAGAAGTGTTAATACTGCTACTCCTCTGTTTACTTGACACAATTATTATTGCGTAACAGAAAAAGTAACGAAAATTACATTCAAGACAAAACACAGTTTTGTACAAATATCTTATTCCCTTTGCCACAACTGAAAAGCTTTTGTCTTGATTAAATACGCACGTCTTTTTGACGTATGTATCAGCTGTGTAACTTGTACAGAACGTCATCTTGGTAGGGGTGTTGTTGCAGGTTGTCTCATCATGACGTCCAAAATAGGCTTTGATAACCTTTATGCATCCTTTGTCTGAGGGAGACGGAGACAAATGTGTCATAACATGGTATTGAAGTCTGTACCCGAGACTACATAACCCCTGCAGCTCGTTCAGGTCACAGGGAGTCAGGGCAGTGGCAAGCTGAAAGCAGGCTCATGCAGGGTTATACATTTTAAAAACTAATTGCAGACAACACTCTTCTAACACTTCGAATCTGTAGAAACACCTGTTTGGAGACAACATGTACCTGTGTTTGATAAACTTATTTAAATGGATATAGACTATATTATGTTGTACACATCTACATTCTAATGTCTCCAACCTTTATGTGTTTCAAAAACCACAGATCTATATTTGATCAAAAAAGATTTACGATTCTGTTAATCTGAATTTTGTACAATTTATTTTTTATAAATAATTGAGGATAAAAGTGTTTTTATCAAGAACATCATGAAGAGATTTGTGATCCTTTTCCAACAGCCAAACATTTCCATGCAGACAGGATTATAGACACATTCTTACCGCACTTCATTTGGGCATCCTGTCCTTCACAGGCAACAGCGTTATACACATCTGTCAAAACATCAGGATATAAGGCGAGATCTCAGATTGCAATCCTAAATATCCACAGCACCTTCACTGACATCTGCAGAATCAAAATGCCTACACCAGGAAGTATTTTAGGGTGTTAAATGTACTCACCACCTCTGTTTTTGCGGCAGATGTAGTGGACCTGAATAAACTGTGTTTTTGGGTCACCGCAGTTTGGTCTAAACATCCTCACATCGGGCTTGGGCAGTCGGCAGTGTTGGGTTTTGTCACATCTGGAGAAACATTAGAAAAAGGTCATGTCAGCACGAGGTGGAGCAAGTTTTACTACGACCTTATACAGTGAGGTAGATTGGTTCCAAAACTGGAGGTCACGCACCCTCCACAGGGTAAAAACAAGATAAACCTGAGAAGCTGTTGGATGATTTCTACATGTTACATTTGCTTTTTCTGTGCAGTGTTTGACAATTTGACCTCTTCGGGCCTCATTGACTTTTTAATAAAACCATTGTAAAAGTTTGTTTGTTAGAAGTGTTAATAACTTATGGACAGAAATCTTTTAATTAACTAACAACCTTTGTAAAATTAAGAGTAATTGGCTGGCTGATATATAGAGAGGTTTTGAATTATATCTCGGCTGATATTAAACTTTGTTGTTCAGATTCAATTGTAATGCAGAAAAAGATGGTTAGGGTAATTTATAATAAATTACATTCCTAGTTAAGTTTACTGTTTCAGGGCACTGTGGTCGTTTTTGAAAATTACATTTTTTGTTTACCACATGTGAAATATGCTTGGTTTGAGTAGTAAATGTAACTTTTGCTCCCACACGGTCCACAAGATGAACATCCATAATAAAGTTAAAAAAAACAAACAAAAAAAAAAACAACCCTTACATCAGCCTGAACCAAGGACGCAACCCTGGTTGGAGGCAGTTCATTCTAGGGGTCCTGGCACGCTTGTGTCTGGCAGCGCAGATTTTAGTGCTTTGGGAACCATGGGTTAAGTACCTTATGTGAATCGTAGATCCTTCAGCTGAACACACAAAAAACATGGATGAATAAAGTAAAGCAGTAACAATGTGTGAAGGACTGAGAGGGAAGAAAGGACCTGAAGCCTGAGAGAATAAAGACGGCGGTGAGAATGATGTTTTGTTTTTTTAAAAAATCTCAAAAAATAATAAAATACATACGACATCGCAGCTCATTGTTAACTCCAGGACATGCAACATCGACTCTGAATCCTGCAGAAAAAGAGAAGGGGTAGATGTAGAAATACATCAGTTGACAAACATCAACACTTACCTTGCTGTTTATTCCGATCTTCCTCTGATATTTGCATATTTCTGGTGAATGGATGAATTATTTGATTTCTTCAGGATGAAGAATAATGAATGAATAAAGAATTGTATTTTACAGAATAAAGTGAAACATGTAGGGTAAAAAAAATCTTGGCATTGAAAAAGTTAAGTTGTCAAATAATGCAAGGAAATTCAAAGATCATAGAAATGGTAATAACTTACCGCCAACTGTAGGAGCCCAAGCAGCAGCCAGGACTGAAAGATCCAGAGCAATTAAACAAAGAAACTGATTTAATAAAGCACTTGATCAAATAATTAAGTTAATCTTACAAATCATATACTCACAGGCCAAGATCATCAGTTTGATGGCCAGCATGTCGACAGTGTTGTTGTAGTTGCCTCAGACTGCACGAATAACTACAGATCTGGAATACAACGATGCAACAATAGTTCTCCTGGCATCAGTTTTTAAAGCCTAATTTCTGCTCCTCCTCCTGCACTGGAATACTTCTGATTGGTTATGAATTACAGTATTATGTATTAAACTCTTGAAGGTGTTGGCACACAGGAGACACGGGACACACCTGTCTGCCTGAACCTTTAGCCTGGAGGGTAAGAAGAGTCTCCGAACACAGGTAGTCCTGTTTCTGTCGATGGTCTTCAGGCTGTAAACCATTACTTTCAACCCAGTAACAAGGCAGTTTGTGAATTAGAGATCAAAATGCAATCTTTAGGATTTGTGTACATGGGCACAAATTGGATAACATGATCAAGTTATGACATTTGATGTCCAAATGGTCTAAGGTTAACTTCACTTTAACAATAATATTCTGCTAAAAATATTCTTTCCATTATTGAACGCTCTGGAACAGCAACTTGACTGGTGCACAACAATGAGGCCGCAACTCTTATTCTTGACATCTCATTGAAATTTAGATTTTCCCCAAACCTTGAAGGACCTTTTTGTAAGAAAGGTCGATTTTGGAGTCTCCTTCCCAACTTGACAAATACTAAAGCGCAGGAATGGTGGCTGACCTGCCCTACAATCCCCGATGACTTTGGCATGATATAAAAGTTATAAAAGTTATAAAAGTTGTGTTTCATTCAGCCAAAGAAACTTGATGCTGAGGGCCACAGCATTTCTTTCATGTAGGTTTTATTTCATGACAGTTTCATTAACTGCAGTGGTTTGGCTAAATTGGTACTTTTCAGGTGATGATAGAAACAGTAAAAGATACGTGATCATATACATTTTTTTTTTTTTTTTTAAATAAGAAAAACTGCCAAATTGTACATTATGTTCAGATGACTGTAAGGCAAACTTGAAACAAATTTTCTCACTCGTGTCATTCAGTTCACACACTAAAACTCCTCAAGCAACAATCAATGTTTGGACTTCAAAGACAACATCAAATATGTCATATGTTACTCATGTATTTGATCGCGCTTGATTAAACACTGTCCTGTACGCACTGTACAGTACTGTACATTGGAAGATAAAAACATTGGAAGAAACTGTGAGGAAAACACTGTTTGCCATATTCTTTATTATCTTACATCTATCTGTATCTGATAACTCCACACTGATATAATTTCCATGGCCGAAATTACTGACTATCTAAGGTCAAGGCAGTCAATCTGCCAGCCCCACACTGTGAACATTATTTAACTTCATGTATTTTGAGTGTCTGTAAGGCAGAGCTGACTTTTGGTACACTTGAGGACGACCACTGATTGCTGGAAAAGGATTGGTCTTTACTACGTAATCCAAATTTAGATTCTTAAAAATGATCTGTGAGGTTTAACATGACACAGAAACATTTTGAATTACATTAACACAGGTAATCTCGATTTCAAACTCAGCACCTGATGGTTATGTTGGACTGACTGACAAAATGAGCCACTGACGATGTGTTTAGTGCATGACTGAATACCTCACACTTGAACTATACTGCATTTTTGAGTTTTGACACGTTGGCATAAACTGAAGTTTCTCTCTGTTAAAAAACGTGACAGCTGAGTGGAACAGTATCAATAAAGTAATACGCCTGGTGGCGTATTTAAGTATATGTTATTTGGTTATGCTCAGTGTTAGCCCAGCCAACGTCAAGAGTAAACATTGTGGAGGGAAAACTGTCAGAATACAGACCAACCCGGACACTGTGAATATTTGAACTCCTGATGCAGAGAACAGAACATTGGATATTTGCTCATATTCTGATCTGGACCCGTTTTTCAGCACACCTTAGAGCTGCAAGCAACGCTTTATTGAGGAAATGTTTTGCAACGCAGCATCTTCATTTGAAATTAACAAAAAAAAAAAAACAACAAAATTTTAAAAAGCATGTGGAGCCAGTAGTGTAATGCCGTTGGTATCCACTGACGCTGAAGTGTGACATATGCTGAATTTAAAAGAAGGCCCAAATGATTAAGAATTTGTCAAGGAAAGAGTTTTACAAAGTTCATCAAGTCCTCACTTGACAACTCACAAAATTGAGAGATTTTATAAGGGAGTCTGGGGAATTTCTCTCCCTCTTCATCTCCTTGCTGTTGTTGACTGTTTGTTAGTATGCTGATGTTCAAAGTTTGCCGTCTGCTGTGGAGGAAAACACTCTGAAATTGTAGGAAATTATTGTTTGTTATTACATATAAGCCATTCTAACCATTCATATACATACAAAAACAAGAACACCATTATGACTGCACCCTACCTGGTGGAATCAGTCTATTATCATGTGTATTTGCAGTCATATTTATATGTACTACAGCCTTATATCACAGAATAAAGCACATGGCTTGGTGTAATAAAGCTTATAATCAGTGTTTTTAACTGAAGACAATAAAAAGTATAAAGAAGAAAAGAATCAAATGTATAAATTTAGCAATGAAAATGATACAGATATTCAGTTGCACTCACGCTAAAAATGAGCTGCTTAAATTGTTTGTTCAACATTTATATTGTGTCTGCTGCAAATGTCCCATTTATATTACATTGTATTGTTATATCACTGCCTTACAGTTGTATGAATCACTAAGTCCTGTCGTTATTCTTAGACTTTCTTTTTATAGCGACTCCAACTGTCACACGCACACCATCTCTGCCTGTCTCGCACACACACATTTTGGTTGATAAGCTTATCTAAAGAGCTGGGAGTGTGTGTGTGTGTGTGTGTGTGTGTGTGTGTGTGTGTGTGTGTGTGTGTGTGCGTAGGTCAGACATGGCAGCCCAAGAAATGTGACCTATCCGCGGTGGTGCAGCTGTCGTTCCCAACCTGAGGGAGTTGGGGGTGAAGCAGTGAGATGGGAGGGAGAGAGACAGATAACATGAGCTGAGTTAAGTCTAAGAAGCCTACAAAGGTCAAAAGTGTATTTCTTTAAAAGATACTCAAATGTAGCTACTGAATAACACACTACAGCAGAAGGCCTGAGCGGTTTGACATTGAGGAGAAAGGATTCCTCTCTCCGTCTCACCACTCTTCAACAGGGTTAAAGCTGTTGAAAGGGACCATGGTGGTGGCTGCTAATGCTACATGATCTAGGGTGGACTTACACCTACAGCCCGTGCTCGCTAAAGGACATGCAGAGACACGGGCTTTAGCAAATGATTTGAGATGAAATATTTTGCTCGATGGATCTTGTTACCTTCACTTGGACTTTGCGGGGATGTCCAAAGGGATTCCTTTCGGCTTTACTGGCAAAAGTGAGGTAAGCTGCATTTCTCTCTGTTATCGGGTAATGTCTATTTTAGGCAACTCTTTGGATCAGCACATTAGCGGAATAACATCAATTAGCATATGAAGCTAATGGAAAGTCTTACATATTCTTTAATCAGTATTTATGTCTTTCCATTTATTCCAATTTTGAGTAGTTATTTGCTTATTTTACTTGAAAAGAATTAATGACATTGCAGAAATAAAAAAAAGAATGATAGAAGTGGTTGCTTGTCGTTGAACTTCAGCATGATCCACATGACCTTTTTGCTGATGGCACAAAGACACAGCAGTTCCTTGTTTTGCAACATTTGGAAGAACAACAAGAACTTAAGATCAGGAAAAGGTTGTCAAAGTTGCTGTAATTGTGGTAGATGGGATGAAAATCCCGGCCTTCAGTTTCAAAGTCCTTAGTTTGACCATCCCGCGACCTCCTTCTTAAGATTTTTTTTAAGACCGCACATCAGCAGGGTCTTGAAATGTGTTTGAATAGTTTTAGTTATCAGGACAAGCCCTCTTCACTCCTCAGATCACATCCTGGCTACCGTGCCTTGGCTACTTCTTCTGCCTCTACGGCTCGTTAGGTGTGTACTACTGGCATCGAAATGAAGACAGCTGGTGTGTCAAAGATAAGTTACTGCATTGTCGAAGAGTACTCTAACATTTAGTACCCTTCATAAGTTTTGGAAGACTTGCAAGAGACTTGACACAAGAGCCAGAGACATCTAAACTCGTAGTTTAGTATGGGTCAAACTCTAAAAAACCCTTGACCCTACACACCCATAGTCTAACTTTATAGTGTCTCTAATAAGGCTGCACCACCCCTTTTATCGAAATTTGATTGATGACACCATTAAGAATTTGTAGTCTCCAAGCCAAAGTTGCAATACCAGACAAAACAGATATTATGCAACAGTTCTCACAGGCTGAGTCGTACTTTGACGAACAAAATGGGTGCTTTACCCCTCGTTTTATTAGTTTTCCAAACACAATGCTGTCATTTTTAGGGTGGAAAGTTGCTGATGCACTTCTGAACAAATGAGCAATGTAGTTTTTTCCCAACGAGCACATTCAGTCTGGAGTAAAACTGTGAAATATCTAAACTTTGATGTCATTCTGATTTATGTACTCTGGTCATTACATTCCCCAGTGCAACAGCCAAGGTCAAACATCCTTGAGCACAGAGACATCTGAACTAATGGAGTCTTTTAGAGGAGGCCTTCAATGACTGCAGCTCATCTTGACACCCCAATTAATTACCACATAAAAAGTACAGTCAGTAAAGGGTTAAAGTGTCAAAGAAATCAAGATGGGTGAAGTCCCTGGATCCAGTCCCTGCATCCCTTCCAAGAGGCCCAAAGTCACCAAGGACCAGGTTGCATCTGAAGAACCCACGCCGCCAGTTTTCATCCGTAAACTCCGTAAAGCAGCAGTAGGAACAGGTTGTGATATCCGACTGAGGGTGTCCGTGACGGGACTTCCAAAACCTTCGCTGACCTGGTACCACAACGATGAGCTCCTTCCACCATCAGAGGCCCAGGACTCAGGAGGGCTGTGGATACGAGACTGCCGGACGAGTGACGCTGGCTTGTATGCCTGCGTGGCGACCAATGAGCTGGGAGAGGCAAGCTGCAGCGCTGTCTTGGCAATTATGGACCTTGGCGAAGGTAATCACACCAAACTGAAACTTTAACTTTCTTTTACAGGTTGACCGAAGACATGCTTCAGTCACACAATTTCTGGGGAAAGATTGTTGACTGATGATCTCATTTCCAGGTCATCAGATAAAGTCGTTTTGCTAGCTTATTAATTACTACAAGATATCAATGAATGTTTTGATGCCTCACTTAAGGTTTCGCTAATCATAAAGGGATTTAAGCTGCCATTAACAAGCCCAGTGCTGGCCGCAGGCATGCCAACATCAGCTGTGGGCACTGTTAGGGACTTACTGGGACTTGTTGCAAGGTCCATTCTTTTCCTTTCTATACTCTAAAGGTTTGCTAAGAGAAACCACACTTTGGTTTGATTTATTGTGAAATGTCACTTGGTAAGATCGACATATCGTTAAAAGATCCTATGAACTAATTGCCATTCTCAGCTTTGTCCTTTCTAATTAATATTAGACGCCTTGAAACATTACCCCAGTCAGTTAAAGCCCTCCCAGACAAAACAACTCCAGATCCAAGATGCTGTTTTGATCATCAGACAGAACCCCTGTCTTCCGTGTCTGCAGAGCAGCACTGGGAGATACTTAAAATTAGCCTGTGGATGTAAATAGAGTCTCAGATTTGTCAGTGTCACCTGCCGTTGCTTTCTATTAGCTGCACAGCTGCACCTTTTGGATGTTGTTTGTTGTATTTTGAGCTGAGGAAGTTGGGATTTGGGCTTCTGGTAGAATCGTTCTTACTCTGAAGATATTTTGGAGCTAATTTAAGTCAGGAAACATGAGAAATCCCATTAGCTTGGGAAAAGTCTCCTTCAAGACTATGAAAAATCATTAAACTGTCTACAGCTCTGTACGTGATTTAGGAGCTGTTTTGGTGATCACTCATGAGTCGTATCGCCGGGCTGAAAGCTTGCAGCTGCTGTATATTGTAACATGGCACAAACAGCACAATGATATTATAATAAGGTTGTCAACATGATACAAAAAGGTCAGATAACTGCAAATAGATGTCAGCTGTGAGAGTTGAGGCTCTGGTACTTGCCTCGGCTGTTGGTGCAACAGTAATAATAATATTCACAATAATAAGACACATTTTTTATACTATTAATTGAGTGGTCATAGTTTCTGTTTCGAGAGAGCCCTTTAGTCGATTGGAAAATAAGGAATTCATGGTATGTGTTAAGTTATTTTGTGTACTGATTGTGCAGAAGTAACCTTTGTAAGCGGGTGGTTGCCAGCTGATTGAACTACACTATTAGATCATGATGAAGCTGTAAAGATTAGCTCTGTCTATTTCTGCCATTGCGGCTCCGTGACTCAGTTTCGCTTGGGGTGGTCATTCTGTCAGCATAAATTCAGAAAGCCACAAAGACATAAAAGAGACATTAATGTAAGACATGAATTATCTTTTTGAAAGGCCTCCACACCGTGGCTCACTCACTCCTCTCAAAATCGTTCTCCTTGCCCTTTCACTTTCCTTTTGAATAGTTCAATAATAGAAGTACTCTCGTCAGAGTCGGAATATGCTTAATAAGGTCTTGGTCAAGGACACTTCAGCATGATGTATAGATTGTCTCTTAATTCCCAGTTTGTCTTACCACCTCTCCCGTTGCAGAGATAAGGATAGCACTCGTCAGTGTCACTTCTGTGGCTTTTTTAAGCTAAACTCTGCTCCATGCCCTGGCAACTAACAGAGGAGCCATACTCCCGGTTAACTAATTGATACATGTAGTAATGATTTAGTAGATCAGATCCGTGAAACCTACAGAAAACATGCAAATTGGCTCAGAGAAACCAATAACAAAAATGGACTTTTTGAAGTAATGAAAGAAAAGTCCTTTAATTATCTGGTATTTGTACGACAAGTTGAAGTAAAGTCCTGACTTCTCAAGTACACTTGAGCTTTTCTCACAAACAGGACATTTACTGTTCACATGTTGACTAAATAAAGTCTGATAATGTGTTTTAATGTCCCAGAGAAACCAATCAGTTTATTTCTGACATGCTCAAAATGGTTTTGAGTGGAATATTAGCCTCCATGTAAACACAGATAGTGTTTATCCAGTACCACTGTCTCTTTTCTTTCTTAAGTGATATTTACAGTTTCTCGAGCATCTGTGGCTCACTTAAAAAGCAGTTGGAATAATCTTACGCCATTGTTTCCAATGCTAAATGAAGTCTTTTTTCACTTTGGATAAAAGGATGAATTCATTGACAGTTTGGTCTAGTTGTGTTGCAGTTGCATTGTGTTACAGTCCTTTGAAAGCGCAGTCACTCTGTCGAGTGGTGATTTTCTGCTTTGTTAAATTATCGCACAAGTGATTTCGAGAGCTCAGTGGGACAAAACCACAGTACTCAACTGCGTTTTACAAGGATAACAACATCACATTTGGTGGTATAAATACTCCTGACTTGTTTGCGTCACCCATTTGAGTGACATTGAGTCCCCCGTACGGAGTAAGGTTTTCAGTGAGATCACTGCTCGGTAGATTCGATCGTGGTCTTGGTTCTTCGCCCTGTGGAGAAAGTTGATGGTCGAGCTCACATGTCACCAGCTCTCACACTCTGAGCTGGCACTCGCGGTCCAGCTGGCCTATCACTCATCACCTCTCTGTGTCGCCCTCCTGGTTTTGATCCTCTCACTTCAATCGTGCGTCAGCTTCTACTTTTTGACCCCGTCCTCATTACCTATTCCTGCTCTCTGTTTCTCTCCCCTCATCTGTCTCCCACTGTCTCTTCTTTTGTCTCTCTCTCTCTGCTAATTTCAGATTACTGAAGTCACTATTCAAAGTAGCTCGCAGCACAGATGCTTTTTTGTCCATCTTTTGTCTTTTTTTGGTCCCCCGTCTGAGCTGGATATTTGACACTGGGACTCAAAAATGAAGAGTTGACACTTCACTTGGATTTGACTGTTGTGAGACCTGACTCACTTGAGACCTGACCCTCCAAACATCCAAAGCGTTGCCCTTGTAAAACCCTGGAACAATGAAAAATAAATAAGACAGCAGCCGGCTGGCTTTGCAGAGCAGTGAACCTGCAGTGAACGCATTGCAGGACTGTACATGTAAAAGATATATTAAGGCACTATTAACACAGCTTTTAAACCTGACAGTGACTTTAACCAAGACCCTACTTGAACTTCCTAAAAAAACACAACATCAATAACAAAGCCTCTTTGTTTTTATTGCCTAACTTTTGCTTGATTAATGTTAACAACCAGCAAAACAGCACATTTTCCTCCCCACTGGACTATATTTCTGTCCATTTTCTGGGTCCTCGCTGTCTTGCTATCTTTCTGACCTCTGCCTCCCTCTCACATCTCCCCTCCTCTCTCTCCCCTTGTGGTTATTTATGGCCCGGTATGTGCCGTGCCGACCGGAGGGCTCGTGCTCGAGTGATGTGTGGATGCCGCCGGCCCCCTTCTCCGATTGCACCAGCAGACATCACAGATAATTATAGCATCACCACGGTCAAGACGCGGCGCTGTCACACTCAATCACGGTCAGCGTGATGAAAGAGAGGCGGAGGAGGGGAGTCAATGTGTGTTTGCGTGGGTGTGTGTTAGTGTGTTTGTGCACGTGTGTGCGGTAAGTTTTAATGGCTGTTCTGGCTGCTTTTGAGCATCAGTCAGTGAGTCAGACAGACACTCAGGTCTGTCACTTTAAGATATCACCCTGAGAGATCAGACCAACCAGAAACCAGAGTAGTGCTGTGTCACAAGTCTAGACTCCTTTATTGACGTCACCCTCTGGCGTATAGCTGTTATTAACATACTGTCAGGCATCTAAAGGTTGGATAAGCAGTGTGATGGACGCTTTGAAAAGCAGCACATCTTTCACCGCTGGTATTTTAAGCCACTTTTATAATAAAAGATCATTGTTGTATTGTGACGCAGGAGCACGGACGTCCCAGACGTGGCTTGCAGTCGCTCATAACATTTGAAAAGGTCTTTGTTTTGCGTCGTGGAGGCAGCGGTGTCCAATCCCATAAGGTCTTGAAAAAGGTGTGGGATCGCTGTGATGGATAACAGGTGGAGGAGCACAAAAATATACAATTCTGCCTCTTTTTGAGTGGGTAGTATGAGTTATGAGTTTAATAGCGATGAGTTTAATAATATGAGGCAGGTATGAGTGTTGAGGACGGGTGGATAGGAAGAGGGTGGATGTAGAAGGAGGAAGTTGTTGTTGTCTAGACATTCCTGATGGAAAAGCAACTCAGTGAAGTGGAACAGTCACTGTTGTTGCGTCACTCAATCAATCCCATTATAAACCAAACGATGGTACCTGGAGAGGGAGACTGGAGAGGTCTGCAGGGAACTGAAAAGAAAGTGGATGACATATATTCAATTAATGTGTGTTGTTGTCTGTGTCTTTTGGTTGGTTTGTTCGTCAGCGTGATTGCACCAAAACTACTGAACACATTTCCACGACACTTAAAAGGAGGACAGGTTTTCATCCCAGTATGGACCCAATCATCCAGATGAGTTTGGATCCAGATAAAGAGACAGTTCCAGGATTTTTTTTCTCACATTCTGCCAAGGTTTTACACCCACACACAGTGAAGGCACAAAGAGCGACTGAAGGTTCAGCTCGGAAGATTTGGGCTTTTGAAATTGAAGATGATGCTTTTGCTTGTTTGCAAGAATACATTTAGAAGTTGGCACCCACTCCTAACCTCCACGAGGAAGACCGAAAGAGACAGAGCAGCTGTGGTCAAGTGAGCGTGAGAGTTAATGAAGAGCGGGCACAGAGAATGGAACAAAATGATATAGATGAATTAAAGAAGGGGGTAACTCACCCCCATCGGAGACAGCGTCCACGTCTTACATCACTTTACACTCAAGCACTTACATACATTATAATCCGTGCGACCCCCACGGCGGATCAGTTGTGCATTAGTACATCTTGTGCTTTCCAAACTGTGATCAACCAGACCCTTCAGCACAATGGCTGCCAGTCTAGTTCCTATATATTTCTATAGGGAGGTTTTTTGACACCAAACCTAGCGGAATTAAACATGTTTAATTTGATACTGGATCTGGCTTGATTGGATTTAAGAGGACTCTTTACCCTTTACTTACTGTCATTCACATGGGATCAGGAACACTTTGCTTGCTTCACAATGACACAATGCATTCTTTCTTAGAGATGTAGTTTTACAGCTGCTAGACAGTCTGTTGCATCACAACATCAACATCTATCAAGAAGAGTGACAGGTGGACGGAGAACTTACAGATGAATCAGCTCTCAAAATATCTGCACCAGACTGTGGTTGACATTTTGATCTATAATCACATTCATATTTAGATTAGAATGAATCCCACACGTGAACGCTTGTTTTCATGTATTCATTTACATCACACAGTCTGACATTGATCTTTAACTCATTCAAGGCTGCACTGTTGTTTTCCCCCCTCCAGCTCCAAGGTTTATGAGCACTATCTGAAATAGATCTGCATCACTCCGACTGCTGTCCCTGCAACTGTCTCATCTGCCCATAATGTATGTGCACTTGTCGCATATCATTAATGGTGTATTGCAACATGTCTGCCTTGTTCTAGAGTTTCAAAACTCCCCGTAGTCCAAGCAGAGCAGAGTGACCCACCGAGGACAGCAAAGGTCGTCCGGTTCGGTTTAATCTCCTGCTATAGCTGGGCTCTCTGAAAGGGGGTGCAGAGGGAAAGTACAGTGCGACTGAAGGGGTTGTACTATGCAAGACTGGAAATAGACCGCTGAAGTTGGCAGTCGAGGTTAGGGAGGACTGGGAGAAGACAGGGAAATGGTAAGAAAGTGAGACATGGGCTGAGGAAGAAGAAGAAGTCTTGATGTCCATCTTGAGACAACATAATTTGCTGGAGCAGGCCTGTCTGTCGGTGTCATTTTGAGGAAGCTCCCTTGTTTTTTAGCGGTGTGTCCCGATGGAGAAGACTTGTACCTGGCGGAGAAGCTTTTTTTGGCAGATGTAGCCATCCATTTGGTTGTAAAAAATATATATTTTAAAAAAAAAGGACGACGGGAGTCATGTTGCGGAAGGAGCTGCTCGATGCACGGAAAGCTTTGAGAGGTGTTCGGGAAGGCGCGAGTGGGCCGAGAAGCAAGAAGCAAAGAGGTGAGTGGGAGCTGGTATCAATACAAAACACACGCTACACTGGCATAAAACGGGTTGTTGGGAATCCTTGAGCAGGCTGAAGTCAGAGAAGGATCACGCTGCGGCAGGGAATTATAAAATGCATACTCAATTAAGTGGAACAGCTGTAATGGAAATGAAAACAAGGTAATACACTCGAGGCCACTATTATTGTTGCTTAATTGGATTCACTTTGTCTCCACTATGCTTCGCCCTGTTTCAACAAAGCCACAGCTACACCCTTGGATGATGCTTTTTACTTTACCTTAGGGCACAGAAATCTAGTTTGTATTGTGCAAATATTGAGGTATATTGAGGTATGTGGTGTTTTCACTCAACTGGATCAGATTTAAGCTTCTTAGTAATGGGTATGGTATCTCTGGGATATCCTCTTTACTCAAGAGCTAGCCTGGAACTAGCCTATCCATCTTATTCTGAGCTCTCTTGAAAGTGATTGTGATTGTGACTTCCGGCGTGCTCCCAGAACCAGCATTTTCCCTCTCAGTGCTTTTGTAGCTCTTCAGTTTCTGCCCTGCAGCCTTGTTTGTGTTGTCAAAAATCTGAGTTATTTACCGTTTTTCGGGAGTCATTGCTGCCCAGTCACTGTTGGTGATAACCCAACATTTCCTACATTTCCTGCTTCACAGAAAACATTTTAAATAACTTAATAAGGTAAGACTTTTATGTGGAAAGATTTATAGGAAATGACATGTATTTATGACTGATTTAGCAGAGCTTTGTTGGTTGTTGTTCATTGAAAGTACCACAGAAACGAAGAGTATTTACAGCCTCTCCTTTGACAACTACATGCCATGTCAAACCAAGTCAAGCTGAGCCAGCACATGTATATGGAAACGTTGCATTAGCTGACACTTCTAGCTTTCTAAAATGCTTGTTCCACCAAGGATCACCCATTATTGTTTCCCCAGTAACCTCCCCATTGACCTCTACAGGAAAATGTGAAGGTTGGTTTCCATCAGTACTGTGTTAACAGAATTAAATCAGGATTAACAACATGTTTTATTAAGTCAAATTTTTGATAAAATAACAAAATTTAGATGGTATGAATTGGGACTTTTAAGGAAACATAGAAAATGATAGAACTTATATTTAAACTTTGATGGTAAGTTATTAGAAATCTCATTAATTTAATGGACAAATGTGCTGCAGTTGAACCTTAAACCCATTTGTCTGCTTGGTCGGTGTCTGTTTTAGACCAAACATAGCACGGCGTTCCTGCTCTCGCCACTTCTTACTGACCTCGTCCTCCCGTCTGGACTGTCGGCCTACATTGGCATACCGGTGCAGAGATAATCTATAGCCGCTTGATGATTTCACATTCTCTAAATGTTACGTTCAAGTGGATTAAGGATACAGTTCAATTAATTAGGTTCTCTATGCTCACGAGGCAGCTGAGGCAATATGTGAGAGAGAAGCCAGCGCTGTTTCCCTGGTGTTTGGTCTGGCAGAGGGTGTGTTTGTGTTCCATCCTGCTGGTACACAGTCATTCACAGGAACCCTTGGGGATTTGGTCAGGATTAGGTGGTAGGATCAGGTTGCAGTGTGACTGTCAACATTGGCCACTGTCATTTGGGATTTCACAAACCAGCTCACCGTATGAACTGACCGACATATTTAGGTTTGCTTTTAAATTGTTCTGGGTGACAAAATATTGAGTTTGAGTTTAGAGTTCGGCTTTGTTGTAGTTTTTCTCATTCGTTCAGATGGATGGCCAAAAAGATCAAGGGTCAAAAAGTCTCAGACCACAAGTCCAAGTACTTCGATTTGTGGAAGTGGAATATTTGAAAAACGTCTTTGAAAAATGAAAACATGCACTCGAGCTGGTACGGACCCCACAAGTTTGTGCAAAACCTGATGAATTGCTGAACTTGTGGAGTCCATATCAGCTTCAGATTAACTGGTGTCAATTTGGTTGTGACTGTGAGGTTCATGCAAGAGGGAGGAGAGAATTTCAGAATAGCTTAGTATTTGTTATGCTACACTTTGCTTCAGTGATAGCATGCATACAAGCTGGCATGGACCACACAAGTTTGCACAAAACCTAATGATTCATGGAACCTGTGGAGTCAGAATGTTGTGTCTTAGTATTTGTTTGGTCCTGACTGCGAGGTTAGCAGGGAGGCAACAATACGATGTTTCAAAGTGAAATATTTGTGTATTGAACGATGTTAGCTCACATTGCAGTTTCTCATTCTCATATCACACAGGCCTATTTATGTGCAGGTCTCTCTTGGGAGAAGACTGGTGGCAAATGTGACGTAGACTCACATGATATGGAAGGTCTGACAGGACTTGGTCTGCACTGAGAAAGAGAAACGGTGCGATCACAGCGTGATGTAACAGCAGCAGAATCTGTTTTCTGTTTCAGAGAGATTATACCAGACTTGCTGCTGATAAAGCTGTTTGCCTGGAAGGCATCCATCAAGGCTGCTCCATAGAACGCAGCCTCTGTCACAAAATCAATGGGTTTCCGTGAAGTCTGCATACTCTGTTGTTGTTTTAGGCTAATTAAACTATAGCATGCTCCGAATTTCATCTGCCCCAAAGTCTTTTTTAATGCTTGTGATTTCAATACTGAGATTGCAGAAGTCAGAATTTGCATCCGTGGGTCGGGCTGCTTCAACAGAGGCATTTAAATCCAACCTGGAATAAAAAAAAAAAACAAGTCTCTGTTTTGTGGAGGCGCGTCTGATGTCAAAAATGAGGATTTGCTGAAAGCAAAGTCTGTGTTTACCGCCGTAGGACATTTCGGTCTCCCAAAGCATCAAATAAAACCAGATTCAAAGCAAGATAAATGACATGCACCAATAAAACCTAATAATCTTCTGTTAATGGCTGATATTTAATGAAATCACAGCCAGTTTTGGCTTTTAGAGCAGCAAACAGGCAAAAAAAAATCCTCACGAGAGATATTTCCATGCAGCATGAAATGGAAGCTTCACCGCCGTATCTGGCCCAGATGATGGTCATGGAATCTTGTATTATGATGGGCTTATTGATCCGGGGGTGTTTGAACTGTTACTTGGGGGTGTATCCCATATCACGCATAAAGCATCAGTATTGATCGCTGCACTTTCTGCCGGACCGAGTGCCTCTCACTGGTGATGGATGGAGGAGGAGTGCGAGGCGGGCGACGGGTGAAGAGAGGGAGGTTTGTTAAAATAACAATTGCGAACTGCGATCCGGAGAATCTAGGACGACTATTTGAATTTAAATCTGTTTCTGATCGTCTCTAAGATAAAAATTTTTTTTTAAAAATACCACTTGAATCTGGGCGATTATCATTTAGAGAGAAAAGAAGTAATGACCTGAATAACTCCTGATTCATGGCAGGAGTGAATCTCACATATTGATCTGCTGTTTACAAGGTCGTAAACATTCACGTGTCTCACTTAATGACACTAAAAAGCACATTGTTAGCGAAGCAAGAAGAGCTGAGCTGAAATATAGACGAGGATTTCTTAGCGCTCTGGGGTCCATCTGTAATTATTATTAGATTCATTAGATGGAGGTGGTGTGGAGAGCACAGGTGTGTCTGGAAGAACAATTATTAGAGCCCCAGATAGAGACTGAGGGCGTCGACGGAGGAGGGAGGTCGATGGGTGGTGGGAAGAGGTTAAATATTCCCGTCACGTTTGCTCAACAAATCAGACATCCAGGAGGAGAGTGTTCCTTCATATCTGCTTTGTCTGATTTATTTAGTAGCGACAGTAGAAGTATATCAATAATAATTCAGAGAGAGCGGAGCAAAACCTTTTAGTTCTGCTTCGCTTAAAAACGTGCCAGATTTGTTTTACAAATGTAATCAACCTCAAACGGCTCTCATCAATATTTCAGATCCGCTATCGATTAAACAACTGCCTGTTATGTGAATGGTGTTACTTTAACGACGTTTAGACTTGTGGAAGCAGAAAGAGCACAGGTGGAATTTTATGATGTTGTTATATCACCACAGTAACCGCCAAGTGATGCTAATTGTGGCTGCTGGTAGCAAGTTAGCTCCGGCCAGCTGGTTAGCATGCCGACATGAGCAGAGATCTCTAGGACATAATACACAGACATCAAAACTGTTATTTCTTCACCTTCCTGTTGATCATTTTAGTAATTCTGTAATGTTTAAACCATAATTCTTACATTCTTACTGTGCTTTTTAGCATCTTTCAACTCAGTAAATTGGAATAAAGGCAAAATAAATCGAGCAAATGCTAGTTGTCTAGCTTGTAATGGCAGACAAAGATAGCAATGGGCAGGTGGGTATTTTGGAGCATTTAGCAGCTAAAGAGGCTTGAAATAGTTCCAAGGTCTCCTGGAAAATGAATAAATCTCCAGCAGTTTCAGGCGTACAAATATTGAAACACAGTCTTGAACAGCGGTCAGAGGCTTCCCGCCTGTGAATCTACCACCATGTCCTCCAACCCTCTAATCGTTCAAGTCATTTATTAAGCCTGCAGATGTCTTTTTTTTCGCTCTGACCTGCCAAAAGGATTGGATCAGTTACAACATTTTTACGACGTTTCACAGGGCTTTTGCAGTATTTTTTATGTATTTTGTTTTACATGAAATGATGAAAAAACAAGTGTTTTGAGGTCAGACTGCTGCCGGTAACATGCATCATTATGTAATCCAGGTTGTTGGTGAAACGTGTGTTTGCTCTTGCAGGCCAAATAGCCATCAGCTGCTCGAGGCTGTTGCTACCTTGACCCCTATCACTGGTTTAAAGCTAACAGACATGGAATACGGATAAATAATTGATGGCTCGGGGGTTTGGCTGCGGGGCTGCTACCTTGCCGAGAGAGAGGAAAACAGAGAAAACAGGAGAATGGAGGTGGAGTGCTGAGGATACATTTCACTCTTGATCACCCTTCCCCCCTCATCCATCCCTCTTCCTTTCTGTTTCCTTTCCCGCCTCCTCCCTCGTGAATCTTCCCCCCCTTCCTTTCTCCCCTTCGTCTGTTTCCCTCCCACTCCTTCTCCCCTCCTTTTGTTGACTTTTTTTCCTTCAGCCCCAATCTAAAAAAAAAAAAAAAAGCTCTCTTAAAGCTGCTTGTTTTCTTCCTCATTTCCCTCCTCCTCCTCCTCCTCCTCCTCCTCCTCCTCCTCCTCCTCCTCTTCTCATCACTGCAATCAAGACCAACACACCCCCTCCTGCTCTGACTTCCCACCCCCTCCTCCTCTTGCTACAGCTCTCGACTGAAGCAGCAGAGGTGGTGGTGGCGGTGGCGGCGGTTGTGGGTGGGTGGCGGGGAGGGGATCGGACGAACTGGCTGAGAAGTGCCCCGCTGAAGGCGACGCTCTACGTCAGACAGGGACGCGGTTCACATCAGCGGATGCGCTCTCAGACACAAAGACACCTGGCTCCGGCTTATTTGCATCCTCTCTCGCTCTTTCTCCCCGTCTTTGCTGCCAGACTGGAGAGTAAACACGCCCACGCACAAAAAGGCGGCTGAATCCCGCTTATGAATCTTGATTTTTCTTCTTCTTCTCCTTCTCCCACCCTGTGTTTTTTTGGGGGGAGGTTGTTCATGCCACACCCTGGGCTTATTCGGGTTGTGGGGATGCTTTTCTGAGCCCATGCCACAGGTAATCTCGCACGCTTGACAGGAAGCGCTACTTGACGAGATGAAGAAAATCTGGTCCAAGAAGAGATTTCAGGTGAGTTTGCTCCCTTTTTTCTGGAAGAAGATGATGTTTTGAAGCTGGATTCTAGTTGGAATAGTAGGTTTTTACATATTTTGATGTCACGCCACACCCTTCCCTTAATAATTTAATGCAGATGTGTTGATTTGTAACAGATAAAAGTGGTAAAAAAAACATTTTGAAGGGGAATACATTCATTGAAACCTAACACCGATGATCAAGGTGAAATGGAAAAAGACAGGAGAGGCGATGCTGGCTGTTCTCCGCCTTTGTTTTTCTATTATCTGTCGGCAAATTGAGGACAAATCAGGACAGCGTAACAAAGAAAGTCAGTTGAGGAAAACTCTGGGTTGCCAGGTAGAGAAACGTATTTCAGTGCAGTAAAACACCCTAAAAGCGGCTCAGTAAAATCCCCCTTTCATATCCTCAAACCTTTGTGCACATTCTCGCGAAATATGCATCCCTCCTTGTCAGCAGTGACAGTTTTGTTGCTCGATAAATAATTTCTTATACTAGGTTTCACAAATTGGGAGCGGATGGAAAGTGTGTCAGTAGGCTACGCTCCGTGGAGACATGAGAATCAGGCCAGCCAGTCACAAGGGCTGCGAAGTGAGCAGGGCGCGGGATAAAGCCGATTTATGACGGTCGCTTCGCCTCCTCTGAATTTCTGCATCAATATCAGACCCTCGAGACTTGTCCTTTTGCTTCCAGCAGCAGATTTGTGTGAATAATGCTGCGAGGATTTGGATTACATCCACAGAACATTTTCTGAAGTAGTCGCCAAAATGCTTCCTGTTCAAAAAAAAAAAAAAAGGGATGCGGTTTGCGGCTGGGTTCCGCTGATATGATTGCCTCGAGGCCCGTAACAATGGAGATCACGACAAACGATGGAAGCTTCCAGTGGAGTCTGTCAAACAGCAGTTACCACCAGGCAACAGTTAATCAAATTGCCTGACATGAAGACATTAACCAATGGGGGAGTGCGCCGCGAACGCCGGGGAGTGTGAAATGAGTCATTTCACTTTGCACTTCTGCTACTTTTTGCTTCCTTTCACTGCAAAGCCGTGAGTCATTGTGAGGAGCTCTCCTCGGTGCTGATTGACAGACTGTCCAAGAAGCACTTCTGCCAAGTGCTTTATCAGCAGGGGGACGCTTTCTCTCAAACGTGGCCCCGAGACTTTAGTCAGATATTTTCTCATTTTTAGATACGGCTGAGCAATGATTCTCTATCATCTCTCAGCTCTCCTCGAAACCAAATCTGAGCATAAAAGAGATCATATCGTGCTAAAGTTTCTTCAGTAGATTAATGTTTTCAAGCTAGATTTAATTAAAAACTAGAATGGCACCACAGAGGGCAAAACTCCACCAAGGCCCAGCTGTCTCCTTTAATTGAATCAAGCCTAATCCAATGTTGTTACTATAGCAGCTGAGGACCGTCCATGAAAACAGATTTAAATCCGCTAGATGTGGATTTTTTTTTTTTATTTGGATCCACATCAGATTTTCTCACTAGATACCAGCAAACTAATAACACTGGATTCTTTTCATCAGGCATCCTGACAAATTAACTCGATCTTCTGGATCTGCACCAAACGTTAAAGGGGTCTAATCTGGGCTGAGACCCATCATACATCCAAGTTTCGTGGAAATCCGAGCCGTAGTTTTTGTGTAATCCTGTTCACAAACCAACAAAACAACCAACTATTGGAGTTTTCTTTCATATTGTTCTTAAGTTTACCACTTTAAATATCAGTCGCAGGAAGTCTGAAGTGGAAGTCAAAACAACTGAAGAAACTTCTTGAGGTCCAAACATCAAGCTCCAAACATAATTTTTCCCATTAAATCGGGTTTATTTCGTCACACTAACACCCTCAAAGAATCTGAATCATAAACATTGTTTGCATCATGACACTGATATGTCCTTAAATGTAGTTTGGCTAGCTGCAAGGCTAACTGAACTAACAAGCTAACAGTAGCTAACGAGTAACAGAATACAGTTAGCAGCAGTTAGCGCTACAAATAATTATGCAATGTTTAATGTGGGTACAAATAAATATAAGAACGAGGAAATCAGTTGCTTTAAAACCAGAAAAAGACGATATCCAAAATATGTATACGTACCTTTCTGGTTAACATTTCTTCCTGCGTACATGTGATATATTAGCAAATTCTCGTACAAATCTCTCGTGCTGAAAGGAAAAACATCCCGACAGCGACAGACCTCTCTCTGTTTGCTCTCTGGTGTTTTGTGTAAAACAGACTCTGTGGCTGTGTTTACTGTTCAATAATGCATTGTGCTCTGTATCTTGTTTCAGAGAACTGGGCACTCCACACGGACTTTTGGCAGATTTACCCATGGTGTGTTGTCAGTATGAGCTTTAAACCAATTCTACTATCTTACTTGTTGTTTACATTTCTGTAAAGAATGAAACCTACTGCAGCCTCCTCCTGTTTTCTGCCTGTGCTCCACTTTGATTTACTCCTATAATAACCCCTTTTTAATATATAAAGCTGCTGTTGTAGAACATCTGTACTGCTGTAGTTGTTACTTTATGCTTTTACTGCTTGACTGCTTACAACAGGAGTGGGTTTTTTTTTTTATTATTGTACATCCACCCCCTCAAAGCAACGTTTCTGTAATCACGCCGTTGCCTCTCACTGCATAAAAATCCTGGAGTGAATAATGTCTGGCCTCGATGGTTTACGGCCGAAAATTTGGCCGTATTCACGCAATCCGTGATCGAAGCCAAACCAGAGGCTCGCTGTATTTGCATTACAACACAAGCTGAGATATATTCCCCTCGTAATTACATCGCAGAGTCGATTCCCCCCCCCCCCACGCTCCGGCGTGCGAGGCCATTTAACTTCATTTGATACAGCCGGGTGGATCTACATACCCACACCCAGGGAGGATACAGGCTACACAATGCTGCTAGCAATGTAATGAGTTAATGGTGATTGTTCATGTTACACTTGGCTTTTGTTATCATTAGGCGGAACCTTCTGGAATTATCTAATCAGGATCTGACTTGATGTTTGAGGCGCAATGAGGTGCGACCCATTTTGTGGTTGTCGTCCTCCTCTTCCTCCTCCTCCTCCTCCTCCTCCTCCTCCTACTCCTCCTCCTCCTCCCTCACGAGCTCTCTAACCAGTAAACATATCTGTCAGCCGCCCAGCAGTTTGGCTGGTGATTTTTTAGACTCTAATGGGTACGAAGAGGATTGGTCGTGTGGGTGAGAGAGATGCTGGTTTCCATAGTAACGGTGCTCTCCCGTCTGCCCTCTCTTGCTGCCACTATGGAAGCGAAGTTTTCCGCTCCTGCCGAAAGCAAAGCTATGGTAAACCTGCCTGTCTTGATTCATCTTTCAGTTGATTTATTTATTTATTTATTTATTTACGTCAGCATCTTTCCATCCGCCTGAGTCTGTTCATCCTGCTGATGTAATGTGATCCCGGCCACAGAGCTGTGCGGCTTCAGGCAGTTTTGTTGTTTTCGACAGCGTCTGTGGTTTTTCTGTCTCTCTGTTCTCTTTGTCTTTTTTATTTCTTAGATCAGATTCCTCGAGAAAATCGCCTCCATAATATTTAATTTTTTTTGTCTGCACTGCCACCACAACCTTCTATCTGTCTCCTCATTTTGCTTTTGAATGTTTCTTATTAAAATCGAGACCACAGTCGAATGAATACAGTCGATCTTTTTCTTTTTCTGTTGGCACGTTACATTTTGGTGGTTTTGAGTTTCTGTGACTGTGTCTCCTGTTGATGACACCATTCTCTAAATGTTTTTCATTTTCAAGTGTTTCAAGTTTTCTGCTGTTTCTTTCACCCTGATCCTTTGCAAAAGGTCGATCAGTGGGTTTTAACCTGAAGTCTAAACTTAAACTAGTCGACTAAAAGTGAGATATTATTATTTTAAAAGTACAAATTGAGCACAGTTTTGATCTGTATGTTAAAACAATGTTAACCGGTGGCGATCATCAACAGCACTTGAATAAGAGCACATGACATTTCAGCGCAAATTATGTGAATATGTAATTTAAATAATAACTTTACCCGACTTGTATTTCTGGTGTGGACTAGTAAGGGTAGTCTACGAAACAAGAACGTCCCTATTATCCAGTAATCAACTCATATGCATGCAAATAACTTATGTTAATAAATAAATAAATAGCACGTGTAAGTATCGCTACAGAAGTTAGCATGCTAACCATGTAAACACCAGCGCTCCCCAGGATCCCCGAAGACGAACCAAACACATTGTACAGTACAGTGGAAGTACAGTACGAGAGTAAAAGTATTTAGTTACATTCTGTCACTGCAGAGTACAATCTACAACACACGGCAAAAATATCTAGCTGGTATAAATAGCGCAAGAGTATATTTGTCCCTTTAAAACCAGCTTTTTTGGCGCCGTTTGAATATCCTGAATATTTCGTGCTGTTTTTGAGTCTCTGGTTAAGAGGCACTGTGATCTCAACAGGGGTCACATTGATAGAATTTTTAAATCCAATGAAGTGAAAATGAAAGGAACGAAGCGTTCGGCCTATAAATAAAGAATATAAGCTGCAGGCTGCAGACCCGAGGAGAGAGCGCCTGTACGTCCCCCTCCATGTAGCAGCCATGTATTTTTATAAGCCACAGCTGGCTTCGTGTCACGCTCCAGCCTCAGCCCATTTATTTCACTCCGGGGGTTCTCAGCGGCTCTTTTCAAGGACCCATCAAACTCGGCGCCCGCTAAGTCAACGTGAAATGTCATTTTCTCCGGGACACTGTTGTTGTTTTCGACCTCCTCTTCTTCTTCTCCTCCTCCACCACCACCACCCTCTGATTTTCTCTCCCTCTCTCCTTACTCTTCTCCACCTTAACTCATTCACGTCTCTTCATTGCAGACTCTGAGACCACAGAGGATGAGACCACTGAACCTCAGATGGAAACCAAAGAAGGGCCCGGGAGGCACCATGACAAGGCTGGACGGAGAGGACCTGCAGGTACGGCATCTCAAATCTCGCTGAGGTTTTATCCTTCTTTTACTCTGTAAATGTACATTTCTAAAGTTGCAGCCCTTGCAGAAGATTATGCAGCGTGGCACACATTCAGTGGCTCTTTAAACAGTATTCATGAGGTGATCTTCAGTTTTCAGCCAACGTCGCTGCCAGAAGCACACTAATACAAAATTATGATTCAATGCAGGATTGATAGATTTAATGGAGGCTTGTTATCAGCTTGGCCCAAGACGTGCATTGGATAAAATCCGATATGGCAGTACGCTCGATGGTGTGATGCAACCGAGTGACACACTGCCCCAGTTTCCAGCAGGGAACCTGTCTAAGGTCTGGATCTCACTGTCGGGCTCCACGGGGAACAAACACAGCCCAGAAAACTGAGGCTGCTTCTGTTGGATAAATGATGTTAAAGCAAGCGGCGGCAGTTATTCTACGATATTGTGCGTGCTCTCCCTTTGCCAGAATTCAGTCAGGAAATAAATGTAGCGCCGTGATGGAGCTACAGTACATTCAGTAAGTGGGACATTAAGATATACTCGCCGAAGATTGGTTGTTATAGGGACTGAGTGTGCAACAGTTTTGGCTGGATTTGCATTTCTGCACCAGGTTTTGAGAGCTGAAAGCCAATTTATCAGCCAAAGGTGGCAGGGTCCGCCAAATATAAACAAGGTAAACAGTGTAGAATTGTGCTGTCCTTTAAAGTCGGTGTCATTACAGAAGTATGTTTGGTATTTTTGCTGGATAAACAACTGAAACATTAACTACTTTTTATTAAATTTAGACCCTCTCTTTTTAAGAGGCCTGTAAACAAACAGGGGCCTCCTTTATTTTAGATTACGACGGGTCAAGAACAAAAACAGCACACTAAGAACAGTCTAAAAATGCAGATAAAGGACTTCGTTGCGTGGCAGATGTTAACCTACTGATCTTTTCCCTGTACAGAAAAGACTCCCTGAAATACTCCTCACTAATTTGCTAAAGAGGTGTTGGTGCATTGGCGTCACAGAGGCTGTCTGCCCTCCCAACCAGGCAACAGGATGTCTGAATATAGATCCGAAATATTGACACCCTTCTCCTGAACCACAGAGAAAGTTTATATTCTTTCCCTTCTCTTGTGCACAGTGTTTGCACTTTTTAAGCTTCCAGCCGACTACGCCCTCCTTCACGTCCCTCCGGAGACGAGCAACAACGAGAGAGAGAAAGAAAGAGAATATCAAATGAGGGAGGGACGAGGTGATGCATCATTTGTTCTCTTCAAGGAGCAGATTCTGGTTGCCTCAGCTGCATACAGGGATTAGAGATTAGTTTCCTGCCTCCTGCATTAGACTCCAGACGCTGTTGAGATCCTGCAGACGCGTATAAACGGGATCGCTTGTGAAAATGACCTTCCATTTAGCTTCAAGATGCGGCAATAAAAGCCTAAAAATGAAAGGTGACGGTGAACTGCCTCACAAGGAAATGGCAGCAGCATTCTGAAGCTCAAGATGTCAAGACCTTGTGATATTTCTCATTTCCTTCGTTGTTTTTTTCGTTTGTGGCGCTGAGTCAGAACCATTTCTGATTGCGGCGGGAGTCTGTCGTTTTATATCCTCGACACCACCGCCGCTTCAAGGTTTCCGTCGTTAGCCCCAGATGCTGACTGCTCGCTCTTTTCGCTGCCCCAAGCAGTCCTGTCTCCGTTGCTCATCACTAAAACGTCAATCACGACCTGATTTGCGATGGGGGAGGATCTCTTTAAGTGGTGCGCGCTGCTCCGCGACGTCGCTCCTACACTTTCTGTTTCATTTCCTGTTTTCCAGCGATCAATAGACTCTTAATCCCGATTTCTAATGATGTTCCTGCTCTCCGTTTTACGTCATTATCAGTTTGTACCAGCTCAGGATTCTTGCTCCTTTAGTTGATTAATTCATCTTTTTTACAGACTTTTCAGCATTGATAATCGGCGCTTTCTTTTATAGCTATGAAATAAAATAGCAGAAAATCTCCCACACGAGCTTAATTGCGTTGCAAAAATGATATTAACTCTCTGACATTTTAATCGACCTTTCATTTAACATTAATGAAACATTCTCTGGTATTCAAGTCAGGTTTATCTTCCTCTCACCGTCTGGTGATATTTCCTCAGAGCAAAACCAACACCGAAGCACCGCCTGTGCAGACAAAGCCCTGCGGCTTACTCCTCGGTGCCACAGAGCTCCATTGTTGTCCAAAACTGATTAAAAACGCATCAATTAGCCAAACTGTTGCACTGGGTGTCCCTTAATTACAACGAACACAGGCGCTGTAGCTTATTTTGAGTCAATCCCAGATATAGAACAACGTCCTCCTGCTGTAATTACTCATTAGACTACTAAATGTGTATTCATCCACAGCTTAAAGTAGTCCTGCAAAGGTGCACTATGAAAGCTTTGTTGTGAAAACTGTCTCTGCAACGTGCAGCAGGTCATCAAAATCTTCTTTCATCACGTTCTACCTGGGTAAATTCCCAGATGGACTTATGGCTCAGGACAACTATCTTTACAAAGTACTTTTGGCTGCAAGCAAAAAGGCCATTACACAGAAGTGGCTGCAGACAAATGTGCCATCAAGGAATGACTGGATTACCATTGTCAACGAAATACAGTGCATGGAAAAGCTGACCTTTGTTCTAAGATTGCAGGTTGATCAGTTTACCAAGTACTGGGAAAAGTGGACTTTATATTCTCTAACGTGTAACTCACTGTCTGTGTGAATGACAACCCCATTTGCTCTAATGTATGCTCTATGTAAACCTTGTCAACCTGTCTGTTCCATATGATTTTGTTTTTTGTTTTGTTTTTTTCTGTTTTTGTTTTTTTCTCTGTTTTATGCCCCATTGTTTGTTGTTTACTGTGAAAAAAGAATTGAAAACTTAATAAAGAGAAAGTTTCATAAAAACGAGCTTTTCTTACTGCTGTGATGGAAAACTACAATCAGAGTTTGTTTCTCTGCCTCTCCCCAGGTGAGGGAGGAGGGATGATGGACTATAACCCCGATGGTTCAGACCGCAGGGCGACCCTGCCCGGTGCCTATGACCCCGTGGTGGAGCGAGAGCTTCGCGCTCTGGGCTCCCGCCCTCCGGGGCCCCACTTGGACCCCACAAACCCAGCCAGGCAAGCCCTCGGAGGGGCCCCTGCTGAGGGGGCCCCCCCTGTCCGTCACCTGGGTGTGGAACCGCTGATCCGGGCGTCTCACGCTAACCTTGCGCGGCCTGTTCAGGGGTCAGAGGAAAGTGTTTCTGTAGGCAGCGACTACTATGGGAGCATGTTCAGCCTCTACAGAGGGAGGACATTTTCTATGCCGTTATAGCACATGGCATTTTATTATTAGGAGACCGAAACAAGAAAGACTGGCCACAAACCCCCCAAATTGCAAAGAAAACTGACACATAAGACAAGACGTTATATCCTCCATGAACCCAACTGGCAAAAATTGTACTTCATGTTATAAGTTACAGAGTGACTCATTTTTTTTCTACTCTTATTTCATATATTCAGCCATTTTTCATACACGTTTATGTTGAGATCACGCTTTCCTTTGACTCTGTTTTTATTGCTGTGGGTGTGGTTTGGTTTTAAGCTAACGAGTCTTAAGCTAACAAGCTGTATTTCTAATAGCCATTTAAGAAGACGAAATGGTACAATCTGCTAACATGTATCATTCAGCACTTTCTGAAAACTGTGATTACTCTTTTTTCAGTCACTGCATGTTTTGTAGAGCGGCCCCTCACTTTTTGGATTAACACCATATCTCTATCGGTTTGCTGTGGCATGCATGGATTGCTGGCTTTGATCCCGAGCTAATATTAGCATGAATGTTCTCACATATAATTGATCACAGGTTCTTTTTAGGCATGACAATTTTTTGTTTGTTTGTTTGTTTGTTTTTGTATTTTGAAGCCAGGGTATTTTTTCTGGCATTTTGTAAAAGCTCATGTTGTAAATCTGCAATTTTGTTGCTGCAACATGCCTAAAATTTTCCAGTTATTGCTACTGTTTTTTTGTTTTTTTTTTAGAGTGTCTTCCACTTCCACCACAGTTAGATTCAGTTCTTATAAAACAAGTCTCACATGTGGGCAATGTTGTTTTGTTTCTACTCCTTTATCAGCCATTGCATTTTACACTTTCATATGTTGATCTCTGAAAACGAGACACAAGGAGCACAGACAAAAACACAAGGAACTCACTGATGAATATGAAACATAACACAAACACAAAATGGAGGTACGCCTGCTCCTTCCAACGCCTACAGCAACTACAGCTCTAACTTCACACCTCCATGTCCCCTCAATCCTCACCCCTCTAGGACTCAAACTGCTGATGAATCTCA
Organism: Acanthopagrus latus; assembly: GCF_904848185.1. Classification (NCBI taxonomy): domain Eukaryota; kingdom Metazoa; phylum Chordata; class Actinopteri; order Spariformes; family Sparidae; genus Acanthopagrus; species Acanthopagrus latus. Next base: position 12,220,052 of record NC_051062.1, read on the forward strand.
GGGGCCCTCCGCCCATGCCCCCCTGTCTTCTCCCCAGCCACCTCCCACCACACACAAAAATGGCATCAGTACCCCGAAGCAAGACCCGGATAAAACCAAACCTTCAGAACCCCAATCTTCTAAGACAGACCAGGCATCAAGTGTGGTCATGACGCCCAAACTGGCTCGTGCGGGGCCAAGGATCTCCGACAAGGTCCGCGCTTTTGAGGAGCGAAGGGCTAGCGTGGACCTGCCAGGAGGAGTATCAGGACGAGCGGTTTCCTTCGACTCAGACGACGGCAGAAAGAAGGCAGGAGGCCCCGGCGCGGCCCAGAAACGAACGGCATTCAAGCAACGGGCCTCTTCGTTAGAGGACCAGACGAGCTACTCCCAGAGGGTCCAGAGCTACCAGAGCAAGTTCGCAGAGGAGCTCCAGAGGATCAAGAAACTTGTGGGGAAGCCGAGCTTGAAGAAGGCGTTCTCCACCGAGCAGCTGTCTCAGAAAGAGAGGGTGACCACGGGGAAACTAGAACCCATTCCTCCCCAGGTGGTTAAAAAGTTGGAGGCGAGGGAGCGAGCTGTGGAGGAGAGGGAAGGGAACATCCGAGGAAAAGGGCTGAGGGAAAACCCTGTGAAGGATAAGATGACACAGCCAGATTCGCAGGGGAAACCAGTGGATAGCACAGCAAAAATCTCTGTTACCATGGAGACAGCACCAGTACACCAGTTACCAGGACAACCATTACCATCATCCACAAGGACAAGCCTCACCAGGTTTGGAGAAAATCCATCTTTATTGATGAAATTGTGTGTTTTTAAAATCTTTACAAAAAAACACTATTTTTCCTCGTTAGATTAGCCAATTTTCCACAAAATGTGGATACAAAATCGAGATCCGTTCTCCACTTGTTGAATAATTATATCACATTTGTCAGTATTACATAACGGTTTTCTTGTCTTTGCACACAGGGAAACCCTACAAAGCACTCCGGCAGCTGACAAAGACGCACATGTTCCCACGTCTCAGAAATCCTCCTTCAGAAATCTGGAGATGGATTCAAAGATGGACCGTAGATCACCAAGCCCGCATGGGAAGAGAGCGTCCCAAATAACTGTGAGGGAACCAGGGTCCCAGTATCCACCCAAGCCCCCCCGACTCACCCCGTCGCCCACTCCTTCCATCAGCCCCCTCCTGAAAAGGAGAAAGGCGGAGGTGGGTCGGACGTCTCCGGCCTTGAAATTAAACATCCCCACGATCCTGGTGGAGGATGAACCCATGGAGACAGAATGTGTCGCAGACAGGAGCGCTGAGGGAACCAAGACCAGGAGGAAGGAGGGGAAAGTTCGGAAGAGCAAGACGGGCCGCGCTGCTCAACCCAGATCTCCAGAGGAAGGTAGGATGTACTTTATGGTGATTGCATTTGTAAAAAAAAACAAACAGCAGTTACTACAGATGGATGTTAAAGCCAAGTTCTCCTAATGGCTTCAGGCTGCCGGCTCCAGAAACACTTGGACCGCACCAGAGTCGATGAGAAACTTCAGTGTTTCTTCTGTCGTCTAATAGGGAAGTCTATCTGAGGTCATGTTTGCCTTGATTGACAGGTCTCTCGGGGAGAGGCCACACCACAGTGGCTGCTGCTCGCACGACCCGACCAAGGTCATTATAGTTTAAAGTGGCAACAGACAACATTTCCCCTCTAGTGTTTCCAAGTGCTATTATTGTTGATGACGCTGATGCACAGACAACTTTTTTCTACACACCACAGGACAAAACGCGATATTTAGTAAGTGGTAATTTGGCTCCATTAGCCTCAGCGAGTGGTTCTCAACCTACTGTCGGGGTGAGATACCCCCGAAACTAAGGTGTCTTGATGATGATTATCTATTTAGGCAAAGCGTTTCTCTTTTTCGTGTGTGCTGGGTAGATTTTTACTTCAATGCTGTTGCTTATTGCAGAAGAGGCGCCAAGATTATGGACAGAAAGGTGATAAATACATGAAAAATGTAGATCGATCATAGTGTCTGCTACACAGATTTGCTGCAGGACCTGGACTCATTGATAGAATTCATTCCACATTAAGGATGCCAAAAAAAGGAACTAGCCCACGGCTAATTTTGGGGCTGACCCATTTAGGAAACCAGGTAACCAAGCACATGCCGCCTCGCATTAACCTGACCTGTCGTCTTCAGGGGGTTCGTCCGACGACTCCTACCTGTCTGCTGATGACGAGCAGGCCGAGGGCCCGAGGTTTGACCGGCCTCTTGAGGACGTCATGGCATCAAGTGGCACCGAGGTCACGCTGAAATGCATCGTCACTGGGAGTCCGCCACCTACAGGTACAGCTGAGAAGATGGTTATTGGTAGACTACTGGAGGACAGACACAGATAGTATGCGAATAACTTTTTTCTAACTGACATGAACGCAGCGAGTAGTGACTTCCTGCAGCCGGACATGTAAAGATTTTCATGTCAGGACTTTTGAATTTAAATCGAAAATCTGCTCTTTTGAAAATTCAAGATGCTTTTCAAAGATAATCTGCAAAACCCAAAACCAGTGAGCTCATCTTTGTAAGGTGGATGGTGCTATATCTGTTTTCCTGTGGGTGGTTTCATTGGTGTGTTTGTCATCTGTGTGAATGTGTGTTTTTTATTATTCTTTCACTCTGCCTCCTCAGTGACATGGAGGAAGAGTAATGTAGAGATACGGAGCGATGCTTTCCATGTGGTTAAGGCCGAGGGTGAGAGGCACAGTCTGGTGATAAAGGAGATGAGGCCGAACAACGCGGGGTCGTACTGCGTCACGGCTGTCAACGCGGCCGGCAGAGTGTCCTGCAGCGCCAGGCTTTACATCCAATCAGGTGAGACGAGGGCCAGATCTGCAAAGGATAGCCCCTACACGCACAGCGGTTTGGGTTTGATGTTGGAGTGGCACATTTACAGGCACGAAACGAAGACAGAGACGTCGAGGCACATGAAAATGACGGCTCTCCCTTGAAATACATGTTGACTCACACGCAAAACTCGCTTTAATCCACTGCCAGCCCTCCTCCGCCTGACATTCTGTCTTAATGACTACAAAGGCCTGCTGGAGCTCAGCATCCCGACCGGGGGGCTCCGTGCAGGCGATAGTTGCCATGGCAACCCATTAATTCTTAACGGCGCTGGGTGAGGATTCAAAAACGCGGGCCTGCCCCGTCGCACAGAGGGTCCCCGAAGTCTTAAAGGCAGGCACTGGATCTGGCTTGTAAACAAAATAAATATTCCTTCTTGCAAAACTGGATGTGTGTTTAATGCTGTGCAGCGTGTGAAGAGCTTGTGCCTCCTTGTACCGGAGTGTTGATTCATCTCATGTAAATGCAACCTGCACGTCACTAGTTTTGTCAACAAATGTGAGCGTTGCACTCTGGTACTGTCTCGCCAGCAGCACGGGGGCCCTTTGCGTTGCCATATTAGGCCAGAGGAGTCGAAACTTGCCGGAGTATTTTTAGCCGCCCTCTTGTTCTCGCGGGTAATTGCAGTCTGCTTTATGTCCCCAGTGCGAGATTGCTGCTGCAATCATGGAGTTTTTCATCTCTCCCTCAGATTTCACGCTATACAGAGCTCAGAGTTGTCAAAATGTGGTGGGAGATTTCGTGAGTCATTTTTTTCTGCAGGGAACAGAGTGGAGCTTTGGCAGGGCACACCAAAACAGACAGAGGGAGTGATTTATATGCTACAAAGGATGGCAAACCTCAATTTGGTGAAGGGGATTAACACTGTTGTCTTGTGATTTCTGCACAAAACATGAAACAAGTTGAAGATTTCCCAGCTATTCACTCAGTTCTCAAAGGAAAAAAAAAATCACCCAAACTGTAATGAATCTGTACAATAGTGGACTTTTGGATATTTTAGTGGCGTTTAGATGTCAGGATTTTTAGAGAGTACGCATGTGATGGCGAGAGGACGCAGACGAGAGAACAGAAGATGAGACCGAAAAGGAAGGTTAGCTGGATGGGACTGTGCAGCGGTTGTGTAAGAGTTGGCAGGTTCACGTAAATACTCCTGAGAGTTATCCCCTGGTGCACAGACGCAGCTCAGAGATGTGACTCTTGGTAGGTTATTTTGATATTTTTCCTTTTAATGCCGGCATGATGACACTTCATGAATATCTACCAACTTAAATGTAATAATCTGGCTTTAATTGTGTTTTTCTGTAAGGAGGAAAAGAATAAATCTAATGTTTTACTGCTACAAGTCGAGTGTTGTTTGGTTTATCTAGATTTTTAGCGTGTGGACAAGCCCGTCCACAGCAGACGACCACCAGTTAGTTTAATAGCAGCATTTTCATCCGTCTGATCTGCTGTCAGTCCTCAAAGGAGGACATGTCTTCATTCTGTTCCTCTGATGGCTATTATTCATTTCCAGTTGTCGCAGTCTTATCTGCTAATGTCAGATGTCTGAGTTTTTTTACAGAGAAAGTAGGGAGCGGAAGCAAAGAGAAAGCGACGAGGCAGAAAGAGACAGACAGAGAAATCTAAAGAGAGCTACTGTCGGGCGGTGGTGTTTTATATTTCTCCATCCAGCGGTGAATTAATTCTGACTTTTAGTAGAAGCTGCCAGGAGTCCAGACACAGCGTCTGCTCTGGAACCTCCTTGGGAAAAAGCGAATGATTGGGTCAGGGATTAAGGGATTAATTCATTATCTGTTCAGCTACGGTCACTTCAGAGAGGTCCCTACACTGTGTGTGTGTGTGTGTGTGTATATGTGGCCCACTCATGTCTAAGTCGCCGCTCTATGTTGCCAACTGCTCATCTTGGCAAACGATAGTAATCTCCAGAAAAGCAAGCAAAGACTGTAAACATCAGAGGCCTGACAGATTGTTCCCGTCTGAAGGTTTAACGAGCCACCCTGGTGCCGTGGTAACCATATTTCAAAGAGATTTGCACTTAATTACACAAATTAAAAAGTGTGCAAATTGGTTTTGACTTTTCATGAACCAAAGGGAAAGTGAATTAGATCTAGTTCATGTGTGCTTTCTTATGTGTGGTATCACTCCTGCTGTTCTTGCAGAGCCGGCCCACATGCATTGTGGGAAACGGGCCGCGGCCTTGGAGGTCAGCAGTCCGGCCCAGTCGGATGAGGAGTACCTGAGCCCTCAGGAGGAGGCGATGGAGCTCGGGGACACACCTGCTCCGAGTAAAAAGGTCCACTTCAAAGAACCTCCATCATTTCAGGTGAGTGAGTCTCAAAAGCAAAACCCAGGTTTGATAAATGAAACCATTTTAGGCACAGTCATATCATGATGTGACGTGATCGACTGGGCTGAAAAACATCTGAGAAATTCAGATTTTTTTATTGTTACTTGCACATCAAACATGACATTTAAACCACTGGCAGGGATAGTGAATAGTGTAGATCTTGTTACATTGCACTATTCTTCTAGAAAACTTTGGGTACTGACGTTCATGTTGAGGCCACTTGACACGTACCGCCAAGTAAACCTTCTCATGGCAACAGCACTCCCTGATGGCAGTGGCCTCTCAGCAACACACCGCAAAAACTGCACAGGCATGGCCTGAGACACAAAGGTCCAGTCAAGGGATACTCCACCTCGCAACAAACAGGATTCAGAGGATCTGTGCCAGCGCCCTGCTGCCTCTGAGCCAAATCCAATCCATGGTAGGGCCTCCGTGGACTGGACTTGTTAAATGATGTCATACAGGTTCCTGAATGGATTGGGATCTGGGGAATTTGGAGGCCATGCCTTGAGCTTATGTAACTCAGGCCCTTCCTGAAAAGTTTCACCTGACCTTTGGGAGTAAAGATATTTAATTTAATGAATTTTAATCCTAGTTCTATTTACAGAAAAAAAATCTGAAACCTTTCTGATTTCAGAAGCTTCCATGGCTGGTATAATTGCTTCAAACTATTATTACTAGTGACGACGCTGTGATTTTTTAAAGGTGGCACCATGTGACCAGGGGGTCACGGAGGGTCAAGACGTCGTCATCTCAGCGAAGGTCAGCGGGCAGCCCAAACCCATGGTTTACTGGTAAGACGGCTCTCTTGAAAGCTTTATTACAGACTCTGTCGACACCTGAAGCTATTACATCATCCCAAGGTCACTTACTGTCTCCCTGTCACAAACGCACCAGCCCTCTATTAAACACACGAGTATAAAGGACTCTGACAGCCACTTTATATCGACCCAGGTTGAAGGACAGAGTCACGGTGAAGACAGCGGGGCGCTTCACCGTGCGAGAAACAGACGACGGCACCAGTGAAATGAGGATCGGCTCGGCTCAGAGGTCGGACGGAGGGCTTTATGTCTGCAAGATCATCAACGAGCATGGAAGCAAACAGGCGGAGTGCCGAGTGGAGGTCAAAGGTCAGCGATGAAGAACTGAATCTGCCTGGTTGAATCATGCTGCAACAAATCTCCTGCAATATATCTTTATCTTTAATGCGTCCAACAGTGAATGCAGCACAAACGGCGGTGAAAATCACCAGGGAGGTCAGCGACGTGGTGGTGAAGGCCGGAGAGTCGGCCATGTTCGAGTGTTACATCACAGGACCTCCAGACGTTGACGTGGACTGGCTGTCCAATGGGAAGTTAATCCAGCCAGCGCTGCTCAACTGCAAAATGCACTTTGATGGCAAAAGGTGGAGTCATGTGTCTCATTTGTGTTGTTCCTTCTTTAATTCTTTAGTTTTGTTTTACTGTCTGTGTAAATAACTTGTTTTCCTCATGCATGAGAGCCTGGAAACCCTTCGTCTGTTTGTCCCGGATCCAGAATTCATTGTTCTAGACTGCTTTTCTTTTCAAGATGAATTGTTTTTTGAAAGGCTGTTTTGTTTTATCTTACAGGTGCCGTCTGTTGCTGAATTCAGTACACGAGGATGACAGTGGAACATACACCTGCAAGCTGAGCACTGCCAAAGGTAAAACCACAACAAACATTTGATGTTTGAGTTGTTGGTTGGTTGCTTGGTTTGTCAGCAGGGCTACAAAAACTACAGATTTCAATAAAATTTGGACCGATGTTGGGTCTCGGCCCAGAATAGACCCCATTAACATTTCCTTCAGGTCGAGGAATTTTGACTTTCCTTAATATTTTGTGATGCAGTGTGGTGTTATTGTTCAAAAAAGATACATTACTAAGCGATGTGTCATTGCATTTACAGAGGAGCTGACCTCAAGCGCCAGCCTGAAGGTCACCCCATCCAGGGAGCCTCTGTTCACCCGTAAGCTGGACATCCTGGAGGTCATCGAAGGTCGCACTGCCCGGTTTGACTGTAAAGTGAGCGGTTTACCTGCTCCTCGGGTCACATGGATGCACTTTGGTAAGAGTCTGTTGATGAAGGTTTTCCGGATAACTAACAGCTCCTCAATGGAGATTTTTTTTTCATGACGTAAATGTTCTTTCAGAGACGAGAGTGGAGGAGAGTGAGAACATTCGCATCCTTCAGGAGGGGGGTCGTCACTCACTTGTCATCACCCACGTCAGCAGCGACACGGAGGGCTTCTACACGGCAGTCGCTCAAAACGTCTACGGAAAGGCCGACTGCACCGCCGAGCTCTACATGCAAGAACCTCGAGCCGCCATCACCTCTCACATGTAAGAGAAGTCATTCATATGGAAGACAACTCAGTGACATATTATGTCATTTTATAAGCCTTGAAATCAAACCAAGCTGCCAGGAGACGAGGAGACACTCGTGCTCTCAAGGGCACAGAAATAAAATAAACCCGTCGATCTTTCCTTCCTCCAGGGCCAAGCTGGAGAAGATGCCATCCATTCCCGAGGAGCCCGAGGTGCTGGAGAGTGAAGTGGAGAGGAGGACGATGCCAGACTTTGTCAAACCTCTGGCTGACGTGGAGGTGATCGAAGGCAAAGAGGTGGTGCTGAAATGCAAAGTGGCGGGCCTCCCCTACCCGACCATCGGCTGGTACCACAACGGCAAGCGCATCGAGAGCAGCGAGGAACGCAAAATGACCCAGTGTAAGGAAAGATGTCGGTGACAAACAAAAACAATTTTTTTTTTTTAGGGGGGACATAGTGAAAGAGAAACTTGTGTTTGTTATCCAGACAGGGATGTCCACAATCTGGTCATTCGGAACGCCTGTCACGCTCATGGGGGCGTCTACAAGGCCGTCATCTCCAATAAAGTGGGCAAAGCAGCCTGCTATGCACATCTATACGTCACAGGTAAAGACAGACGCTTAATATTACATGAGAATATAATAATTCCAGTGTGCTTGTGTGTATAATGATGTATTTTTTTATTTGAAACCAGACATCGTTCCTGACCCCCCTGACGGCCCACCAGTGATCGAGGCTATCACAGGGAAAACTATCAGCCTCAGCTGGAAGAGACCAAAGAGGCTCGACTCTTCTTTCGGTAGGTTCACTCTGCTTCTCTGATGCTAATTTCAATTTTTTTTTCAGCCTCAATACTGCACAAAGAAAGGCCTTATCAAAGAAAAAAAAGTTGGAATTAAATTAACATAAAACACTTGCAGAGGAACACTATTTATAGCGCCCTCGTCCTGGATCTTTGCTTTCTTTTCATTCCGAGATGTTTTTAAGCCTCTTTGGAATTTCATACCTCATCAGCACAGATGTGAAAAAAAAAATAAAAATCCTTTTCTCTTTGCATCTTAAGCTCCTGACCATGTGTTTTAATGTCGTCCAGATTAAGTAACTAAAAAACAACATATTTGACTGCACAGATTCCGGCGCCTTGCTTTACGTGGTCCAGCAGCAGCCTCTGGGCTCGATCCAGTGGTCTGTGGTGGCGTCGAACCTGAAGGAGACCAACTACACCGTCACCTCGCTGTCCAAAGGAGTCCGATATGCTTTCAGAGTGCTGACGTCCACCGGGAAGACGTTCAGCAAACCATCACCCTCTACCGACCTGGTCCAGCTGCTGGACAGAGGTTAAAAAAAAACAGAAAGAAAAAGCTGAGGAAGGCGTCAAGTTGCCACCAAGGACGACGATGATGATGATTGATGTCTTTTTCTTTTTTTTTTTACACCTGTAGGACCATATTTGAGGAAAACACCAGTCATCTTGGAGAAACCCGACATTGTTTACGTGGTTGAGAACCAACCAGCGACCATCACCATCACGCTGAACCACGTGCACGCAGTCGTCACCTGGAAAAGGTCGGTTCCTCTTTCTCAGTATATGTGTCTTTAATCACTGTTTGAACACTAATACAAGTGAAGCTGCTGTTCTCATCAGGGACTGTTTAGAAATAAGGACAGAACTAATGTGGATAACACTGATATTAGCCTCTTAGCTATAACAGGCACTTTTCTTTTACTTGTTGCCTCCGTCTTCCTCAGGAGGGGGGTGGTGCTGGTCAACAAACCGGGTACGTACGAGATGAGCATGCCAGACGACGATCAACACACCCTGAAGCTCCAGCGGGTCCGGGGCACAGACGTCGGCCAGTTGGTGGTCACGGCCAGCAACCAGTTTGGCAGCGACCTCTGCACGCTTCAGCTGGCAATGGCAGGTCAGTTCAGTTCAGGCAGAGCAGCACATGGTAAATTTAGCATTTCAGCCTGAATCCAAGGAACTTACTACTGAATTCCTGGCGGCAGTAAATGCCAAAGAGGGGAAGCTGTTTGTAATTTAAGTTTAGCTATTTATGAAGTTGAGGATCATTGCTTCTCCAAGAATGACTTCAGTCTTTTACAGTGAGGACTTTCCTTTCCTGAGTGCCATAAATGTTAAAAGAAGATTTGAATAGAAGAACATTTTAAGTGGCGACAAGTATAACCACTATGGTTTCTCCTAATGCGATACATATTGAACTATTAACATTTTTACTACCACAACAAACAGTCTCTCTTGTCCTCGTCTCTCTTTTAAGAGGATCTTGTTCATGCGAAAGTGTTTCTAGCACGACTGGTTCAAAAACCATCTTAAATTCGAAAAAAACAATAATAATTTCTGTGATGTGACACGTTTCAAACCAGCTGGCATATCCTGGGGTTCTGGGTGAAGACAGGAGATGATTACACTCTCAGTCATTCATGATTAAAATGTTTATGTTCTTTTTCATTCTTTTTCTCCTTCTGTAGTGTCTCCCAAGTTTGAAACCATCATGGAGGATGTGGACGTGCACATCGGGGAGACGTGCCGTCTGGCTGTAGTGGTTGAAGGGAAACCAGACCCAGATATAATGTGGTTTAAGGTATGATGTTTGAGAAAACTGTCCTCCGTGATGTTTTTTTCACAGCCAGAATATCTTCCAGAGAGCGTGTTTTTCCGTCGCAGCCTGGTTGTGTAATCGAGAAAACCGTATTAATAGTTGATTGGTCTGTTGCAGGATGATGTGCTCCTCGCCGAGAGCAGCCACTTCACATTTGTGTACGATGACCCAGAATACTCCCTCGTTGTCCTCAACGCCTGCCCCGAACACTCCGGCGTGTACACCTGCACCGCTAAGAACCTGGCCGGCTCCAACTCCTGCAAGGCCGAAGTCACCGTCCACACAGGTCTGTTGTCAAACCGGAGTCTGTGGGACCTAAAATTAAGAAAGATACAAGGAGGAAACATCTTTTTAATGATACACTGTAAATCACTTTTGTACTGAGCATCAGTAAAATGATCATATGATGAGAAATTAAAGGGACATTTCTGCCATTTTTACTGTTGATCTTTAGCATTAAGTCTTGCTCCAGTAAAAGCTACTTGTTGTTTTAAAATCTCCACCATATGGGCGAGAACACAAGGTGGTTTGAGATTACAATCTGAAACCATCTGTCACTCTGCTGGCAAACATGTACACACACACACATGCACACACACATAAAAATGCCTATGTCCGTGCTCCATGCAGAGCGAAAAGAAGAGGCTGAGCCAATGGAGGACGAGGGAACCATTCTGAGGAAGATGAGGCGCTTGACGGATTACTATGATAACCACAAAGAGATAGGGAGGTGAGTGCGCGAGAGGCGACGAACGCACACACACTCCCGCCGCCTCGCATCCCCTCACGCGAACGCATCGGCGCTAATGGCAGTTTGAGCGGCGAGGGTCGGGCCGTGGGAGGGCGGGGAGGCGCACCTGCTTAACAACAGCAGACAGAAAAACGAGAGATGAGTCACGAGGCTGAGTGGAGCGAATGCATTAGCCCGACAGATGATTCGCTTCAGTCTGACTCGGCGGAGACGGGCGTTTACTGTGAATTGTAGAGCAATCTGAACAGCATGATTAGCAGGCAGGATGGTCTGTTTTCCAACCAGTGGATGTCTTTTGGTTATTAAACAGAGAAGCAAACTCTATTCTCCAAATCAGCACAAACAAACACCCGAGAGGCACGAAAGTGGATTCAGTAATCTTTGCACATCCAGTGAATTTCATCTTACAGCAGATACCAGTTGAAGATCGGCTGATGCCATAGATCAGACTGTAGATGTGTGTTTCGGATACCAGAGTCAAACTCTTTTCTTTCTTTTCAGCCTCGTGTTAAATTTCTCTTGGAAGAGCATTTTAGACGAGAACGGCATAAAAATGATTCTGCTAAAATAACCTGAGCTCAGAGGTCCTCTCACCGGCTTTGAGCCTCCAGCTGTAGTAATTTACCAAATGCTGAAAAGCAAGCGAGTTGACATTTAAGCTGATAATATTTTGTCAGACATAATGCTCGTAAAGGTCAAGAATGAACTCCAACGCTCAAACAGTAGCTGTATTTAGATCTGCGGCCGTAATGAGGTCACTCATGGCTGGTACGATTATGAAAAAAAGAATCAAGTCTCCTCCTGAAAATATTCTTTTGGTATTTTAATGTCTTAATGTCTGATTGGTGCAGGGGGGCCTTCTCCTATGTGAAGCGGGTGACTCAGAAAAAGGGAAAGGCCGAGTTCGCTGCCAAGTTCATCTCTGCTCGAGGGAAGAGGAAAGCCTTGGCTCTCAGAGAGATGGACCTGCTGTCTGAGCTGGACAACGAGAGGATCCTGTACTTCCACGACGCCTTCGAGAAGAAGAACATGGTGGTGATCATCACAGAGTTGTATCCTTTCAACGTGGCTTATTTACAATGACAGGAAAGGTTGCAGCTTCTTTTTCTACCTGTGGAAAGTCGAAAAGGCTCTACTTTTCCTGCATTACCGTTTCAAATTTGATCTGCTTCACTGTTGAACAAAAGTGCACTTACATGCATCTCAAGGACACTAAAGATCCAGCGCATTAATCCTAATGTCTTCTGCAGTCCCCTGGAGCCATGAATGAAGCGCAGCACAGCTTTTTTCTCTCTGACTCATCGCCGATGAGTGGAATTAGCAAGAGATAGGATGTGTGGGAGTTTTGCTCATTTATAATTCATTCCTCATGCACCTACCACTTGGCTTATCTGTGCAGTCAAGTCACAGCTCTTCTCTTCTTCTTCTTCTTCTTCTTCTTCTTCTTCTTCTTCTTCTTCTTCAATTTTTTTTTTTTTTCCTCAACTGTTGTGTGAAGATGTCACGAGGAGCTGCTGGAGAGAATGTCCAAAAAAACAACAGTCAAGGAGCTGGAGGTTTGTGTGTGCCTGTGCTGACTGACTGCACTGCGCCATCATTATGTAACGTGACTTTTAAGTTCCTTCCCTGGTGTTTTCTCCGCAGATCCGCTGGAGTGTTCAGCAGGTTTTGGAGGGTCTTCGTTATCTTCATCAAAAAAACATCGCCCACCTTGATATTAAGGTAGCTCTCCGTCCCAATTTTGCAGATTTATCGATCAGTAAATCTTATTTAAAAGCACTTAATGTTGTTTCTTCTAGCCTGAAAACATTTTAATGGCGAGCGCCGGGAGCGACCAGATCCGCATTTGTGACTTCGGCAACGCCATGAAACTGGATTCTTCTGAGGAGTACTACAGCAAGTACGGCACGCCAGAATATGTGGCGCCGGAGATCGTTAACCAAACGCCCGTCTCCACGGCAACAGACATATGGTGAGCCACCTGTTCTCCAGCGTGGAGAAGTGACTGCACGCTGCAGCCTCCAGCCTCGTTAGCTGCAATTGCAATAAAATCTCTTGTCTTTTATGAGCTTCCATGTTGTTTCCACGTGTCACTCATCTGTCCTGCTCCCCCACAGGCCTGTCGGTGTCATCACTTACCTCTGGTATGTCATATACACTTCTGTTTTGCCACGAAATATCTAATTTTAGAGGCCCACACCGAAATGTTACTCAAAAGGATCGTGTTTTATTTTACTTTAGCCTGACTGGTGTGTCTCCTTTCGCTGGCGAGAACGATCGCGCCACAGCCTTAAACATCCGTAACTACAACGTGGCGTTCGAGGAGAGCATGTTCTCTGACCTCTGCAAAGAAGCAAAGGGATTCGTCATCAAGCTCTTGGTGGTGGACAGACTGTAAGCATCTTGGTCATTTACCATAAACACATAAATATCTGTAGTTTCTTTTCTAAACACCCTCCTGCATCTTCTGCCTCTCCCAGGAGGCCCAGCGCCATCGAGTGCCTTCGTCATCCTTGGTTCAAGGTGAGTCATCATTCAGAAAATGAATCACCCAGCCTCAAGCTTTTCAGTGTGTCATGAGATTTGTGTTTATATCCCCACCAAGGTTAATGGCGACTCCTCTCTTTTTTTGTATCTTTGCAGTCACCAACGAACAAGAGCATCAGCACGGCGATGCTGAAGCAAGTTCTGTCCAGAAGGCAATGGCAGGTAAAGCCACTGTGATGACAAATCGGTAGAAAGCCATTTGAGTGTGTGGAAATAAAAAGGGACATTAAAAATCATCCAAGACCTGATTCAAAGAGAGTGAGTTAGTGAGAGAGCCGAAAGTATCCGTTCAGACCAGAATAACTCCCGCTGGATGTTTCATAGTTTGGTTGGTTCTTAGTTTTGTCACTGGAGATGACTGACTTTCCCTGATGTTTGAATCGAAGTTTAAAAACAGCACAATTGAACCTATAAGGTTAAATATCATCCAGCCGTCTCTTTCAACCAACACCTTATTATCAGTCACAAAAGCACCTGCTGATGGAGGTAAAACTTTGATTAAATGAACTCCAAAACCACTTCAGTTTAATTTAACCCCATGTTGATCAATTCATACGAAACGAGACCCATTTGAATCTCAGAAGTGTATAGTTACCTCAGACTTTGCATGGAATGAAGGGACATTAAATAAACTTCCTCACGTTGTCCTCGTTTGGCTTTTTCAGCGTTCGCTAATCAGCTACAAATCGAAGATGGTGATGCGCTCAATCCCGGAGCTCTTAAATGACTCATCCAGCCATGTTTCCATCGCAGTGGCGAGACATTTAAAAGAAGGCTCCCCACCGCCCTCCTCTTCCTCTGACTCAGATGCAGATGTGGATGAGCTTCCCTTTATCCCCATGCCTCTGTCGATGGTCTTCTCCGGGTCCAGGGTCTCGCTCAATGAGATCCCAGGGGACGAAGATGCCACTGCATGGCCCAGTGTTGCAGCTGATGGGTCAAGGAAAAGGGATGACATGGAGATAGCAGGTACGAGAGGAGGGGCTGTTAGGAAAAGGGTGAAAGATGAAGAGGAAACCCAAAATGAGGAGAAAACAGAAAAGACAAAACGAGCTCCCCTTAAAAAAGGATCAAGCGTGGAGTCGGAGGATTCACAAACGAAATCCAGGAGGGCGACCATGAGGAGAGGCAGCTCTGCTGATTCTGCACTGCTTCTCCATATTGACCCAGAAGAGGGAAACGCCAACGGTGATTCAGAGGCAAGTAACAAGAGCCTCAAAAAGGCTGTTTCTATGGAACTACCCAATCGCAGTCCGAGCCCTGGCGCAGCAAAGTTGAGCCAGGAGGATTACGCACTCAAACTGGAACTGATGAGACAGCGGTTGCTCAGGGGAGGAAGCATGGACAAAAAGATGAGCGGCCTACGAGGGCCATTATTTGAAACACTCGGTATGGAAGAGGAGAGGCGGACTGGGTCTCTGGATCGTAATCTGAGGAGATCCAGAGCAGGGCCGTCAACACTCATCAGAGCAGCGTCTTCAGAGAATACAGGGGAGGACATGCCACAGACCAAAGTCTTTCGTAAAAGCGCCTCCTTCACTCAGGGGGATTCTGAGCCCATGCCCCTACACCGCAGGTTTGGAGCCCCCCTAGAGATCCCATCGGTGGGCAACGGGAGCGTAGAAGGGAAGAAGCTCCAGGAGGCGACCTCGATGTCCGCGCTTACAGAACAAACAACACTGGAGTCGAAACCTGGCTCACCTACAAAGAGGACTTCCTTTATACTCCCAACGCAAGACAGATTGGACCAAGAGAACAATGTGAAAGACCACGAGGAAATGCAAAGTATGAATGAGAAGAACATAACAGAGAAAAGGACCAAAACCCAGTTAGAAAAGGCAGATAAAGGAGAATCTGAGTCTAGATCCCCGTCTGTTATTACTCCTATAATCGTAATAGAGGAGGATGATGAGGACGAAGAGAGGAAAGAAAATCAAGAGCTGCATATTAATGAAAAAGGAGACGAAGACACACGAGTAAATAGTAAACCGTCGTCTGTGTATGCCCAACACAAACATCCGATTGCTGCAGCCACGCCCACTGATACAAAACCCACAGATTCTCCCACGTTACCTGAACACGCAGCGGTATTTTCCAAGGTAGCAACTGCTGACCGACCTCCTGGTTCTGTTTCCACATCATCGAACCCTGACCTTCCTGCCGTCGGCCGCCAGCCTGTGCTCAGAACAGACATCAAAGACATCGACTCGGAGGAGGTCTTTGAAGCCAGGTTTAAGAAGCGGGAGTCGTCTTTGACCCGTGGCCTCCGCAAACTGACCAGAAACAAATCAGAGGAGAAATCACCGGTGCTCAGCCGGAAGGGTGTCGAGGGCGGTGAGGAGGTTTACAGGCCTGGGCCGAGGGGGGCGCCGATTGAAATGGTATCCAGAGGATTACAGGAGAAATCCAAATCCGTTCAAGATCTAAGAGTGGAAGATAAGGAAACGGGGCTTGGTCTGATTGGGAGGTTTTCCTTGCGGTCAAAGAGGTCAACATCCGTTGATAAGAAGGGCGAGAAACCAAAGGAGGAAAAGAGTCAGGAAACTGCTGTAAGCAAGAGAGTTTCATGGGCGATTGGTCGCAGTAAGTCCCTGGATACGAAGGAGCTGAGCAGCGCACAGAAGCAGCTGGATGAAAGAGAACAAAGAAAAGCTGAGGAGTCATCTGTTTCTGCTATGAGGCGCAAGTTTGAGTCCAAAGTGGCAGGGATCTCTGCCAAAATAAGGACGCAGTCAGAGGAGAGGAAGGATAAAGACACTGGGGGAAGTCAGAAAGAGCTGGTGCAAAAGGATTCCAAGAAAGTCCCCGACTCTCCTGTCCTGGCAATGAAACAGAAGTTTGAGAACAAAGTGGCGGGAATATCCTCGAAAATCCGTAGTCAGTCTGAGGAGAGAAAAGAGGACGGGGAGGAAAAGAGGACGCCTCTGTTTGCCCGCCATCGTCATTCCCAGTCTGAGGGGCGAGGACTCAAGGGTATGGGCATCCCTGAGAATCAGCTAGCAAAACAAACCGGTGCCAGTGCGTCCAAGGAATCCATTGAATCCACTTCTAGCATCCAGTCCGAAAAAACCTCAGAGAGCGACAGGCGATCGCGGTGGGACAGGTGGGGACTGACGAGGGGGAAGAGGGATAAAACCCCCTCCCAGACGGATCTGCCTTCATCCACCCCCAAAGAGGAGGGTCTGTCAAAGAGCCAGCAGTTCATACGCTCTGCTTCAGACTTCGCCCCCGTGTTCCACATCAAACTAAAAGACCACGTCTTGTTGGAGGGCGAGTCCGTCACTCTGAGCTGCCTTCCAGCTGGAAGTCCACCTCCAGGCATAACATGGATGAAAGGTATCTCACTTAAATTCCCACGAAAATATCATGACGTTATCAATCTGCTGTTCAGTCGCTCATTTTTATTTTTGTTTTTTTGTGTGTGATTTCCAGATCGGAAACCGCTGGAGGTGGATGACAGGGTCAACCTGATCTCCCACCCAGACGGCAGGCAGCTTCTTACAATCATGAAGTCCAGCCGCAAGGACGATGGCGTTTATGAGTGCATAGCTACCAACCCGATAGCCACCATCACCACCTCCTGCACACTGTCCATCGCTTGTAAGTAGCTTGTTCAGCCCCTGTTTGTTCACAGAGGATTGTTTTGGTGGTTAGTTTGTCACTGCAGATGTTGAGATGACTTTTAGAGATTAAAGGTTTGGTAAGGTCACAAAATCACTTCACTATCATACAGCCTTAAAAAAGTAAAAATACAACACTTGTGTCATATGAAGATATCCAGAATCCGAGACAATACATAGTCTCACATCACGGCCGTGTTATAATGATATAAATCGATTGTTGCTCAGCCGTAATTACAACATGGAGTGAGTTTTCTAACCAGACATCCAGCTGCTCCTTCGTCTTTGGTGCACTCACAGTAATTATCCTCATAATGTGATGTATTTTACCTAATTCAATTTTAATAGCGGGAAGAATGGTATGAATATTAATACAGTCGGTATGAATATTAATGTCAACAGATTAACTTTACAGTAGATTAGCTTAATGGGTTTTTCGTCGTTTTCTCATATTCATCGTGTGATGGGAACAAATGATGCTTCCTGCAATTTGAAGTCAGCTGCGGCTCGTCACAGTTAACACTCCAGTCATGCCTCCGCACAAACGGAGTGTAATGAGAACAACAGCGCTCGGATTCTGCCTCTGCTGCTCACAAATGCAGCGCTGATAACGAGACTTTTGAGGCTTCAGTGGAAGATGTATTTCTCAGACGTCAGATGCAATCGACTGCGCTGGAACTTTATTTGTTTCGGCGTCGGACGTGTTACTAATCTCAGCCGCTGATGCTTATTTGTTTCCGCTTGACAATCTATCAGCCGTGAGAAAAATACTTCAGACAGCTTATCTCGCCTGGAGCACTGGCTCTATTGTTCACGCCGGTGCACAGGCCTGATGGGAAATACGTTTGAAAAGTTATAGGGATGACACTATTTGTGTCGGGGTTTGTTTTGGTGTGACAACAGAACTCTGTACCCTGGTCTCCGGAAAATCAGCATCTTTTCTTTTTCTTTCTTCCGTATCTTGACTCTCGATGTGATGAAACTGTGACATTTCTGTGCAGAATTGTAATGTAAACTATAACCAAATCATGCTGTTTCTAAGTAAACACAGACGCTCTTATAAGTCAGATCTGGAAAAAGACGTGCAGAAAAAACAACTCTCTCTTTGTCCACAACTGAGCTTGAGGTCAAACATTATCAACACATAAGACTGATGATTAACAACTGTTTGACTAAAACGAGTGGTAACAAGCAAGATGTGTACAGATTCCCACTAATAATAACCAGTAGCAGAGCAAAATTCCATCTCGCTCACACAGTAGTAAAGCCGGGCACACATACTGAAACCACGAACATGTTGACACACTCGCACACTTCACAGTCAAACCACCCACACACTGCACACACCCTTCAAACCGCAGACACAAAACAGTTAAAACCCTGCACATACAGACACACATCGCCAAAAACCAACAGTAAGTCTTCTGGTATTTATTCAATTTATGGAAAAACGATCTTTTACCTACAGTAAAAACATCAAATCACCAAGTTAATCAAACTACAAGACGAATCTCAGGCTCCTCCTGTGATAAAGGGAATTAAATCGCTGCAAAAGAGGAAGACAAAGTGAGCAAAACGTCGGCCTTTTGTTAATAAATCAGTGCCGAGGTGATAAATGTGTGCGGAAATGGCTTTTTTTTTTCGGTGGAAATTGATTGATGCTGCTGCAGCGTTTTAATTGGTAGTTCTTGTTCCTGTTATGTTAAATTGGACCCCAGAAAGAGAAGCAGCCACTTTATGGAGGCTAATTGGGATCTTATCTTATCTGTAACTCAAGGGAACAGCGGTGTGCAAACAACAGAAGGAAGTAGGATAGGAAGAGAATTACTCGAGAAGTGTTGGTCAGTGTTTGTCCTGGAAAGCCTCCACAGAAGCCGGTGTGCACTCACCTGATTTACTCCTTGACCTCCGTAAGGTGTCCCAAAACGACCGGGAACCCCTGAAGTCCCCCAGACCTACAACAACACAGCCCTGGTGCTCTGGAAGCCAGCAGACACCAAGTCGCCCTGCAGCTACACCCTGGAGAGAAAGACGGAAGGTGAGCTCGTCCAAACACACATATAAAGACGTGTACTGCGGCCTGTTGGCAGCTTTAAGACTACTTTCTCTAGCTGCACTCTCGTCAGCGTGATGCTGTGCAGCCACATGAGGGGGGAAAAAAAAGGAAATTAAAATGTTTCAAAGGAGGCAACGCTTTGACAGTGTTTGGCTTTGCACTGTATGTTCTCTGGGAAATGAGTTTTCAAATCCATAGACGCCACTTAGACAGAGAAAATGAGCCGGTCCACGAGGGAATAGTGACTGTAGCGGCGCTGCGATGATTCATCGCTATCTCATGGTGTGCTGGAGGAAAATAAAGTCACACAGACTTGGAGCTGCAGACTCAAGAGTTTGTGAATATTTATTGAACTCTTTCGGTCTGATAGATTTCACTCTGGAGTGTATTCTGCCTCTGTGCCATCTTTGCCACGAGGAGAGTGCGTCACTGCTTCATTTACATTTTAATTCATCTCTGTTTGAGCGTGCCTGAGGAAGAAATAAGACACTGTGGTGCATAATTTGTGTGAAATTTGTGCATTTCAGTTGTAGAGCCCTTTTCATGAAGCTTGTTTTTGATCCATGTGCATGTCCAGTTTATCTGTTTGACAACACCGCCCCCTGCTGCCCAATACGTGAACTACAACAGGAGATCAGCAACTTCTTTGTCATGATTTTACTTAAAAATACATAGAAATCCAATCTACATACCAACACATGTGTAAAGATCACATCAACAGCAGCTCTAATCTCTTCCTCCTCTGTCCTGTAGGGGACTCTAAGTGGCTGACTGTGGCCACCGGAGTGGTCGACTGTTACTACAACGTCACGGACCTGCCAGCAGGCGGCACGTTCAGGTTCCGGGTCACGTGTACCAACAAGGCCGGACAGGGACCGTCCAGCAGCTGCTCCGCTCCAGTCAGCCTCCACCCGACAGGTATTTATACACTTTCAATGAAAGTCAGTTCTGTTTCCCAAAGCTACATAATTCCCCTTCAAAAAACAAACAGGATGTGTCAAGAGGAGTGGCTAAAATATTAAATGTGTATTGAGTCAGTTTTTGTGTTTCACAGGTGGAGGAGCTCCACCTGGTGTGGCTGTTGTAAAAACAGTCCCAGCTCCACCTGAGCCAGTCGTCACCTCCTCAGTGACCGTCCCTCCACTCCGACCGGTCCAGAACAGCGCTCCCAGGATACCTGTCACCACCATCACTTCCGCCTCCACCTCTCCGAAAGATGCACCTGCTGCTTCACCTCCATCCAAAATGGACGCCGCACCCACCCCTCTGTCCTCAGCCAAGGACGCTCCAAAAGTAACCTCCGCAGTCAAAGCACCTCCACCTTTTGTCGTCCCCAAACCCCAGAGTCCGGTAAACGTGGTGTCTCCTATGACCCAGACACCAGCAGCATCGCCTCCACCTGCTCTTGTAACCCCGCCACTGACGCCAACCAAACCAGCAGCGGCCTCCGTGCCCACGTACGTCCCCACCACCACCGTCACTGCTCGCGTGGCTCCGACTCCTGTCTCCTTCTCCCCGCAAGTTCTCCAGAGCTCCAGCCTGAGCCCCATCGCTGACGGGGCCAGTACCCCCTCCAGAAGCACCCCATCAGGGCGTGCTACACCCTCCTCTGCTTTACGGCAGGGGGTCCCACAGAAACCCTACACCTTCCTGGACGAGAAAGGAAGGTGAGACAGAATGTCCTCGTCCCAACGGAGGCCATAACTGCCTTTCTCTGCGTGTTGCAATAGAGTGATATGTTTGTTTGTTTGTTTGTTTTTTTTGCCAGGGGGCGTTTTGGAGTCGTCCGAGAGTGCCGCGAGAACTCGACGGGCAAAATCTACATGGCAAAGATCATTCCCTACAGCCCGGAGAGCAAACAGGAAGTCCTGAAGGAGTACGAGATCCTGAAGTCCCTCCACAACGAGAAGGTCATGGCTCTGCACGAGGCCTACGTCACGCCGCGCTACCTGGTGCTGGTGGTGGAGTACTGCACCGGCAAAGAGCTGCTGTACAGCCTGATCGACAGGTAGGAGGGCGGGATGTGTCACCTCACACCGGGATGGACAAAGTCGGGCAGACGTACATGGCGGGGGGTCAGAGAGAAGACCTTTTCACTCTGTGACAGCTCGGTGCTGCAGAGAAAACATTTAATGTAACTTCAGAGGAATCCACTAACTAGTCTTCTCTATGAAATGGCAAATACAGAAGGCTCCCTAGGTTAACGTAATAAAACTTTCCTCTCAGTATCAACTCTCTTTCTGCTCACTAAAGGTTCCGTTACTCCGAGGACGACGTGGCGGGTTACCTGGTCCAGATCCTGCAGGGAGTCGAGTACCTCCACAACCGCCGCGTCCTCCACCTGGACCTCAAGCCCGACAACATCATGGTGACCAACCTCAACGCCATCAAGATCGTGGACTTCGGAAGCGCTCAGAGCTTCAACCCCCTCAGCCTCAAACAGCAGGACCCAGGAGCGGGAACTCTGGAGTACATGGGTAAAAAACAAGACGGTGTTGCTGTGTGTGTTGTGTGTTTCTTATTGTTTAATACACTGGGCCATTCTAGCAGCATTAAGCAAAGTTCTATTAATGCAATCTCTCATTTTTCTACATTTACATCCTCTTGAAAAATGTGATCCAAGCTCCTGAGATGGTAAAAGGTGAAGTGGTCGGTCCTCCTGCGGATATTTGGACCGTCGGAGTCGTCACCCACATCATGTAAGTGAAGCGTCCCTTTGAAATTAAATTAACTTGTTTTTATTTAATAACTCAGTTTTTGCTACAGCATGCTAAAGCACCCGACAATTTGAAGGGCTCCTAAAACGTTCATTTTATGTTCAAACCCAGGCTCAGTGGTCAACTGCCCTTCGAAGATAAAGACCCTCTACAAGTCGAATCCAAAATCCTCATGGCAAAGTTTGACCCGACGAAACTTTACCCAAATGTGTCCCAAAGTGCCTCCGCCTTTCTCAAGAAGATGTTGAGCAGTTACCCGTGGTGAGTGCCCACAACATTTTAATTTACACTTTGTATACTTTTATTTTGGGTTACTATTAGAATAGATTTACATGCTTTAATGCTTAAAAAACACATCCAACTGCTCAGATAGTCCTCTGCTCTCCCTCTGTCTGAACGCGCCTGTCTCTTTAAGGTGAAAACCCCAGTGTGCTCTGATTGGTCAGCTGACACACGCCTGACCCAGCAGCACCAACAACAAGAGAGCAGCTTTGCTAAATCAATTCTCACTGCAAACTTAGCTCCGAGGCGTAAATTAAGGAAATGTGTGACATGGTGACGTAGTGTGATGTCACAGTGTTACAAAATAAAGGGCGGGACTATTGATGATGTGTTTGAGGAGCACTGCTTTCTGTGGGAGAGAAGAGCTTCTGTTTACATGCACAGCAACATATATAAAACAAAAGGAAACTAAAAAGCATGACGGGTCTCCTTTAAGTTCTACGTATTTGTATTTTCAGGGCGCGTCCGACGACACGAGACTGCTTCACGCAGGCGTGGCTGCAGGACTCCTACCTGATGAAGCTGAGGAGGCAGACCCTCACCTTCACCTCCAGCCGACTCAAAGAGTTCCTGGTGGACCAACAATGCCGCCGTACAGAAGGCGCCACCAAGCACAAGGTGATGCTGCGCACCTACCAGAGCTCGCCCCAGTCCACGCCGACCGGGACCGCGCCGCATGTTCCCAGCCCGAAGTGACGCGACGGCGATAATAGCAGCACCGAGAGTGCAGAGTCGGATCGGCGCACAGCGAAGCAGAAATAACAACTTTTTGTTGCCTCTTGAACTGCTGCGTGAGGGATGTCGGCCTGCCGAGGGAGGCGCAGGTTCAGACATCCAACGAAAAAAAGGCGGGAGTCCACGTGTTATTCTGTCGAAACTTCAACGGGACTCTGAGACTGAAACAGGAAGAGAAAAGGGAACTAGAAGAAGACCGACCGTCGCAGAACTTCAGTCCAGAACTTCTCACAAACTGTTGATCCGCTGAGAGGACACAGGATGTTCTTTTTGTTTTATCTTTTTTTTTTTTTTCTTTTGATTGATCGCACAATTTTCTCAGTCACATTGTGAAAAAATTGCACACTAAACATTTGGCTCAGACTTCTGACTCCACTCTGCACGATCAGCCCGGAACATGTGTATCGTTAAACATTGACGTCACTGAACTTTAGTAGTAAAAAAAAAAACAACTCATGTGAATGTACCATGATTTAAGCTGCTAATTTATTTCATTTTGTTTTGCATTTTACTTACATTTTAAAACTCAAAACCAAAAATATTCTTTTCTTTTTTTCTTTTCTTTTCTTTTGGTGAATCGTTTACTTTTCTCATGTTAATTTATTTGCATGTGTGCGAGCATTTCTGATTTTGAAAAATTAGCATCGAGGCAAAAAACAAAAAAAGTAAATAAAAATAAGGAGTGTCTTTGTGATTGGTGTTAGGATTCACGCCGTAAAAATGAACTATTTTAGGGTGAGCTAGGACTTTTTTTGGTACAACTTCTTGTTCTGTGGTTACAACTGAACTCTGTAATAAAACTATGAATTGTAGATAAGATTTTACTTAGAAACGTCTCACAGACACTGGTAAAAAAAACACATAAAAAAAAAAAAAATGGCTGTTGTTTCTCAGTATTACCCATCGGTTGGTCAGGTTTTGCCTAAATCACGATCATCCAGTCAGTGCCTAAATCGGATTGATATCCAAAACAACATATTGATCTTGTAAATGTGTCTCCATTGAATTCACAATTGATGAAAAGCAAAAATTCGACAGCACACGCAGTCCTTGTGATAACAGAGCGTCTCGTGTATTGATCCCTCGCCGTGTTTCCTTTTTTTTGTATGAATTTGGACGGCTGAAGATTTGTAAATGTACCAATTTGCGGTGTTTATATGTGGGGGGGAAAAAAAAGTTGAAGATGTTTTCATGAGATAGTATGTAATAAAATATTGATACAATTGGAGAAATCCTCTTGTCACTCTCTCTCTCTCTGGGATGCAGTTTTGGAATATGAAATCAACAAACAACACTGTGAAATCTCTCGTGTGCACTGTTGTTGTGAGGAATCCCTGGAAAAGGAGCCTGAAAATTCATTTTCACCGTCACACATTTAACCCTGACACGCGTCGCCATCTGACGCTGATAACATGAGTGTCAATACAATGTGCAATATCACTCTTTAACTGGTTTATAGTGCTGTTTTGTACGATGTCTTTTATCGGCCTATAATGAAATAATAGCGGTGGTATGCACCTTTAAAGTTGGTTTGCAGGCTGCTAATAAACACAGAAGAAGAAGAAGAAGAAGAAGAACTTAAGGTGCAAGAGAAATAGGTGCAGTTTTATTTACACTTTTAATCTTAATCTTTGAATCGGCTTAAGAAAATCCATATGATTCATCCCTACTTTTCTAACTTAGTTTGCATTGTAATTGACCAGCCATTACTCCTTTTTTTCCGTTTTATTCAGCTTAATTCTTATTCCATCTGAATTAGGCCTGAATCTGCAGCATGTCCTGATTAGTTTTCGACATTGAACGAATGTGAATATGAATATGATTGTGTTAAATGCTTTCTAACAACTCAGGAGGGAACTTTTAATGCACTTGTCTTTACTTTTTTAAAAAACTATGATCCAGTTGTTTGTCACAGTCTGCTCATGTGTATTTTGAAGGAAGACGGAAAAAAAAAAAGAAACTGCACTTGTGCGACGCTCCCTTGGCCGCAGGCAGTTTCAAGGGGACCCGCACTGGGCGTTTCTTTTGCGGCTACTTTCACATAAACTTTGGCTTATATTTTTATTTTATTTTTAAAAAGTTGTCGCTAATTTAACTGAGTCATAAACACGTGTAAATATAAACCTGCTGGTGATAAAGTTGGAAACACGGGTGGTAGACAGACACACGGTGTCACGGTTCAGCGGGAGTAGCCGTTAGCCAAAGTTGGTGAGTTCGCTAAGCTAATGCTAGCCTGTAAATAAATAAACATCGGGCTTATTTTATCATTTAAACGTCAATGGACGCGTTGTGAACCGAGTTATTAAACGTGTGCGGTGTAAATGAAGTGATCCGTGTCTTCAGATAATTTATAAGCAGCGCGTATTTGTCTTAAAAACAGAATAAGCCCGCCGCGGCTAGCCTAGCCTGCTAGCTAACTTTGGAGTAACTTTGTAGCAGGGCTACTTTTTAAGGGACCGTCGTCAACCGCCGCCGTCTAACGTGTGTAACCGCCCCTTACTGCGCCACTTTAAGCGAAATGGGAAGCCTTGAAACCTCCATGTTTGTATCTTGAAATTGCGAGCGGAGTCGAGCACCATATTGAATCAAAGTTGCCATCTCCTTGACAAATGTTTTACAACTTTCAGACCTCAAACTCAAAGCTGGGGTTTTTTTTCTTCTTCCCCTGAGCGGAGCACGGCGGCGTTAGAGGTAATGGAGACATAGTGAGGATCCGGACTTTTGTTGCGATGTTTTCCGGGCTGCCTCAGCGTCGTCTGCCTTCATGTTAAAGTTTAATGCGAGCGAGCGAGCAAACAATCTCTGAAGTTTGAAAGTTGTGAGGTCAGCAGCTCCGGAACCGGACCGGACCAGACCTGGATGTGATGGACAACCCGTCCTCGGTAATCACGCAAGTCAGCCGGGATGAAGAGGGGAGCAAAGCCGCGGGGGAGAGAGGTAAAGTGGCGCTGGATGGTTTTTTTTTTTTGTATTTTTTTGCACTCATGTCAAAAAAAGTTTTGCAGCTGCGTGAATTCACAGAAACCGTGTTTACATCACATCTTTACACTAAACCCTGTTTTACACTTGCATTTAACAACACTGTGAGGAGGGAAGCGGGCTGAAAACAAGTGAAAGCACTAAAACTGTCACTGTTCTACTGTCCTGCATAGATTATGGCTGCGGCCTGCGATGAAAGTAAAGGAAGTGACGTAGAAAAGCTCGATTAAACACAGTTATTATACTTTATTTTGTGTTTTAAAGTCGCCTCAAAATCCTTATCTGGTCAGAAGAAATTAAAGGGTGCAGCATCGTAGCTGTGTGAGATGTTATTTTAAAGGTGCCATATGTAGGAATTTGATATTAAATATTAAAGGGGCGCTGTGTAGTTTTGGTGGCAGGGTCCGCCAAATGTAAACAAAGTAAAATGGTGTGATTGTGTTGCCCTTTTTCAAGGTCAGTTTGTTTCTTGCGTCATGAAAACTAAAAGAGAGGTTGTTTTTATTTAATTTCTGATTAAAATTTCTGATTAAAACTGTGTCGTGCACCTTTAAACCTTTTTATATAAAAGCTTTCAAGAAAAGTATGCTATCACAACTGTGAAAAACATTATTTAAAGGTGCAATATGTCAGATTTTTAGTCCAAAACATGAACAAAAACAACAACTAATACGATCAACAGAACGTCAACTCTATGCATGCTAACGATCTAACCAAGCCCTGTCTTTTCTCATAATGTTACTCCAAGACTGCTAGCTACATAATAATAGTAATAATGATAATAATAATAATTATAATAATTATAGTAGTAATAGTACATTTAGTTTATGTAGTGCCTTTCAGGGTACCCGAGGACACTAACTGAGATAACTGAGCAAAATGTAGCTGCAGTCAAGGATAAATAAAAGTATACACGTGTTTAAGTGGCCAATTCTTACATAATCTGTCTTTTTTAAACATGTTTACTCATGGCTTTTGTAGGATTTATCCAATAGATAACATTTTTTAAAAATCTGCTCATATCTCTATTTTCCTGTCAGGACTTATCTCATTACAGAGCTCCTCTGTTTCCTCTCTTAACTTAATGAAAGACCCGTGAAATCCTGATTTCCACCGTGTAACATCAACTCAATCAGCCCCCTCTGTTCACTTCACATGGATTTCTGCACACTGTACACAAAACCAGGCAAGATACCACAGAGTGCAAATGCAGGTTACTGAATAATCGGGTGGCCGGTCGGTCATCATCCCTGAGAAACTGCTGCCGCCTCACATTTTTTATGTCTCCTGTCACATGTAATGCAAACAGCACATATTTAAGTTGTGGCCGGAGTTAAAGACATTATCAGGCGTACTGCATGCACAGATATACAGGTGGTCATGCTTAATTTGACATTAAAAGATAAGCAGAGATGTTAAGCAAAGCGTCCTTCTTGTACATGTGTAGTAGCAGCAGCCTAATCTATTACACAACTTGTCCTCCACGCTTTGTGAACATATGAACTCAGTGTGACACACAGCTGCCGTGTCCAAACAGCTTGTTTACCCGGTGAGGCTGGAAGAGACGGTGACACGTAGAAAAGAATAGTTTAGTTTAGTTTCAGCTGTGCCAATTCAAAAGACGAGTTTTAGTTTCGGTTTTACAACAGTTTCAGGTTGTGAAAAGCACCCAACAAACCCTTCTGACCGCGACCGCTAATGTACCTCAGTGGCTCTGTGGTGCAAAGATGTAGAATAAAAGTATGCAAGTTTAACGTCTTGTTGTGCATCTCTGACGATGGAGAAAATGTTTCTCAACTTTTGGGGTCAGGACTGAACAAGGTGTTGCTTAACATGCTGACAAAGTAGTTGTAGATCCCTTCGAATGATTGTGGCAACGTTTTTGCATGTTTGTATTGATAAATGAGCACCGTTAGACACTGAATTCAAGGGGTGCGGAAGAAGAAGAAGATGAATTTCTTGATTAATCATTTAATTGTTTTGTCTACAAAACATCAAGAACTGCTGAAAAATATCAGTCCGTGTTTCTCAAATCCCAACATGACGTCCTCGGATGTCTTGTTAAGTCCACAGCCCAAATACATTCAGTTTACTGTCGCATAGGAGACAAATATGATGATGATGGAGCCTTAATGAGTCAGATTTGTGATTTGATCGATTTAAGTGGTTGATTTTCACAGTTTGTAACAAGAAAAATACCTTAAAAAAGGCTGTGTTTGTTTATAAGACTGTCTTGGTGTCATGGCCACCCAGTCGTAGATTCTGAAATGCTGCGTCCAAACATGCTTATTTATCAGATTTTCAGTAAAACAGGCGGATATAGCATCTTATCAGACATCGGATCAAGTTCCTGAAACCCAGGAACAGGCCAGGTTCATCACTTTAACATCACTAACCCATCTTACAAGTTTCATTAGTGTGTTTTTATTGGAGGGTTTTATTGTCACATGAAAGTTTTACAGCTGTTTCAAAGAATTCAGTCCTTTATAAATAGTCGAATCCTCACTCCCCAAATTTGCAGTTCAGCATCTGCATTGTTAAGATTCGGTTTCCTAGTGCTTGAGATCATAGAGGTCACAGATAAGTGGCCAGATTTGCAATGTGACTAAAGCTCAGCTGTCAGATTTAGGAAATGATCAGAAATGGGAGTGGAAGCGTTTTTACAGGAAACTGTTGGACACACCGGCTTTTAAAGTGGATTCTGGGCTGAAGCTTCTTATCATGAGTGTGTGGAGTGTGAGCTACTCCACACTGATGTCATGCGGTGTTTGCATTATTCATTTTCTGTAAGTGACAGGACAGGAGATAACACGTTAAAGTCTGCATTTCTGCATCGTTCACAGGTGAACAGGCAACGTTCAGTGATTACTGAAGCTTTGTGTTTGCTTTGCTGGGAGGGCAACACGCTTTGATCCAGCTGATTGTGCTTCTCACGCCGTGAGGATGTTGTTGAGCCTTCACAAGCGTTTCATGCTGTATCTTAAGTGTCAGTATCTTTGACTTCACACAGCAAGACGCACCACGCGACTGTTTCATCGTTGTGTGAGGCCAGATGTGTTGGAGGGTTGTTAAACACAATGTCAGAACCACAACTTAAAATACCGCCGAGTTGAATGCTACTGCTTCAGTCACAGTTTATTAATTTCTTTTCTTCTTAAGTTGAAGGAGGTGAGAAGTGATTTGAGGCCCCCAAGTATTAAAGATGGGAGGCGTTGCTGTGCAGAAGGATGTTACGTTAAATGTAACTACATCATTGTGGCTTGAGTACAATTTGAACGCACACAATGCAAAACTGTCTACCTACGTCTCTGTTCTGTCGTCTCAACCAGCTGTTAGGTGCTCTGGATCACAGACGAAACGACCAGAGACAATCGTTGGCAACCCACCTACCGTGTCTCTTAAGGCAGATGCTTCAAGCTACGCAAAAACAATTTCAGGCTTCATCGTTTTCTGTGTTTTATCACCTGAAAATCATAACGCAGTGAATGAACGAGCTCCAGTTTGAGCCGACGCTCAACGAGAGAAAGCTGACTCCTTCGGCTCTAAACAACCGTGGCTCACCAGTTTTAAGGACTGACGTTCGTTAATTTCACTATGTCGAATATGTTCACTTGTCTGGACCGTGGTTCTGGCTTTAGAGGGGGAAGTGTTGACAGATTGGCTAGTTATCTGTTGGCTAATCCCAAAACACAAAAATGTTAATGAAGTGATATTGCCTTCTGCAGCTGCAAGGTTTTAAACGCACATCCAATTGTTTTTTTATTCCAAAGTGCTTCTGAAGAGAATCAGGCTCTGAAAATGTGATTTTTAGTATTTGAAAATGCAGAAAAATAATCAACTGCCAACTTTTTTTCAGTAGTTTTCCATGCAGAAAAGCCAAATATCGTTCCTTCGACTTGTTTGTGAGCAAAACAAGGATGTCCGATGCGTCTGTCTCTCTGTTTATAGTGCATATAATCTGCATCAGCCTCTATTTTAAGAATAACACAACTGCCTGAACATTGTTTGAGCTGCACAGGAATGAAACGCTCGGAAATTTCCCAGAGTCCAAACCTTTCGCTCACATAAAAACCTTTACGAGGATGACACAGCACTGAGCCCGGTCCTTGTTTCTGATGATTCAGGTTTTACAAGCAGTCGGGATATTTCCTGAGAAGCCTGCAGTACGCTCCACTCCATCTCCTACGAGCCATCTTCGTAATGCCAACTTTTTTTTTTTTTTTTTTAATTAATGCACGCTCTGTGTTTTGTGGTCAGTACGTCATAAAACGAAGATAAAGATAAAGGAGACTGGAGGGAGCAAATAAGGACATGGGAGTGAACGCTGGAAATTGGAAAGACAGAAGGGAGTGAAAAAGGAAACAAAGGAGTGAAGAGCCTAGTTAGAGAGGACGTTAGGGAGTAATTAAATGCACAAAGGAGTGATAATCCCTTTAAAAAAGTCCATTAAATCTACATCTTCCTCTTCTTTTTGCTTAAGGTCACAGCTCTGTTGGTTTGACGCTGCATTATCCGGCACAAATCGATGTTACCTTACAGAAAAATCAACAGTAAAACTCCTGTTTGGATTCATAGTCGCATACAAATTGAAGACAACAATCTGCATTTTTTAAAAACCATGATTTGACATGAAATCAACTCTCAAGCCTTATCCCGCATCGCTAAAACACGGTGGCAAGGAGCTTCCTCCGCTGATACCCGTCTGTTTCCTCTTCCTGTTTTTTTGGCCAGAGCGCGGCGGCGAGGCCAGCGGAGGGTCAGCCGGGGTTTGAGTCCACAAATGCAGTAGGAGGGCACGGCGGAGAGGGAATGAAAGAGGCGTGAGAGATGCACAACAGAGGCCTGTGTTGTTGGTAGCCCAGTCACGTCCGGACAGACGGAGAGAGGGAGGACGGGGCATAAAGGAGGCCAAAACAAAGTGTGACGCGGGACTGACAAGTGAGCAGGAGCGCTGATCGGAGACTTAAGGAGAGTTTTGACCAGACGACATCGACCAAATCCTCAGTCTTTTAAACTGAGCTGAATAAAGCTTAAAACTTCTGGTACAACCCTAAAAGTTCCACCTCTGAGAAGTTATCTCGGTCAGCCCGTTAGCCTGCTGAACTTTTTTTAAGATGATGTCACAAATGAATGAGTCACTGGCTCATGCATTTCTTCAATAACTATAATTACGTTGCTCATATGTTCCTGAAAAGGCTCGTTTGGTCTAACTTTTTGTTCCATACAATGCAGTTCTGCTTTTCTGTGTAATATTTCATAATTTGGAATATCCAAGATGATGTAAGTCAAAGGAGTCGAGTTGTTGCTTCGCACCGACAGAAACCCCTCTGACCCAAAGAAAACACTGCTCCTGAAACTCCTCGTCAGAAATCTCACCTTTAATTCTGTGACTTTGTGACATCACATTACCTCACCGTGTCACACATTTGCATAATTTAATGCCAAGCAGCTAGTTTGGCACATAACAAATTGATGTAACACAGCTTTAGACACAGCCAAAGTTTTTTCCCCAAAAATTCCAAATACTTTTGGAAAAAAAATTCCCCAAATTTGGGGAAAAAACTTCAAAGAACCTTTTACCCCAAATTCCAAAGATTTTCTTTCTCCAAAATTCCAGAAATATTTTGGAGGAATTTTTTCCATATATTCCAAAGATTGGGGGGAATTATTTTCCCACAAAATTCCAAAGATTTTTTTGGAAAACCTCTTGTTGTTAGAGATGCTGATTCAGGCATGTGTGCGCTGACCAATCAGAGGAGACGGGGTATTCAAGAGGCAGGGGCATGAAAGAGACAGGAGCTAAAACAGAGAGTATGACAAAACTGACTGAACCATGTTGTAAACCTATTCTAGTAGTCACCAGAAATAAAATTATGAACCTGAAAATGAGCATATTTTATAATAATTACTTATAATACAGGAATGTAAACTGGATTGATTTGGAAAAAACAAAGAATTGCGAAGCTAGCAGTGCTTCTTGCACTCAAATCAAAGTTTGTCAGACACGTTATTTGGACATGTATGTTGCATACATGTTTACTGGAAAAACTCCAAGGCGTCATGTTAGACATTTTTAACAAACATTTATCAGGCCTGAGTGAAATCTTGACACTTAAACACTTGAAGCAGAGAAGCAAAGTCTGGTGTGACAAAGAAGACATCTAAAGATCATCTTCTCCTGTGGGAACGTAACAGGCTTCTTCCAAAAAACTACTGATCAAGATAATATTCCTCAGATTAATTGATTATGAAAAGACTCATCAGTCGCAGGCCTTGGTGATTCAAACAACTGAAGACATGAAGCAGCACAATAAACAGTGTAAGGACGGAGCTCTCTACCTGCTGATCAGCGCAGATAAACACTTCCTGCTGTCATACCACTGCGGTGACGGAGAGAGATAAGGGCGGGAGACTAAACCTCATTCCCCATCGCTGAGTTAGGCTGATTTTTTTTTCTTGTTACATTGATGTGTGCATTTATGTAGAATTGTGTTGTTTTAATGGTATTTCTAAAAGGTCATGCGGCACCTGCCCTCTACTGACTGGCACGCTGCATTCCACAATGAACTCATGATGTCTTTATGATGCCTGCTTACAGTAGCAACTTCACTGCTAAAAGTGCTGAATGGTTGTTGGTGGCAGTCGGAGCTTTTTGCTGTTACGCAACACACTCCTGGCAGCGACAACGTACTCCTCCAGGGAGGTTTGAGCACATGACCAAAGTATGAGGAAAGCTGCTGGATGTGTGATTTTTTTGTTTCATTTTTTACTGCGTTCACACATTCGCATGACATGACGGAGTGTGTAAGTGGTTGGTCGGGTCGTCATGTGCGAGGATTGGAGCTAAAGTGCAGCCTCTTGTTTCTGGAATCTGAGTTTGTGCAACAGCTTTGTTATTTGGGTTCATGTGAAAGGTGCAATATGTAAGATATGTCAAATTGATATTATAAAAATAGAGTATTAGCTAACAGCTGCTAATTAGAGCATTATTTAGCTCATTAGACATTTTTTGTAAATCAACTCCATGTTCCTCTCCAGGTTCTTCGCCCTCTCTGTCCTCCAAGAAGCCCCGGAGCAGAGGCCTCCTGTCCAGCCTCTTCTGCTGCCTCTGTCGGGAGCAGTCAGAACCTCCACCCGTCAACAACAACGCCCCTCTGCTGGTGGAGGAGAACGGAACCGTCTCCAAGGTGTGTTTACCGCCGTCTCGCTGCTCGCATTTCTGTCCTGTATTGGCAGCAGTGGTGGGATCCAGTCTGTCTCTACTTTGTCATCCTTCAAATATTCAATTTGTGGCATTTTATTTTTTGTTAGATCCAGGTGAAGCCTCTGCTGCCTCCAGTGAAGTCAAAAGACTCCGGGAAGATCTGCGTGGTTATAGATCTGGATGAGACGTTAGTTCACAGCTCCTTCAAGGTAAGAATGAATCACAAGCAGCGATGTGCAAGCGTGTCCTTTTTTAATTTTCTCGATGATTCAAGGGTTTAAAAGCTCATAGTTGTCCCCTGTGATCACATTACATCACGACTTGGTTATGTTTAATAGTAAAAACACTCTATAAGCTCCACACTTTCCTCCATCTGGTTGTTGTTGGCTCAGACGGTGACATTTCTGTCATCGCTGGCAAATGCCAAACCCAAACTAGCTGGTTCCTAAACCCAAATAAACACCGCTGCTCCTCCACTGCAGACTGTTTGTCTGTACCTGCATCTGTCCTACAATAATACCAGTCATATTTTATATAATAAGGCCTGCAGTGTCTCAGTTCCTAGAAGTAAACCTTCTTGTGACTTGATGTTGTTGCTGAGTCATGCCTGCAGTAGAAAAACATGAATATTTTCGTCTTCTTGTTTGTTAAAAGCAACTTTTTTTTTTTTGTCCCCCCGACAGCCTGTGAACAACGCAGACTTCATCATTCCCGTGGAAATAGATGGAACGGTACACCAGGTAATAATGGTGGCATCACTCAGTAACCTCAGCAAACATGTTCATCCTGTACCTCGTCATCTAACCGGACACTGCCTCATCATCCTTTAAGCTCCCAGGTTTAAATTGCGGAGTGCAGTAGGTGGCGTTTAAGGGATTTAAAGATGGCTGCTTGCTCAGAGATGGAAGACACACTGTGGGTCTGGGCCTGATTCAAGTAATCCAGGATAGGTTTGTTCAGACAAGCACAGCCTATTCCGGATGACTTGGTTCAGGAACGCTGCCCTTAACCGCCGGCGCTGCAGAAAGAAGAAAAAATGGAGGAACAAGGAAACAAGTCCATGATTTCACTTCTGCAGCTGCATCTGTATTTAATGTGATGCAAGAATGCCTGTAATACTTTGACTCGTATGTAAAACCGGTCTGCTTACATCCATCATGCAGCGTTCTGTGATTTGCACAGATAACATCTTGACACTAAAAGAAAGCGTCACAGCTCTTCAGACTGTAGCAGTTTGCAGAAACATGTTATATTTTGAAATGCACGCCGTAACAGAACCAGGCGTTAAGAATTTACTGTGTGCTCCAGGTGTATGTCCTGAAGCGGCCCCACGTCGACGAGTTCCTGAAGAGGATGGGGGAGCTGTTTGAGTGCGTCCTGTTCACTGCAAGTTTAGCCAAGGTGAGACACTGCTCGCTGCTGCTCTGAAACTAAAGATTTGTGCCATTGTTCCACATTTTGAATGACTGAAAATCAAAGGTAAAGCATTAAAAAAAGGGTGTATGTTTGTTTCAGTATGCAGATCCAGTCTCTGACCTCCTGGACAAGTGGGGCGCTTTCCGCTGCCGTCTGTTCCGGGAGTCCTGCGTCTTCCACCGGGGTAACTACGTGAAGGACCTGAGCCGCCTGGGTCGCGACCTGAACAAGGTCATCATCGTGGACAACTCCCCTGCTTCCTACGTCTTCCATCCTGACAACGCGGTGAGTGTCCTCGGACCACAGCACCTGAGTCGAGACAGTACAACATAATATACATCAGTGCTACTGAGCTGTAGCCTCAAGGAGAACTAACCTGAGGTGTGACGATTCTGAAACCGAGTCTGAAACCGCGATAGAAAGGTCCCGTCACCAACGCCGCCACTGCGGTGTCACAGCTTCGTTTCTTTCACTTCTGCTTTTCAACCTGATGCACATCGACTTAAACCTTAAATCACCTCTGTTTACTACAGACTGTGTCCCTCAAACCAGCTTTCTTCTGGTCTCTAAAGCTTGATGGGTATTTAATGATGGCTTTATAGAGTTAATTCAGATAACTAGTGTGCATCATGATCCGTGCATAATACTCTGCGTTTCCCTCCAGGTGCCCGTGGCCTCGTGGTTCGACGACATGTCCGACACCGAGCTGCTGGACCTCATCCCTTTCTTCGAGAGGCTGAGCAAAGTGGACAACGTCTACACGGTCCTCAAGCACCAAGGGACCGCCAGCTAACAGCGTTCGACTTCTCATCTCAGCTCTGAACAAAACCGACGTACAACTATGGAAAAATAAAAAAAAGAAAATGCACACACCAGCGAGGCTCCGGCACCAGCACCAGCTTTCACTGCCCAACAGAACACAGAGCCTTCACCTTCCCAGTATCCTGAGTGACTCTGATGCCGTCGTCACTGCCACCTTCTGGTCAAAACAGAAAACTGCCTGAAATGTGCCTTTGGAAACTTTGTCCCGGTCAACCTGTGATGAACCAGCTGATGTGAGCGGATGGATGGACGGTTTTGCGGTTCGACACAGCAGATGTCTGTAACCACGGATCCTCTGGATGCAGATCGGGTACAGGAAACAGACTTTTCTCTCGTGGATTTCAGCCGTCTGATCCTGCAGAAGATGCAGGAACCGAGTGCAAAGGAAACTTGAACAGTCTCGTCATTGAAAGAACAGATGATGTATACGTACTGTAGATCGTTATCTCCGCCACGCGCCCTGATCTCGTCAGTATCACACTATTAGTCGCAAAGCATGTGATCCTCGGGTGTCATTTTAGTCTTTTTTTAGAGCGATGTAATCAGGTATTTTTTTTGAGTAATCTCGACAGTGTTATGGATGAATCAGATAAAAAAAAAAAAGAAGCTTATTCTGTAAACCTGAATGGGGTTATAATGTCAGATTTAATCAGGAGTTGTTAAATTTTGCTTGTAAGAAGATGATTGGACAGCACTTTACAAGTATAGTCTAGTGTAGGAGTTAAATAAAGCAGGAGTGACGATGTGAAACACTCTGATCCATTTAAAGGAATTTGGTATGTGTCAAAAACAATTAGCCTTAAGTCCCGTTAGCTGAAACAGACGTTGACTGTTGTATTTCTTCCTGACACTAACACGAACATCGAAGAGCAGCTGCTACGTATACCGGACAAGGACTTCCCAGTTTTTTTAAAGATCGATGGATAGCCATAATGCAGCGTGTCTAGAGGACCACGATCGACTTGTTGAAAATCAGAACAGGAGTCTGATCCTGGATCAGTTCCTTGTTTTGTTTTTTGTTTTGTTTTTTTAAAAGCCACAAAACTTGAATGTCACACAGCATTTACAGACTTGTTTCTGAACGGTTGTGGAAGTTACAGTTCGGCCTGTCAAGTTTGGTTTTCATAAGCTTCAGAGTTTTCTGTTTTGTTTTATTTTGTTTTTCTTGTTTTTTTTCCTGAAGCGGTACACATGGGCTGGAAACAATTTCAGGACTTTGTAATAAAATGTGTGTCGACGAGGGGGAGGATTTGTGACGCGTCATGCCTTGTGTGGTGAAATTCAGGACAGATTTAAAGGAGAAATCCACCCAATTAATGAACCTGTTGTCGCTGATTTATCTCGCACCTCTGGGTCTCTTCTGTTGTTCGAGTGGATGGTTTGGATGTGATGTTAGTGCAGCTAGGAGAAACGATGTCAGGGTTTGTGTTTCCGAGTATCATAAAAAAAATGATACATGATACGTAGCTGTGTGAGGGTGGAATTGTCCTTTAAAATCTCATCGACCACATTGAATCTGTATTAGCGCTACGTGTTTTAGCGATGATCTGTTTATTAAGGAGAACGTGGCTCTCCTCATACGCGTTGACAATACCGTGTGTCGACACTGATGAATGGAAAAATGTCGGATTTGACAAAGAGCCTCCACGGCAGGCTTGTGATATGACGGGGGAGCAATTAAATCTGCCGCATTAAGAGTTATTTTTGTCTTTGTTTAACAAATTATCATCAATTGTCAATCAAATTTAGTCTGTTTCTTTTCTCGATAATTACTGATTGTCTTTGTCGCGGTCCTCCGATACAAACCTGGTTGTTACCTCGTATATTAATACGCAATATATGGATCAGAAGACACCAGCAAGTGACTAAAATGATAGCGTCTGACTGTTGTGGGCACATAACGGGGTGATTATTTTTGATTATTGTTTCACATAAGCCATCATTACACGTCTCGATTTAGGTTCATTACCAATAACTGTTGGTTTTTAGTTGGGATTTCATTGGCGAACAGGAGTATTTATAGGAGCTGTCAGTCGATTGATGACATATAAAAACAAGTGTTGTGTCACTACCGGGGGCCCATTCACTGATACTGTACTTCTCACACATTCAGTAGGTTTGTATATTTTGTTTTGCACAGTAATAAAGCAAACAAATGTTCATTAATATATGGAATATTCATGTTACTGTACTCATGATTGAATAGATGTAACCTGATTTTTTTTTTGACCTGTTGTTTTATCATACCAAATTATATATGGACTCTATGTAATAATGCCATTTTTTTTCTCCCATAAATGCTAAATGAAAGATGGTCCAAGTGCTGTTTTTTTGTTGAGCATTTCTTCTTTTCTAGATACAGGACTGTAAATAAGTAGTGGAATATGTGTTACACCATCATAACTTTTTTATATATATATAATATATATATATATCTCAATCAACTGGAGGCAAAACTGGAAGTAGCTGTTGGCTAACCTGCTAGCACACAGGTACCTTGCTAGCTTACACAATCAACATGCTTCACTCAGAGACATGTTTTGGTCAATTAATGAATGTAAGTATGATATTAGCTCTCGTTATAGCAGTTTTTGTCATTACTTACCATCTAAATGAAGTAAATGTTTCTTAAAAATGCTAAGTTAAATTAGCGTTAGCTTGTAGCATGTATTATGCTAATTGGAGAGGCTAGCGGCTAGGTAGCTAGGTAAGTTACAGAGTGAGTAGTTGATTTTCATCAGGAAAAAGTGTAGAAGTGGTACAAGAAGTGTGACTTTTGTCTTGACTTATCGCCTAAAAGAAGTAAATGTTTCTTGAAGATGCTAGATTAAATTAGCGTTAGCTTGTCGTCTGTATTATGCTAATTGGAGAGGCTAGTGGCTACGTAGCTAGGTAAGTTATAGAGTGAGTAGCTTATTTTTATCAGGAAAAAGTGTAGAAAACGTCCGAAAAGTGTGTGTTTTGTCTTTATTTTCCATTTACCACAGAAGTAAATGTTTCTTGAAGATGCAAAATTAAATTAGTGTTAGCTTGTCACCTGTATTATGCTAATTGGAGAGGCCAGCGGCTACGTATCTGGGTAAGTTACAGTGTAAGTAGTTTATTTGTATCAGGAAAAGCTAGAAAATGTAAGAAACGTGTGATAACAAGAATTTATCATATTCAACAAGCCAAAACAGGATTAATGTCAGAGTTTGTACCGCTAAAGATGTATTATTGTTGATGAGCTAGTTTAAATCATCACTTATAGTAGGATTTGTGCTTATATTATCATAAACAAAGCAATCCAACACTGCCAATTAATATACTTTTAAATTAAAGTCACCACTAGTTTTATTATTCTTGATTCTTAAGAACCACTCTTGATTTAGCATTGGGGCTGTAGCCAATGATAATTTTCATTGTTGATCAACTGGTCCATAATTTCCTTGTCAATGTAAGATAAGCTGTTTCTATAAATTGTCAGAAAATGGAGAAAAATGAAGGTCAGTGTCTCCCAAATCCCAAGATGACATCCTCAGACTTCTTGTTTTGTCCACAACCCAAATATATTCAGTTTACTGACACAGAGAAGGAAGGAAACCAGCAAATATTCACATTTAAGAAGCTGAAATCAGTTAATTTTGACATGTTTTTCCTAAAAACTTGACAAGTAATCGACTGATCATTGATGAAAATGATTCTCATGGACTCCCTCCTTAAACAGAAAACATTAATGACATGTATTCACTGCTAACCACTGTTACTATTTGTTTTATTTTGGCGGGGTGGTGGGGGTTTTACATCAGAATCAGCATACAAGAATGTAAAATCGGTTGTACATCATAATCAGGCAAATAAATATCTAAACTGTAAAAAAGGAATAACTTGACTCGAGGTTTAAAATGCTTACTCTACCCTCATTTTGAAATCAAACTCCAATCAGGGAAATGCAGATCACCTGATCATGACAAATGGATGTTGACAAGTTCAAGGTGTGACGAGCGGCACTTCACTTTTCTGTTTGAGTCACTTTCTTTTCTCGCTCTTCCTCTAGTTCACGCTGAGCTGGGCGCTGCTCTTCGCCTTTCCCAAGGTGAACTTCACCACGCCGCTCATGTCCACGCTGGTGTTCTTCAGGGTGAGTTTGTAGACCGTCCCGTGGTCTTCCAGGCGGACCGAGGGGCCCGACTGAAGGGTCTCTCCATTCAGAGTCCAGACGGGAGGCTTGTTTATGGCGACAGACACCTCGCACTGGAAAGATGCCGGCTCAGGCTCGGTTACCTCCACGTCCTCCAGCTCTTTCACCATCACGAGGGCTTGAGCTGCACAGAGAGAAAAGAAGAGTTATCCAGGTATGAAATAAGAAATAAAATCTTGGATGTCCTAAACTCACCTTCCACCATCAGTTTGGCTTTGGACGTGTGCTCTCCGACCTCCACGCTGTAGGTTCCCTCATCCTCCACGGTCACCTGATTGATCACCAGTTTCAGGGAGCAGCCGTCGGCCACCATCTCCAGCCGATCCGAGGGAACCAGTTCCTCCCTGCCCTTGTACCAGACGGGGCTGCAGCGAGGCGAGGACACGGTGCACTCGAGGATCACGCGGTGCTTCTCCAGGGCCGTTCGATCTCGCAGGGGTTTCACAATGGAAACGGGGAGCTCTAAAACAAAAAGAGAGATTTTTCAGATTTGTTATGGGAACCATTTTTAAGCCGTGTGTAACCAAAAAAAAGAGTTTAGAGTGGCCTTACCTTCTACTTCCAGGTATGCTGTGGATTCAACATCCCTGGCTGCGAAGCGGATTTCCCCGGCGTCTTCAGCTTTGACGTTGCACATCAGCAGGAAGTGTTTGGTCCCTGAAGCAAAACAACAACAAGACTTGCAGAATTTCTCAACATGAAAGCGGTTCTAGAGGCTGTTTTTTTCTTGGATTTTTCACTTTAGATGGTGTATATGTTATTCTCTGCCCCCTCCAAGGTCTTACTGTTCCCTGTTATGTCCACTAGAGGTCCTCCTTTATGCACTAGTTGAAGGAGGGCCACCACTTTGATAGCAGAACTCACACTTTTCCTGCATTGTTCCCTGAGCTAGGTGCTATTTAGATTGATCAGTGACAGGTGACCTCCTTCTCTGACCTTCGGTGCGGATCTTGATGGTGCTCGTGGGTCGAATCTTGTGGCCGTCTCTGTACCACTCCCCGGTAACATCCTCCAGAGACACCTCGCACATGAAGACGGCGTTCTGGTCCTCCTGAATGTAAAGGTCCTCCAGATCCTGCACTATCTCCAACTTGTGCTCTGTTAGGTGAGAAAAAAACAACATAGACGAGCCCTGAAATCCTAAATATCTGTAAAAAGTAGATATATTTATACGCTAACTTTGTTTTTATCATCTTACCGTAAACCTCCAGTGAACAGGAAGTGTTGACTTCCCCAGCGTCGCATGTGTAGGTGCCAGAGTCCGCCAGGGAGCACTGCATGATCTGACAGAACCGCTTCCGGCCCATGGAGTAGATCCGACAGTTCTTCCCGGGCTTCATCTCCTTCCCATTCTGATTCACAGGAAAAAAAAAAGAGATAAAGGTATTCCTCACACATCTGAAACCAGTTGCCATTCCTGTAAATCTACACTGAGCCTGGTTTATTTTACCTTAAGCCACCTGACTTCGATGATTTGTCTGGAGAACTCGCACTCCAGAGTGGCGGGAAACTCCTCCTCCACACGGACGTCAGTCAGTGTTTTCAGTATTGACACTGGAGTCTCTGTCAGTGTAGCAAATCCAATCAATTAACCAACAAACCACCAACCTAATAAATTACTCATATGTTTAGATTTCTCAAAAACTGACAGTTTTTTTGGGTCCAGAATGGATTCAAATGGTCTTAAAGGGGTTTCCTATTGGTCCACACTACAATAAATAATGATTTAATACCATTATGCTTAAAAACAAACCACAGACTCTCCTTTATCCATTCCACCCTGCACCCACAGAGCTCCACAAGCCAGTATTCACCTTTAATAGTGAGCCTAGCGGTGGTGCGCACTCCTTCAGCTGAGAAGACGATGGTGCCCGTGTC
The DNA here is from genome assembly GCF_904848185.1 of Acanthopagrus latus. NCBI lineage: Eukaryota > Metazoa > Chordata > Actinopteri > Spariformes > Sparidae > Acanthopagrus > Acanthopagrus latus. Next base: position 12,261,427 of record NC_051062.1, read on the forward strand.
CTCCAGGGTGAGGTTGGACAGGGTGAGGCCGTGGATCAGCCCGTTGGTGCTCACCCGCCAGTGGTTGTTGGGCTTCACCCGGATGCCGTCTTTCTGCCAGATGCCCTCCACGTCTGTGTGGGAGAGCTCCACCTCGAAGGAGGCCGTCTCTCGCTCAAAGGTTTCTTGGTCAGTTAGGCCTTTACGGATGCAGATTTTACGTGCTGGATTGGGAGAAATGAGGAGAGTGTTTTATAAGTATATGTAATAATGTGCCTCTTAGGAATGGTATCAGGTTTAAATCAAACTATCCAGACATTCATAAAAGATGGATTTGACGGATAACTCCTGAATCCATTTTAATATAATGCATTTTAAATACAAGCACACTTCTTCAACAATTTCACGGCACGTTGAAAGAACACTGTGTTTCAAGGACAACAAAAGGTGGTTCAAATATAGACCCGGCTCAGTTCATCGCGTTGCAAAAACAACACCTACTGGAGCTCCGCGGTCCATTGTCACTGTGTCATTCAGCCTGCTATTGTGTAACAGCATGGCTGTGTTTCAAAAACCTTTTCACACATGCAGGTCTAGCCCTGCTATTCTTAGCATCTTTTTGCACTGTGACTTACTGTGAAAAACACAAAGTATGTACTGTTCCTCAGTTTCCCAGAACTCATCCAGCCACAACGTGCTACACTACACTGACTCCTCTGTGATTCCTGCTCATTTTAATGTTTGGACTCCAAGCATTACTAAGTATTCGTAAATAATACTTGGAAAGTACTTCTATTAGTGCTGAAGCAACTAATGTGTTTGTTTCTTTTATCAATCATTGAGTTTATTCGTCATGCAATAATTTATTGGCTCAATTTTCAGAGAGCTGTGATGTGATGCTGCTTTTATCTGTTTTATATTATTGTAAATCACATTTCTTAGATGTTTGATCTGTAATTTAGACACAGCATGAAATATGAAAATGCTGTCTTGGGCTCTCTTATAAGCATCCCTATTTTTTGACGTGGAAGTGAATCTTATTGAGTTTCTTTTCTAGGTCTTCCAGTCTGATGTTTTGTTAAACGTTAGTATTTGACGACCACCACACTTGCTCACCTTAACTTTAAGCAATGTAGTATAAAGCATAAAGAGATCAGCTCACACACTATTCATGCCTCAACATCTCTGGCAACCAGCACACTTACGTTCTACATTGAGCTTGACCTGCGTCCGGTCATGCAGAGTCTCGCAGCGATAGGTTCCTCGGTCGGATAGACTCAGGTTTTGGATGGTCAGAGACCGTTTATAGCCATTCTGGGCCAGTATGTATCGGGGACCTGGTTGAATAACCACCCCTTGCCTCATCCACTGGACCTCTCCCATCTCAAGGCTGATTTCAGTCTCCAAGGTGGCGTCTCCAAACTCTTCTGCCACGACGGCATCCATTTTCTTTGTAAACATGACTTGAGCCTCTGAAAATACCAGACAGAAATAAAAGTGACGAGGAGCTCTGAGAATTCTGGTTAACACACCTTATCCTCTGCTTCATTCAACAGTCTGACCTTGAACTTTGAGCGTGGCTTTGCTTATTTGTCCCTCGGCCTCAGCTGAAATCTTCGAACAGTCCAACATCTGGCACTTCTTGATCACCAAGGTGTGGCAGAGGCCGTTCTGCTCTGCCTGGAAGCGATCGCCCAGTGTGATCGGCTCGTTGTCCATGATCCAGACCAACTGGACATCCTCAGGGGAAACCACACACTTGAAGGTGGCATCTTCTCCCTCAAGCACAGTGGTGTTGTGGAGCTCTGTCAGGAACTCCACCACTCGAGGCACTGAGGAGACACAAGAAGGTTCATGAACCTGCTACCTCACACAAGAAAAGAAAGAACATCAGAGTCCAGACGTACTTACTCTCTACTCTCAGCGTTGCAGCAGTCCGGTCGTCTCTTGACTCGCAGGCGTACTCCCCAGAATCCTCCCGAGTTAAACGGTGGATGGTCAAACTGCGCTCAACTCCATCCGCCCGGATGGAGAACCTCCGGCTTGGAACCACCTCCACGCCGTTCTTCAGCCACTGGACATCTGCTTTCGGCTTGCACACCTCACAGCGAAGTGTCACCATGCCGTCAGCGTGGGCCACAGTGTCATGGAGCGGCCTCACGAACTTGATTCTCATTTCTGTGATTCAGAAGAACAAAGTTAATGCGGCTCTTAAGTCCAAACTGTGGTGTGTGTGTGTGTGTGTGTGTGTGTGTGAAGTAAAAAATAACTTTTAACCTTTCACCAGCAAGCTGAAGTGGATCTGGTCCGTGTTGACGTCGCAGGTGTACTCGCCAGCATCAGAGCGCCTCAGAGGCTCGATGGTTAGGGTGCGTTCATGGCCCTCGGTGAGTGCCCTGAAACGCTCGCCTTCAACAGGTGACCAGTCTTTCAGCCAACGCACTTGAGCGCCTTCCTTGGATACGTAGCTTGTCAAGGTCACGCTCTCTGCCTCGTAACCTGTCACAACAATGTCGTCCTTCTTGTGCACGAACGTGACTGGAGGCTCTTTGATGGGAAAAGAAATGGAGTCACATGTTAAGCAATCTTGTGATGATGTTGATAATCATGTTTCTGGAGATGTCTTGTGAGTTTTTACCATTGATCTTAAAAACGCAGATCATCTTGTCGTCCACAGCATCACACACATACTTCCCAGAATCCGAGTGCTGGATATTGGAGATGATGATTTTCCTCAGAGTGCCGTAGCTCTCGATGTGAGTGCGGGAGTCGTTGGTTAGCAGCTTGTCGTTGCAGTACCACTGGACAGGGGCGTTAGCACGCGACACTTCACAGGCTAGGATCAGGTCTTCCCCTGCCATCATCTCCTGATAATCCGTTTCATTTGAGTTGCCCACGATTGTCACTGGAGGCTCTACGGCCCAGAACAAGAGACAGGTGATCTATTTAAGAAACAGCTTTAAACCTAATTGTTTAATTGAAAGGTCACTAAATCAATCGTACCTTCTACGGTAACCTGGAAGCTGATACTGTCATCTCCGACATCCAGAAAATACTCTCCCGAGTCTCCAAGTTCAGCATTAAGGATGACCAGCGAGCGAAAAGCGCCTTCTTCCTCTTCGCAGTACCTTTCATCGCCCTCAATACGACAGTTGTCCTTGTACCATTTGGCAACAGCGTTGGCTCTTGAGAGCTCGCACTCCAGCACAATGTCATCAGAAAGCGTGGATTTAAGATTTGCCTTAATCTCTGACTTTCTCAGAATCTTCACTGGAGGCTCTGATGAAGCAGAATTACATGTTGACAGTCAAAAATCGCATCATGTGATAGAAATCATCTCCACATCTGACATGACATCATCGCCTCTTACCTGAAACTTTGACCTGGAAATCGATTTTATCATCAAGAGCGTCACAGGTATATTTCCCAGAATCCTCTGGAGAGGGTGAGTGAATTGTCAGACGGTGGGTGAGCCCATCCTCTGTGATGGTGACATTACTGCTCTCCTCGATTTCTCTGCCATTAAACCACCACTTGACTTCAGCATTTGGCCGTGACACCTCGATCTCCAGCACGATTGGTTTGCCGGCAAAACTTTCCAGTATGTCAGGCATGTTGTCTGGACGAGTAAGTGTAACTGCGGGCTCTGAAGGAAAAATTAGGACATTATAGATGGAAAATTATATCAAAAATTCTATCAGTTTATTAAGTTTCCATTTATTATTGTGCCTATTTCTTCATTCCTACCTGTAATGGTCACCAGGAAGGCCACAGAGTCATCTTCGGTGTCACATATATACTCCCCCGTGTCGTCCACAGTGGTGAAGGGTATAACCAGTCGGCGTTTGGTCCCCTCTACCTCCAGGATCAAGTTAGGACCCTCATCTACCTCCAGGCTGTCTTTGTACCAGTGGACAGGGGCATCCGCATGAGAGATTTCACAGCTGAGCTCCAGCCTTTCGGAAGCCAAGTGGGTCAGTTCCAATTCTGATTCACTCGGTGAAATAATTTTTACGGGTGGCTCTGGAAAAAGAGGATGTAAATATTGTTTTAATTATTTTTAAAGATGTCTGGTATAATCAGAAGTTTGCCCCAAGTTTATTCTTACCCTTGACAGTGAGCTGGAAAAAGACAGAGTCTCCATCGGTTTCACAGACGTATTCTCCGCCGTCCTCCACCGAGCCATTGAGGATGGTCAGCCTCCTGTAAGGACCCTCAGATATCAGCTGGACGTTGCTGCTTTCCTCCATCACCTGGCCGTCCTTGAACCACCGCACCTTCCCGCTGGAACGAGACAACTCACACTGCAGGTGGATCTCCTCTGAGATATAGCTCTCCATCACAACATCATCCTTCGGCTCGACAATCATCACTGGAGGCTCTGCGTGTGAAGTTAGAGAGAGTTCAGAGAGTAAAATGTGCATGTATGCAATTCTTTACACAGCACTTGACCCAAAATAAGTTGTAAATATTCTCGTACCTCTGACATTGACAGTGAAGTCGATGCTGTTGTTTCCTGCCCGGCAGGTGTAGCTGCCGGCATCTGAGGCCTCTGCAGAGCGGATGATCAGCCTCCTCATGGTTCCCTCTGCCTGCAGAGTGATGTTGTCACTGGGCTGGATCTCACACCCGTCCTTATGCCTGAGACACACCAAATCAGACCCAGGTAATCGTAATCGAAATACAAAATGGTAAAACTCATAACTTGAATAACAACTCATCTGCTGTAAAAGTAAATTGTGTTGCTTTGTATGAGCAAGTACATGTGGAAGTGCACACAAGCAGTCATTACAGTTAATTACTATACATTTTTCAGACAGGTATTCACTTCCCAACTGACTTACCACACGACTTCAGCATCGTCTGCGGAGACGTGACAGAGCAGCACCACTGGGTCCAGCTCCATGCTGCTCTTATGTAGCTCCTCCTCTGGGACCGGAGTGAACTCCACCGGACGACCTGAAGAAAAAAAAAAAAGAAAACAAAGTCGGAGAAATGGATGTCGGACACCGGCACCGAAGGTACAAGATGATGAACTCGTTTCCTTGAAATTCAAGATATTCTTACGGCAGTTTGGTTAAATAAAAAAAATTAAAAACGTAGATTAAGTTGTTGAAACCGGCTCTAGGAATATAAAAATACGTTAAAAAAACACACTCATTTAAGTTGACCTAATTGAAATAGCCTGAAATGTATCCACCTTCAAACAAGCCTTTACCTGCAACATTCACGTTGAATTTGATGACATCTCCTGTAGTTTCACATGTATAAACCCCAGAGTGAGATTCATCAGCTGACTGAATCACAATCCTCCTCATATTCCCGTCTGATTGGATGTTGAGGCCATCGTCTACCTGGAGCTCCTTGCCATCTTTGAACCACGACACCTTTGCGCAGGGGTGGGAGACTTCACAGTAGAGCACAATGGCATCACCAATGTCCACCCTCTTATTACTGTCTGAGTCTGACAGAGCGCTGAATTTCACCACCGCAGCTGGAAAGGTATACACGTAAAAAAAAAAAATAATCAATTCCAAATAAATGCATCCATCGTGTGCTAAATTTAACAAAAGTAACAGATATTTAAACCTACGTTTAACCTTGAGTACAGCTGAATCCCGGACTCCATTGGCTATGAACGTGACCTCTGCTGTGTCCTCTGCAGTGCACGTTTCATGGATAACCAATGAGTGCTTTGTCTGGGACTGTTTTACTGAATATCGCCCACCGTGCTGCAGTTGAGCGCTATTCAGAAACCAGGTTCCGACCATCGTAGCAGACAGTTCGATGGAGAAGTGAGCGTCTTCTCCTTCCATAACCTCACAGCCTTTGAGACTTCTGTGAATCTTTGGTCCAGGAACTAAGCGGAAAAAGCAGAATTACGAGTTAATAAAAGATTCTGCATTTTTCTTTCAGAGCAGAGTGATGTTTCACTGTAGGTTCCTCACCCAGATGGACAGCTTTGGGAAACTCCACATGGCCACTCCGCCCATACTTGTTGATGCAGCAGACGCGGAACCGGTAGTCGCCTTCACACTGCACGCTGTCGCCGGCGATCTCAGCGGAAGTGGTGGTCTCTGTGGTGAAACACTTCTGCCACTCTTGTGAACCCACTTCCTGTCTCTCCACGACAAAGATGGATCGGGTGGAGGTCTGGCTGTTGGGCGCAGGCGTCCAGGTAAGCAGGACGCTGTTGGGTCGATCCATGTCCATTTTGACTCCCACGGGGCAGATGGGAGGGCAGTGTCTTGTGGCTGAAAAGGGATTGTCAAAAAAAAAATTAAATGTAAAATGAGTATTTTAGCTTGAAACAGGGAAGCCAACATATACATTAGCGCTTCCTAAATGTACCTTTGACCTTCAAACGTGATGAGGTCTTGGATCTTCCTGCGACGAACGTCACTACCCCTGAGTCCTGGTAGGCCACGTTGACAAAGACCAGAATGTGAGTTTTGCCGAAAGACTTGAGGATCGTCTGGTGGGACTCGTGCAGCTTAAAACCGTCTTTGAACCAGTGGATCTCCATATCGTCGCTCTCCACCTCGACACAGAACACAGCGTTCTCACCCTCCAGGACCTCCAGCTTCCGTGGAAGTTTACGAACAATAGTGCCTGTAAATGTTGTAAACGTTTGTCAACATCTATTGTGGATTTACAACTTATCAAGCTATAACATTTCTGCAATGCTAATTAATTATTTAGGCAAAGCTTAAAAGCTAGCTTCCTCTTTTGACCTGCAGCTGACAAATATTTTGATTATGACATTTAAATGGATTCATTATCCAGAGATCATCTAACCTGACATAATTAGACTAATGCAAGTCGAGAGGGTTAATGTTTAATTTTTGATGCATTCAAGTGTCCTTTCTTCTTTCATATCTAAAAAACTGCACACCCACATTAAGGACAACTAACCTTTAACCGATAGCTCAGCAATGCTCTTTCCTCCATCAGGCATCTCACAGAGATACACTCCATCGTCATCTGTCCCGACATCATGGATGGTCAGTCGTCTTTTCGTCCCTTTCTGCTCCATCCCGTATTTGCTGCTGGGCATCAGCCGCTGGTCCTCCAGGTACCAGGCAGACGGAATTGACTCGTTGGGAACCTCGCACTCCAGCACGGCCACATCCCTCTCCCTCACTTCTACATCTTTTAACGGACGTGTAAAGCGCACAGCTGGGCCTGAAGAACAACGGGAACAACAGCAGATTTAGGTAAGTGGTATGAGTTTGATTCAAGCTTTTACTGTGATATCTTTGATAGACACTTTCTGGCACAAACTTGGTTCGAACTCTTTCAGTTTGTTTGAATATTTCATGCCACCACTGAGCAGCGGCCAGTTGCTGCAGTGCCACTTCACATTATCTGTATATTAAGGACTGGCATGTTGACCTCGGGCCTAAACTGACTCTTACGATGGAGGCAGCTGGCACACTGCAGCACCGTGCCTAATGAAAAGGTATGTGACCCTGAGAATTATCTGCCCATTACAAAGGGATTAGGACAAAATGATTTAACCACTTTAAAAGGTGACGCCATGCATTTCAGCGCGGCCACAGAAGTGCAGCTTATGACCCTGATGTTTTATCTATGTGGTTCATTCTTGCTCTTGCGTTTGGACTGTTGTTCATATTTTGGATCATATAAGCATTGGTTTTTGCATCCATCTATCAATCCATTGGTGTTTCGAACAGGGATAACATTTTAAAATATGCTGTCACATTAAGAAATCTCTGTGTTTGGCCAGTTGGAATTGAAGCACGGGCAGGTATGGCCTACCTTTGACAGACAGGTGAACAGCACTGAGGGTGTTGCCAAGAGCGTTTGATGCTGCACACACATACAGCCCTGTATCCTGCACTTTACAGTACAGAACCTTCAGCGTGTAGTAGCCTTCTCGGTCCTCAAATATCAGATGACGCCTCCCGGGCTCCAAGGGAACTCCATCTTTCTTCCAAATGATGTCCGGCTTTGGCTTTCCTGTGACAAAACAGCGAAATTTGGCGTGTTTCCCCTCCGCCACTGCAAACTTCTTGGCTTTTGAAGCACTGACACTTGATTCCTCTGCAAGCCGTGACAAACTGAGCCTCCCACCCCTGTGCTTTGGGGACCACTGGCTGTTAGCGTGGCTGTTTGAGGACATTTTACTCTCCTCCCGCTCCGGTACGGGCTCGACGAGAAGGACAGCGCCGGCCAAGGCCTCGCCGTAGCAGTTGATGGCCCTGCAGGTGTAGACACCTTTGTCTGGCATGCGTGTCCTGTAGATCTTGAGCTGGAACCAGCCGCCATCTTGATTGCTCACGCCAAAGTGTGCAGTCTCGAAGATGTCATTCAGCTTCTTCCCATCTTTCTCCCATGTCACTTCAGGAACAGGAGTACCCCAGATTTTGCAGGAGAAGGCGGCGTCTTCTCCTCGATCCACGCGCAGAGAAAGAGGCTTGATGAGGAATCGCGGTTTGTCATCAGACGGTAAATCTACTTCTTCTGGTTTTACACCGTTCTTGGCGTTCCACTTATCCTTTCCGTTCAGCACATCTCCGTTTTCCTTTTGTTGATCACCATTTTGCACTGTGCAGTAGCCATTCATGTGTCCTCCAAATTCTCCGTTTTCTTTCATTGGTTGCGTCACACCATTGACCCCTAATTGCCTTTGCCCCCCTTCCTGTAGCTGCGCCTCTCCCTCCACTTTGAGTGAGGCTGCTGCATAGGTTTCACCTATACTATTTTTGGCTTTACAAATATACTGGCCAGCATCCTGTGGGGTGACTCCAGTAATAGTCAGCAGGTAAGCTTTCCCTTCCTCCGAGAGCTTGTAGTGTCCATCAGACAAGATCTGGATGTTTTTACGCTCCCAGATCACGTCAGGGCGAGGATCCCCATCGATTTGACACCTCAGGGTTGCAACCGTGCCGCACTGTGCCACCACAGGGCGTGGGTAACCCAAAACACGAGGAGCACCTCCGAAAATATCCATGGTGATGTCACCCTCTCTCTGGTTCAAATGAAGAAACGTCTTTTGTTGTAGCCTTGCCTCGACTAAAGCCTTTTTCGTTGGTGCAGAGGCTGTAACATGTAGAAAAAGTATATTTTAGCAGGCAGTCAGTGGGAACTCAAACCCAGACCAAGTCACTTGACATCACAATCTAAATACTCAACGTCTACATAATGTTGGCTGGAACGGAGCTTTCTTACTTTGATTGTTGCGGCGCATTTCAAATGTGACATATTTGTGAGAGAGAAAACTGGAATGTGCTTTTAAAATGACCTGATATCTGATTGACTGCACAGAGGAGATGTATTAAAATGTTTAAACTGTTCTAAAGACTTGTCATACCTCCCCTGGCTTAACTGAGACTTAGTAAGGTGTTTATCACATGCTTGGTGGTTTAGTAAAGTGGGTTTTGAGCAAGGAAAACTATCTCAGTTGTCTCACAGCTGGTGCTGTAACTCATTGAAGAGTGTATTTATAAATTAGTCCATCCAAAAACAGACACGGGAGACCGACCATGTGGCACATAGCACACAAACTGTGCAGTGACACACCTGGAGTCACTTTGTATGTTTGTATAGAATATGTATGTCAACTGCATCTTTCCTGGTGGGCTTTCCTATCTGTTAATTGCATTGTTGGTCCTAAATCAATCATTATTTAAAACTAAATTCTTCTTTCTTGGTAAAACTTCTTGCTCTCTAGCAGATTATGATTTGATCTTTCTAGTTGCCGCTGGAAAAACACGTCTCCCGTCATGTTGTCACCATCTCACTGTTGGCATTAAAAGAATGGCAGCCATCCCTGCTGTATGACGCACCATACTCCCATCTGATGCACATCCTCGAAACAGCATGGACAATATAGACATGTGCTCATGTCTCTGATATAAAATAGCTCGTCACATAGCACGTCAGCTATTCCGAAAGTCTTACGAGTACTTGAGCATGTTATGGGAGCATGGATGAAAAAATTATTCTACTTAAATAAGCTTGGAATGTCAAACAAGATTTACACATAAAACTTACCATAAAACCGATCCTTTTCTAATTATCCACTAAAGAACATTCACAAGATAAACTTACCGCGATTGTGGGTCGTTTAAAAGACTTCAAATCATCTCGTCGACTTTGTGATGTTAACTTCAATATGATGCCCTCAGAAAGTTCAAGCTGGCGTCAGTTAATTCATATGACCAAATTCTGCAACTTGTACTTGACTGATATTCCCTCTGTTGCTCTGTAGATCTTACTGAGTCTCTTCAGCTCTGTTCCTTTCTTGTTTGGCTTGTTGCTTTTAGATTCTGGGAGACTTTTGACACACCTCCTGGTCACTGAGAGTCGAAGCATGTGAGAAAAATGAAGTCCTCCATTCACACTGGGTGGCCTGTAATCACAGGTATCTTCTCTGGTTGAGTCCCCTCCAGTTGGCGCTGGGTTGCAGGTGGCAGAGGGGAAAATGACCGCCGTCTTTCAGCCAAGCGCTTGGTTTGTGCGTCAGCTCTGATACTGTCATTGTCCGACAGCTAAAGAGTGAGCAGGAGAGAGTTGGAATGGGGGTGGAGGTGGGGGCATTAAATGCTTTCACAGCTGCTGCCACTGCGAGCCACCCCCTAAAAATAACAGCAGCTTCTATGACAGTGGGCGAGATAAAGTTAGGCTCTCCATTCACAGACGGTGGCTCACTAAAGATAGAGAGGAGGCCGAGCTCTGCGATGGATCACTCAGCTTATCAGATAGTCTGAGTTAAACCTCGAAGAAGAGAAAGGACACTCCACCTGCTGGAGCTCCTCGAGTCATGCTGACCCATGAATAGGGACAATCTGGGGTGACATCAATACAATAAGGATTTATTTTGGTTGAATTGTAACACGATGTTTACCACCGGCTCTAAAAGTGTTGTTAGTAGTAGAAGAGTAGCCTCAGTCTTGGAAAAGATTCACAAAGTTAAACACTTGGACTCGACTCGGCCTTAAATTTACTAATCAATTTCAAATAAAAGTCTGCGTCCCACCTCTTCCCACTAAGCTTTCATATCAGTGAACTGATATGTAGCTGTACATTTAGCTCAATTTAGACCATTTAGACTAAAGTTTGTACCAATATTGGTCGTTGCAGCGTAGACAGGAAAGTAAAACAGAACAGAGATGGCGTCACACACCATTACAGCCACGCCATGTGCCAAGTGACTGCCTCTGTAAGCCGAGGCTGTTCTCAGTGATGTATCGGGAGCTGATAAGGAAACAATTGCTTGAGTGTTAGAAGCATTTAAGCCCATTATGATCTGGCAAGAGACGTCGTCACTGTCAGGGTGTCGGGAAACAGTTTTAATGGCTCATCTGCATTTCAAACAAAAAGCTCTCACTGCTTATTTTTAATTCAGCTAGTGAAACACAGATCACTCGTTGTTTCTGTTTCTCACACGGGTCACGATTGGCCTCCCACCGCGACAAGTTTGCATCCGGTGTGGACACTCGTCGCCTGCATTCTCAGACGATAGCCCTCTAAGATATCTCTTCACGTGGAGTGTTTTGGTGAGACAACCGCAAACTGTCGTCATGGATATTTGACCTTCAGGCGCCAGTCACATAGCTTCAGATACTGGCATCTGAAACACAGATATAATTCAGAGAAATGGAGTTAAAAGAAGTAAATAACCGCCACCAACAAGCGTGCTAAACGAACAACAGAGTCATTTGGAGGACTCACACCACAGAAGTGGCTCCATTTAAGGCTGCTGACATTCTCATCCAGGCAGTCATCCCTGCAGCTGTTTGGTACAATGACCGCCACCAGCAATCAAAAGCACAGTGCTGCGCTTTGTCCTCAGGTTGGGTTTCAATATCAAACGCTGAAGAGGATTGAAACCGCAGGCGTCTTAACGTGATGTCAATCAACCCTGTTTGATTCAGCTGACCCACTGTCCCAGCAGTTTCTCATTATACAATCATAATTAAACTGAATCTTGAGGCTAGATCTAGAATCGAACATGCAGCACGTAACCCCTAAAATTGATGAACAGGTTGATCATCAACAAATAGTAAGAACATCCCTGGATCTGAATGTAATTATTCTGCTTCCTACGATCACTCTGGTGATGCAACATCACCTTACGTGGCTTTAAAAGCATCCGAGTGTTAAGCCGGCCGTCTCAGAGCGGTTTAGTGTCAGCATGCAGCCCGCTGTACCTCTCAGGTCAAGGCTGAGCCTGGATCGGTATCAAGTTGTTTGGGAAACTCACATTCCCACGTCGCTTCACCTGCCACTGGAGTGGAATTGTTCATTTCGGCTTGGAAACTGCTATTAACTACAGTTAACTCTGATGGTCGGTTAGTACATTTCTAATTAGTTTAATTCTTAACCAGCTTTATCATCAAGTTTTTAATAAGCGTGACAGGTACTATTTTATTTTCCGTTGAGAAAGAAAAATCAGTTTCTGACAATATAAATTGGAGACGAATATGAAATAAAAAACCTTTCATGTGTAGATTTCATGACCCTGAATGAAATCAGGTAACCCGCCCCCACAGATATAAATGTGTAACTGTCTTGCACAGAATCATCCATTAGATGGAGCTAGAGATTTATTATAAGAGGATGAATCATTGGACCTGAGACAACACAAGTCAGAACTCCACAGAATAGACTGAGGAGGTTTGATCTTTGACGCAGACACTGACACATGTCAGTGATCCATGAATGATCATTCCTCAAGTGTCGATCATGAAGTGCTCAAATTAAAATCAAAGACAAACATCCAGATATGAGATTGTTATAGAACTGCTTTGTCTCCATTTCCAGAAAAAGCCGAGAACAGAATTTAATTAAAAAAACGATCTAAACTACAAGTGATGAGGTCGAATTCAGTAAAAGGACTTTGGCGACCTGAAGCATTATTAAATTTGAATTTAGGGACGTCAGATGACACATCCTATCCAAAAAGTGACATCTCATTACACCACTGAAAACTTCAACTGGGAGCAGACAAAAGTGCACAGATTTATTTCACTTTGTGCCATTAAACTGCTGCGTGTCACTGAGAACTCATCAAGCGGGGGAAAAAAAAAAAGTCTGGCTTCTTTATTGGAAATCTTGTCGAAGCGTTTTGGTCCCAGGGCGAAGAAGTTTAAGACCCCAGAGACCAGAAGAAGAGTGTTGAAGCTCACGTACGCAGGGAGAGCCGAGCGAACGTATCCTGGGAGGAGGGACGGGAGGCAGAGAGGTGCTCGACGATAGAGGGAGGCCCGCAGAGAGGATAAAAGATCGAACGTTTTTGTCAGGTTGACCTCTGACATTATCGCTCCTCCTTCTTCTCCCTGCAAACCTGCGAGCGTGCTGGGAGGAACAACAAGGGATTCTGGGAAAGACAGGAGGAGGGCTTTTTTTAAATACAAACAACATCTGCCTGTATGTGTGAAAAAGAGAGAGAGAGAGAGAGGAGTACATGTATTCAAGCACACGTCTATGATTATTGGATTTTAGCTCAGATAACATACTTGTAGGCTTGTGAAATCTCTTTTATTGTGTGACCCTAAGTGACTCACTGGAAGTTTAGTTCCCTTGTTTGGTCCTTCTGAGGAAAACAGACTGTATTTCTGTGCAGAAAGGTCCATTGGGTGGAGTAGTCGCATTTCATAAATCAATCAATCTGTAAAATGAAGGAAGTATTTGAGGGACAGGATTGTATAAAGCCGGCGTTATTCGATACTTTCCTTCATGGGAATGAGCAAAGAACGATGAATGGATTTTTCTAAGATGTTAGTGTCCAAAGCCTGATGAAGCGGTCCATTAAAATTTGTTTAGTTACATTAAAAGCATTATCTTTAGCTGCAAGAGCACGTTAGATACCACCATCTATCTATACGTGGAGTGGTGAGGCCTTGAGAGCGTTCATCAGATCTTAATGTTTGTACCTCAAAATTAATTCTATCCCTCGGGAGCACTCTTTCTTTTTAAAGAGGTCGGGTTAGTTGTGACCTTGGACGCTTTGAGAAGGGATACGACTGTCCCGGAGATCAAACATGTGACCTTCAGGTCACAGTACAGTCTCTCTAATCTCCTCCCTCAAAGCCAGCACGTCTCATATTCCAATCTCAAACTTCAAGCCTGTGCATCATTCAACATTTTCCATCCCTGTGCACGTTCACTGCAACCGAGGGGCGACGGTTCAGTTTGTTTTATGAATGAAAAAGTTCTCAAATCTTTTCAATCACTAAGGTTTGTATTTACACCCTCGTGCAACAGGAGGAGGACGTGAAATTCAAAAAGAGATTTGTTCTGCTGTTTTCCTTTAATCAAAAGTTGCTCTTGATGACTGAGCTCACAGCAGGGGGGGCGGGTGTAAGATCTCCAACGACGGTTTGTATCGTGTGTAAACTAAGACCAGTATTTTGTGTTCTGCTGCGCGTAGCTGATGCACTCTGATCCGGAGGGGGGAGGGGGGATTTGGCCTTTAAGTCAGCTCCATATTGTGTTTGTTTTAATAATGAGAGTCAGATGTTGCATTGGACAAATATTACTTTTCACCATCGGGAGCAGATGTGGATCAACGTGGAGGCGGAAAAAAAAAAAGGGTGATGAGAAAACAATCACACACAGCTGATAGAGGGCAGAGGAGTACTGTGCTGTTTCATCTCTTTCCACTATGGATCAGTCAGATATTAGTTTTGCAATAACTCTCTCTGCTTCACAACTGAAAGTACAGTACAGGTAGAGGAAATGTTTCTGTATGGGAATGTACTAAAACCTTAATCTGCAGTATAACCCGCAAGTAGTTGCGGCACCTCGAACAGAGCAGGAAAACAGCGGCCCAAACCTTGTTTCTTGGTCGGGCACAGTTTAAAAGAACCTTTTCCTGAACTCTGGCATCTTAGGCTGGTTCTGAAACATCTGGTAGGGTAGTAGCTAGAGCTCAGATGGATTTGGCGCGCAGCAAACTAGTTATTGGACTCAACTCTACGCATAATCCATCCCATTCTCCCTCTCCTCCATACCTGCTTTCACCCCGTTAGCGTGCCTACGTGGAGATCTGCAACATGAAGCGCCGTCCCAAACTAATTAGCAGGAAGTGAAGGTGTGATATAAAGACCTCCAACAGTGAGTCTACACCAGCGCTGACTCACTGACCCCACTGTGTCATGTTCGTCATAAATGATGCTCCATAGGATACAAAAAGTAAACAGCTCAAAGTGAGAGAAACTTTTGATATAGTGGTTCAGATTGTTACATTCTAGTGTTTAAGAAAAGCTAAAACTGCTCTTTTGTTGATACATTCAGACATTTTGAGAGTGTTGTTGAGCCTCGTATGCACACCGACATCACTAATCTAAATCTGAGTAGATAATTAGGATTTAAAACCAACTCCTACATTCAACATCCTGTTTTACACACCGTCGGTTATTCATCTCACCATCCACATGTTGCTGTGCAGCTCACATTCATAACAAACCTCTGACATGTCAGTCCGGCTCTGTGAATGCGATGTGCAGCCGCTGAATGAAGCAGGGATGAGAGCGATTTACAGCCCACACCCAGTTTTTGAGCTCCAGCAGAGTCACGCAATGCACAAAGGGCTTTTGGCGGCAGATGTGGACGTAAATTACATACGATTGCGGCAGATGTGAGGAGAGCAGCGGATCCCGTCACAGTCACCGGGTCGCCGCTGGCATCCATCTGCCGACCCTTCACTTCATCTGATCTCTCTCCTCTGACTCTTTCACACTCTTAACTTCCTGTAGTCGGTCAGGAGTTTCCAGGAGACTTGTGAGTGCCCGTGGGTCGCATGTTCAACGACGACCCCCCTCCTCCACCACATGTCAAACGTGTGCTCACAAACGCTCACACAGCTGCTCATTGTGAAGCCCGTGTGGTTAGCTGGCCTTAATTAACCGATCTCTAATTAGTGGCAGGTTACCCAATTAACGAGTGTGTGAGAGAGAATAATTGATGGAGAAATACGACGTATGCGACTGTGTGGTTTTTTTTTAGACGAACGATATGTTCAAAGTGTCTCTTAAGGGGTCGTTTATTATTTCATACATTCGTTTTTTCCCAGCTTTTTTTAAGTGGTGACCCTCTTGTCAGAAAGACAAAGAAGGGGAAGGAGAAATTGAATCGACCTTACCTGAAGCAGAATACTTTTGCAGAATACCTGCAGGTGCAAGGTGGAAAAATTGTCATAATAATAAAATCGATAAAAGTAGACAACAGTAAGACCGTGCAGCTGAAACAAAAATGGCAGAATGATTGACAGAAATCCTGTTATTGTTTTGGAGCTTCAGGGTGGACAGACTTGTAGCCAACGCTGTCGTAGCCCAACATGTCAGGTCTCCTCATACATTTTTAATGCGTTTTTGTGTGCCGACGATCTCTTGATTCCCACGAGGGTGAAAAAGTTTTCACTGCAGAGACTGAAACTCGTCTCGTTCGTCTGGATGGTGAAGAAGCTCGGCTCAGAGTTTGTACACAGACGCTCAGTCAGACAGGCAAATATAGGCAAGGGTTATTTAAGGCTCACATCCCGGATGCGAGAGCTGCTGTTACCATGGCAGCCATTTTGTATGCGTGTGTGTGTGTGTGTGTGTGTGTGTGTGTGTGTGTGTTTGTGTGCACACCAGCAGAACTGTCCGCCGCATGAACCCTCCTCGTTCACGTTCCTCTCTGATCACAGACGAAGAGAAACTGCAAACAAAACGACGGATGTTTCTACCCGAATACTGTTATCTCGGGGGGTTTTTTTGTTGGTTTTTTTCAGCCTTTTCTCCCACACAAGTCAACAGCTTTTTTGGAATTGTGACGGAGTGAACAAACCTTAACAATTCACAAAGGTTTTTACAATCAGTGCAGCAGAAGTTTTCAAAGAGAAGATTCCAACTTTCCTTTTGAAATGCAGAGAAAATCCAACGACAGTAAAACGAACCGACCGTTCGCTCGTTCCCTCAAACTAAAGTGCTGTTCAGCCTCATAACATCAACCCATCAACAATTATTAACATCAATACTGCTGCATTATTCACTGGCTGTCCATGCTGACGGTGAGACTCTTAAGTGAAGCGATGACTCCATGTATATAAATAAATATATATACTTCATGTACATATATTCTACGTTATAATGACGGTTCTTTGCTTTATTCTCATATTCTTGCGTATATTTGTGTTCTTGCAGACGTCATATAAGCTACCAGATAACTTATTTCTCTTATCATCTGTCCGTCCGTCCGTACAAGTGTAATAAATTAATATAATCCACGATGAAATGTGGTGCAATTCGAAGGAAATTAACAAACTTTTTTGGGCAAAAGCTTCAACTGTAACTCTGATTAAGAAATGTTAAACCACAAACACCATCGATCAGATCCACATAGATAAAAGCAGAAAGGAAAATCACGGCTACAGTGATGATTTTTTTTGTTTGTTTTTTTTCTTGTCGGTGTATTGGCCTCGATCCACAGAACAATTGATTATCTGTTGGTGGTTGTCCAGATCTTGAATTTCTGTCATCAGATAAAAATCTACTCTTACCCGTAACTGTGAAACGAATAAGCATCCTGTGGAAAGTCGGGAAGTTGCCAGCCGAGGGAACCGAGACAGACGGGGACAGTATAATTTTCACGTCATGTTACAATCGGCTCACATGCGGCCGATAATTCAAGTGATTTAAACAAGTAAATTGACACAAAAATGTTACCAATCGCTCCTTTAACCTTCTGGTTTCAGAAGGAGGATCATGACGAACACGCGTGTGTGCAGCTGAGCATTACAGACAATCATAAGTTGTGTATTTTGTGGACTGAGGAGACTTTTTTATAGTTGAAATGTAAAATATATTCTCTCATGTTCATCTTTTGATTCCACACTTTCACCTTCTTTCCTACACTCCTCTCCTCGCTGGTGGTTCATTAAAGACGGCGCTGACCCACTTCTCGGCAACTTGCAGCTCAACAATGAGGGAAGAGGAGCGATAATGATGGCGTGAAACTCTGGCTTCCTCTAGGCGGTGAAGCACACACGCACGCTGTAGCTGGCACATTGTCATTATAAATGCTCTCAGCGACACTCGAGGGGAAAAAACACAAATACGGAGACTCGCTGAGGAGGTGTTTTACTGATGCAATCTGTCAGCGACCATTCAGCAAAAAGGAGAGAACGTATCATCTGCCATGTCAGTTTTTCCAGTGTGTGTGTGTGTGTTTGAGAGGGAGAACGGCAGGAAAGAATTTTTCCCCGTTATCTTCCCTCATTAGACTGTTTCTAAAAACATCTCCCCGGCTGTCTGACTGCCATGGTTACCTTTTACACCTGTCACATGCAGACGTGCAAACGTACACACGCCGTCTTAAATTAGCTGTTTTCCAAGTGGAGTCTGGCAGAGGCGCTAAAGACTCGACGATCTGCAGCTGTGGGTGGAGATCGTTGAAGCAGCTTCTTCTCTTTCACGTCCCGATTGTGACGATTCCATTTTAAATTCTGCATATTCTGTAAATCTTGCCGTTGCCACGCTTACATAACAACATGTGTGAGAACTTCTTGTCCCACTGCGGCGCTGAATAACAAAGATGTTGGCAACACATCTTACATTTGTTGTTGTTGTTGTTGATTTATGTCTGCTGCAGCCAAAAAAACAGACTTTTTTTAATGTTCTTTGAAAAGTAAAAAAAAAAAAAAGACCAGAATGCAGCACGGTTACAAGTGCTTGTGCTTTTTATTTACTCTGGTGTTAGTGCGAGTGTGGACGAGACTTAAGGTAGACTTAACTATATTTTATGGGATTAAATGACCCGGACAGTTGTTTTTTCTTTGGTTTAAAGTCATGAATGGACGGCAGCAGAGAGGCGTGGCTGCGTGGGAGACTGAACGGAGAGCTACTCTTCCTGATTGAACGTTCACTAAGCTCCTTTAAATATTTTAAGCCCACGTCACCAGCACATATAGATTAAATAACAATAAAGGTAAAGTGTATGAGATTACATCCATATTGTACTCTGAATATTCCCTCCACATGACTTGAAGGCACTTTGGCGACTGATGGCGTACTGATGTGACCACAGTGTTGCTCCATAAAGAAAAAGGCGACATTTTGTTGTTGTTAAATGTAAAAACTGACTGAAATATCTCAACAAAAGTTGGATGGAATGCCGTGAAATGTCCCTGTGCAGACCTGAACCCTTTTCATCCCTTTCCATCATTGGTCAAAAGTGAAGTTTGTCCAGTCCTTCACTTTGTATTTAGTGCAATAGTACTAAATGCTAACCATGTTACAAGCTAAAAGCTAATGCTAATGTCTTATTCCTTGATATTTTCAGTCACGGTCGAGTAAAAATGTTTTGGGAAAACACAATCGAGCAGGATTTTTTTTGCGACTATGTGTTTCCAGTTCTCGTCTGATTCCCCAGATACACATGAAAACAACAAGCAAACACATCAAGTTGAGACATCAGTTTCTTAAAAAACGTGTTGAAATGCATTCTGGGAAATGTGGAGAGTCAGGGTTTCACTATAACATCATATGAATATACACACATTACCAAGAGATGCAATACTATTAAATTTTGTTGTTTTCCTTAAAAAATAATTTGACACATTTCATTCCATTTTCATTTTATTCCACATGATTTCATATAATTGTGTCATAATTAATACATCTAATCTGAACTTCACATCATCTTTTTCTTGATGACAAACAGATAAAAACATCAGATATGTTTTTTTTTTCCTCTTTTAAGTGAACTAGATGGATATAAAATGAAAAACTAAATGTATCTCCGTTGCACACATGTTGCATCAAACTCTCTGTATTGTGTCAGTGTGTCTGTCGTGAGGTGATATTTCAGCAGCATCTTCCTCCCGATTACGAGCTGTTTATTTTATCCCCTGGCTGGCAGGTTCACGAAGAAGCAGTCTGTGCACACGGGACGCAGCGGCAGCTATTAATTACCCGATGATTAGATCGTTACGTAACGGGTCGCACGTGCGAGCTATATTAAACTCTTGTGATTCATCGCACACATGGATCACTGAATGGCAAAAAAAAAAAAAAGTCAGAGCGGGGAATGAAGTGTTACGTAATGTAAATTCAGCGCACACATGTGTACTTGATCAAATAAGAGATGGAAGAGAAGAAGAAATTCACTGGCGAGATTCGCTTGTATGAGAGCATCCAACTCTGACTGGCAGATTGCTTGCAGTGAAATGTCAGCTGCCCACACCATATGACATGCCGCGCTGCTGTTATGTGTGTGCGCACATATCTGTGTGTGTGTGATTAAGTGTGTGTGTGTGTGTGTGTGTCGGCGCTTCATTCACAAGAGCTTGCGAGAGTGACAGGCAGACGAACAGATGGGAGGAGAGCTGAAGAGAGACAGCGGGGAGCAGAAAAATCAATAGATAACGTCGCGTCGTTCATCATACTTCACTGACACTGTGACACACTGTGAGCTGTGTTTATTCAGCGGGTTCACTCCCCTCCAGTGTCTGCGCCAAAAAGATCCAAAATGTTTAAAAGCGTCCTGCAAAACCTGATGTGATCAGATTGAGTGACTTTTTTTGATAATTGATGCAAAAAAAATGCAGTTAGATAGAATAGAAAGTCACGCAGAGAGTGACGGCAGATGCTCGGTCTTTCGCTAATCTCGCCATCATATGTATCAGACTAATCCTACACACACACACACACACACACACACACACACACACACACACACACACACACACACACGATGAATGTCTTCTTCACGGGCTTAAACGGCGTATACACGCTGGATCATGTAGAGTTCATGCGGTGGTGTCAGTTATAGACGGTGTAAGCAGCAGATGGAGCCTCCGGGTGTGAAACTGAAAGTGATGCAGTCCCTCAAACTGCCTGCAAGGGGCGACTGTGACTGGTTGCAGGGGGGAAAAAAAGTCTGATTGTATGTAAGCTTATGAGAAAATGACTCCGGCTCCAAAGCAAGATGTCGATGGCTTCAAAAGTGCTGGAGTTCGTGGGGTGGCTTCACCGTGACTCCGTCCAGTAAATAATCACACGGTCTGCAGTCACAGTGTGTGTATCCTGCTGCTGTCGGGTGTGAGTTGTCGTCATGGCAACTAAGTAATGGGGTTAAGATGGCGAGCGGTGCGTCTGTTTTTTTGTTTTTTTTTGTGTGTGTGTGTGTATCTGACCCTCTGCAGCAGTACAGTGTGTGTCTGTTTTGGGAGTGTGTGTGTGTCGGCATTGCCAGCGACGAATTGTGCTCAAGTGTGTGCAGAAACACGGACTTTACGCGAGCGGACGTCCAATTCTGCTGACCGTGTGTGTGTGTGTCCATCGTCCATCATCCCCTCCCCGCCACAGTAAATCCGTCTCTCTGGCTCCAGAACCATAAAGAGGCTGAGATCGCTCCCTCGGGCTCCACACACAGAGAAATCCGTGCTTTCTCTATGTGTGGGTTCTAGTCCGGGATCAAATCCGCGCTTGTGTTGTTTCCAGTGTGTGTGTGTGCAGCCGCTGAGATGATCCAGCAGAGTCTAAATCTAAATTCAAGTTTCTACCGCAGCAGAAGAGCTCAGAGGGGATCTGGAAATATTTGACTCTGCAAACCAGCATCATATTGGCCCCCAGAGGCTCCCAGTGCAAATCCATTTCCATTTTCTCTGACCGTGAGTGTGTGTGTGTGTGAATGTGTGTGTGTTCGAGGAATCCATCTGCTGTTTCCTTGTTAAGATCAGCCCCTGAGGGCCCCTTCAGCACAAATCCTCTCCTCCATGCACCAGCTATCAGGGAGAGGAGTTAGTATATGATTCTGCCCCATCTTCTACAGCCAGTACCACAGAAAAACGTGAATTTAAGCATTTTTTTACAGAGTTGAATTGGTTTTGGTTGAGGAGGTCTTGACGACAACACTGCTAGGTTGTTATTCTCGGTTGGACTGTGTGTTATTGATTGCCAGTCGTGTTTAGGCTAACATCAAATTGCAAAAAGTACCGCACCAAATTTTTTTGTAGAGTAGAATATAATAAGTGACGTTGGTGTTAAAAAAAAGGGGGGGGGACAACAATTAAAGAATAGGCTCTGCAGCTGTAGTCTGTCTTTTTGAGCATGTCAGTGTAGCGATCGAGTAACTAGATTCAGCTGGAAGCATTAAAAACTCAACCACAGTCTGCGCTTTCAGCCAACTCACAGACTTTAATATGTTATTTAGCTGTCAGGGACTAGAAATGAGAAGAGTTACCAGGACTTTACGGTGAATCTGACGCAAGAAGCCCGACTAAAGTAGCTAAAAGCAGGGGGAGGGTTTGACATTTTGAGACGTTTTGATTTAAAACAAAACACACTGCAGGAACTCCGTGTCCCCTGTGTGGCCTTTTCACTACTTGGAAGCAAGTAGAAAATGTTCTGCGTCTCCGGGGGACGGAGATAATTGTAGTCCGACTTGCTGAAATCACTGTATGTGTGTAGGGGACGTGAGGACAGTGTGTGTGTTGTTGTGTTGTGAGGCGTACACACCGTGTTCCGGCATGTTTCCTCTGCCATCAGTTTTATTAAAACCGCGCAACACCAAACGTCAAAAGAATGTCTCCACTGTTCTGCGGCGGGTTGTTGAGGACGCTGGTTTTTCTTTGTTGATGCTCCGTCTGCGCCGTTAGAGACCAACAGTCAGAATTGTGTGTTTGAGAGGATTTGAGGACACAAACCTTTATTTTAAAATGAGCGATATCACCCTTTAAACCACAGCTTCGACTGAGATATTTAACCTTGAACGTCAGACACGATGTCGACCAATGTTAGCATCTCGTTTTGTCAAGTTAGTTTAACGATTTCTAGTTTTGCTTGAGTATAAACATTGAGTATAAATAATCCTGTAGCTTGTAACGTGTAATCATCAATTTCGATATTACTTCCTGCGTCGTGTGTGTTCATGCCGCCATGCGTTACCTACTCACTGTACACCGCGTTACGTAATTTGATTGTGAGCTGTGGGACGATGTGTGTAATCCTCGTGTTAAGTCTTGTTGTGGAGCTCCAAGTCCCACATGTCTGCACATCTGGAATTAAACAATATAGCCGAGGACAATCCATCATGGCTGCAGAGTTTAAGCTCTCGTGTCTAAATATAGTGTTTTTTAAACACGTGATTAATGAACAGCGCGTCTGTTTACATCCTGTTGACCCTGTGAAAGAACGTCAGCTAACATTTACACATATTAACTCTGGGATCAAATGCTTTAGTTGTTACAAAAGTGCTGTCAAAGTGTGTGTGGAAATAATGCCTCTTTATTCACAAATGCCTTTTTTTCCTGCCACCAGCAGTCTGACGTGACGTTTCTGGCTCAGGTCGAGTTCAGTACAGTTCAGTGATAATGTGTAGTTTGTCGCTACAATGTGGAAATACCTGCGCGCCCGCATACGAGAGGCGCTCGCTGTTTGTGCCTAAACATCGTTTTATTGTAAACACACCTTTAAATGCCTTTCCGCTGTCAAGTTGGACCCGCGCCTCTCGTCTCTCCTCAGCTCGTGCTCCTGCTAATCAGCCTGATTTGACACACTGGATATGATATGAGCTTTCACACGGCACGCCAGATGCTTTGGGGTTCACATTAATCCTGTTGTAACAAGCTAAAGCTTGACTTTTGGCCGTCTCTGAGCGATACTTCTGCATATTTCTGACAGACTGATATGCCCTTTTAGAGCGCTACTGCAACTACATGACAAAAAAGTTTCGGTAAAATTTTTGTAGCAGCCCAAAGAGTTTATATTTGACAACCTGGGAATGACTCTGTCTTTCTCCAGAATCACCTGTTGCACCTTTAAGTCTTACCTGAGCCACAAATATGAGAAAAGGAAAGTAAGATATGACACATGAGGAGAGAACTACAAAAAATAAAATGAAACAGGAAGTAAAAGCGACAAAGTCTTAATTTAGTCATTCATGTGAGAGAAGAGCAGCAGCTGGAGTTAGCTGATTAACGATTCATTGTCATAATAGTTGACAACTAATTTTCTTTTCATTGACTAATCGGCAGCTCAACATAAGAGACTTCTCGTCAGGAAACCTTGAAGTTGTTCAGGATCTCAAACGTCGGATTGTTGAACCAAAGACAGCCAACACCACCTTTATAACCTGGCAGTGTTTCAGACTTTAACAGCAGTTTATTACAGTTATTACGACTGTATAGATTAAATATTGGTAATTGACCCAGTGGAGCACCTGCGGGCCACAGCCGGGTCAGTGGAGGATCAGTCCAGTGGGAGGTGGTGTTGCTTTGGATGGGATCGGCTCCGCTCGATCTCTGTATGTGCAGCGTGGATGTGTGTGGAGAGAGAGAGGGTCTTTCCCGTATTCAACCGTCAGGGATCCTGTCAGGGCTGTCGGGAATGTAAATATCGGTGTGTCACGTGTGTGTGTGTGTGTCAGTCACATGTGTGTGTGGGGGAGTTTTAGAACTGATCCATTAGTTTCCGTCATGTTTGATTAACATAAAGAAAGACCCTCTCACACTCTCTCTCCGGGTTTTATGATATCTCTCTCTCTCTTTTTTGCTGAACACACTCACACAGATCTCGTCGTGTGTGTGTGTGTGTGCATGTGTGTGTGCGGGGGTGTGGGTGTGTGTGTGTGTGTGTGTGTGCACTGGTAGTTTTCCATGAGGGAAGGTTGTGAGGGCCCCAGGGGAAAGTCTTCACAGAGGGGGAGGAGTCAGCAAAGGAATTCTGTGTGTGTGTGTGTGTGTGTGTGTGTGTGACAGCATGATTATGATAATGAAGCTGAAGAGGGAATGTGCGCTTAGGTTCAAGTGTGTGTGTGTGTGTGTGTGTGTGTGTGTGTGTGTGTGTGAATGAACTATTGAGTAATACCAGCGGCAGAGAAAAAGAGAAAAAAAAGAAAAAAGCGGAAAAAACTCTGAAGTATGAAGAGGTTGTTCATGAGGGGTTGTGTGTGTGTGTGTGTGTGTGTGTGTGTGTGTGTGTGTGTGTGTGCGCTCATCTCCGCGCCTCACAGAGAAGTGGAAACTTTTCCTACCGCAGACAAAGTTTGCCTGAGTTAAAAGACGGAGAAGACGAAGGAGGCAGCAAAAAGAGAGAGAAAAGGTCCGGGGGAGATAAGGACGTCTGAAGGAGAGAGAGAGAGAGAGAGAGAGAGAGAGAGAGAGAGAGAGAGAGAGAGAGAGAGAGGCCGATGCAGACGGATAGAGAGACAAAGAAATCGTTTGTTGTGAGATGCCGGTGTCCTTTCCAAGGACAAGCAGACATGCCACTGCCGTCATGTGAGGAGACTCCTCCTCGTCCTCGTCTCCTCCTCTGTCTCTCCGGCTCCTCCTCCTCCAACTTGTTCTTTTCCCTCATCTGACTCGTTTCTGTCTTTCTTTCCCAGATGAATGAAACGATGTGAGAGCTGCTGTAGTAGTGACAGCAACACTTTGACCCCCTTCTTTCACTTTCTGTTCATGCTGCCTAATATAACTTAGTTCAGTATGTTGTGAATTTCGAGTACTGCTGGTCCCAAAGTTTCCAACAGTGTCTGCATGAATGTCAGGCTGAATTCGGTGAAAACTGGACATGAAATGAGCCAGAAGACGTTGAAAATGTTTCCATGCGGCCGTAAGGAAAACAGCAAGTCACGTTAGAGGTTTAATATTTCACTGAACGTAAACATGGAGTGTGAATGTAGATCTGGAGCGAGCAGGATATAAAGGATGGATAAGCTGACTGTGACCGAAATGAGAGAATTCACGCCAAAATATATCTTAAATTATCAACAGAATGTGAAGAAATAAAAGTTTTGACGTCTTTAGCGATATCTGCTAAAGTTAGCATGCTAACAGCTAGCCCTGGGCCTGAATACGTCTTTTCTCAGAGCAGTTCGAAGCTCCTGTGCACCGCTAACAAGCTAACGGCGCTAACAGTACCTACAGTCATGGATGAGTATGATTTCAAGGTGTCCAATTCTTACAACCCCCTCCGAGCCACTGATTGTCTTCCTCTAGTCTGTGACTCGCTGACCTTTGACCCACTTAGTCAGCCCAGGTCCTGTAACTGCTGTCCTTTTTGCTTGTTTTGCGGTTTACTGGCGGGGCTTTTATTCTGAAAGCCTCCCTCCACACAAGCACTACCACGAGTTACGTCATGTAGACTTTTGTTTTCTTCCATGTAATGCCGTAATTAAGTTCTTGCACTACAATGTACACAACGTTTTAATCTGTATTAAACTTGGGATAGGATCATTTTTTAGCTTCAGGCGAAACCTCATAACACAACTTGTATAAACACAATCCTCGGTTTGAACGTAACAATTATCATTTTGACAACCTGCTGTATAAAGTAGCTCGCTTTTCGAGGAGACGGCCAGCTGAAAGACGGAGCTGCGCAGCGTCCTGCAGCAGGAGAGAGGTTTCCAAACCACAGACAATTAAGCAACGCCTTCGTCCTTATCTCCAGACTTGAGTTCACGACCCCTCGGCAGTTTGCGGTGTTTGATGGGCGTTTCAACACATCACACATCCACTCACACGGCACACTGTTGATCTTTTGACCCTGATCTGACTCCAAACTCAAGACGGGCTTGATTAATTAGAGTATCACCAAATCTTCAGAAGTAGGTCAGAGCAGGCGACAGTGTTTTGGTTCAGTTTCCTCATTTTAGCTTTTTTTATGTTTCTTCCGACAAAGTTTTGGCAACATTGTAAAGCAGCGTGACGACTTGATTTTGACTTTTGAGGAATGTTTTGTAGTTTAAGTTTCAAAGCAAACGACAACGGGTCAGCAGGGACGGAAACACGACACCCGGGTCAACAGATGCACGTTGAAGTTCTCAGCATCGGTGTGTAAATAGTTTGGCATCCGTCACCCTCCAAGCAGCGTTCAAACATCTTTCAGTCGGTGTTGACTTTGACAGAAAGACTGAAGTAAAACACATAAACGTAACCACGGTAACATCACAAAAAAGCAAACAACCATGCTAACAAGCTGATGCTAGCAGGTAATATCTACCACGTCCCCCTAAAGCTGAGGCTGATGGGTTTAGCGTTTAGCGACAAAATTACACATTTGATGGGAAGATAAAAGCCAAGGCATCACCGTACGTGTCTGTGCTGTAGATCAGTCTGTAAGTAAGTCGACCCACCCAACAGTTGCTGTATTCAAATCTAGACAGAAGAGAGGGAATGACATTGCCTGAGCTGCTAACATACTTTCCTGTCCGCGGCGCTCATGTAAATATCTTCCAAATCCTCCTCTCATGGCGTGACAGCCAACGTTTGAACTATAAGCAGGTAAGACTCAAGCAGTCAGACGTAAACCCCCCCCCCCCATATTAAACATCATGGGACATACTTTGTGTTTGGCAGGAATATTCACTTTCCTGCGAGTGTGCGTCCATGCTCGGTGGCTGCACAGAACAGTATGCATGCATGAGTGTGACAGACAGAGCGAGCAGAGAGACAGTGGCTCTTTGTTGCCGTTGCCAGGGCTTTGGATCAGCCAGACTGGCAGTGCCTACAGCCACTCGTTTCTTTCTTTATCCGCTCATTTCACTAGTTTTCCCTGCGCGGTGGACGTAGAATCAACAATCTAAAGCTCTATTAGTATACTTTTCTGGAAATACCACATGACGTAACAACGCTTGATTCAGGATTAATTCTGCTCTGGTATCTGTTTTCTGTCTTTTGGCAGGAGACACATGTTTCGAGGTTATAACTGGGTGTTGCCACACAGGATGAGATTGAATGTCAAGATAAAAACTTGAGAAATTAAACCTGATAAAGCTTTGTGGCCTGTGTTCGGCTGCACTTTATGATTTTAATGAATTTGTGAGTCAGGTTATCTATCGTAAAGGAAGCTAATATTTGCGTTTAACATTTTAAAAGTGCACATTTTGCTTGTTCACCTCTCGTTTAATTAGATTCCAGGTTGTAGCTGTGACATCGACCCTCACAGCTGGTGATTATGATCGTGACACTGAGAACTGCAACAATCAAAAATTAGAAGAATACATCTCTCCGGCTCGTCCCGCCTTCATCTCCCTTTCTCATTCCTCTAATTGCGGCCGTAATCCTCGGCCAGATTAAGAGGATGTGCCGGGTTCTGCAGTGTGTGCGGTCTGAATGAGCGATGCATAGATCTCCCCCAGATTACTCAATCCCAGTGATCATCATCAACACATGGGTTGATACTGACGAGGACCCAAATCCAATTTACTCTCCTCTGATGTTGTTAGGAATGCGATCTGGCAGCTTGCGCCGCGGCAAAGCCAAACCGCCGACCGTCTCCTTCGCGAACAGAGATGCCGTAATGTTTGTTGTCTTGACCTAGTTTTGATTGCAGTGAAATCTCTCGGCCGGCGTCGGTGCCGATCCTGATATCAAAATCCTGATTTTATAAATCCTGCGGAGCTCCTGGCAAATGTTTGGCTCTATAAATAGCGGCGCTCTCTCTTTAGTGTCTCTCTCCCGCCATAGTCTGACCCGGTTGTGCTTTAATTAGTGTGTATTGATGATCCGTCCATACAAACGCTATTTATTATTGTGCCTTTTGTGAGGGCAAAAACAACAGCCGCAGTGTTTCTTTCTCTTTGTGGAGCACCGAATACTGAAATGTTCCTCCTCAGTGTCAGTTTCACTTGTGGCTACTACCAAGGCCACTGAAGTTTCAGTTTCATTTGTGGAATTAAAGTTTTCATGTGTCAGAGTATATCGGTGACCTTGTGGTTCAGGCTCTCTCTTTCTCAGTTTGTTGAACTATTCGAATCGTCTTTTAGCATTTAGTGACTGATTTCTGACTGAAACATTGTCTGTTTTCCTTTTGGTCGCAAGTATTTCTGTCTTGCCTTTTGTTGACATTTGGTCATCCAGTGGGCTTAAGGCATCTGTGTCACCGGGCTTTGCTAATTCGTATCGTTGTGCGTCATTGGCAGTGGCTGCTAAAATCGGCCTGATGACACAACAAGTCAGGGAAGCATGACACCGAGTCGCTTCCTGTTTGACTCCTGACGGTTTTGATTTTTGGCGTAGAATAACAAAAACCGAGCTGTGTGTGAAAATACAAAGCGATGACAGAGAACGACGTAGGAGTGTTCAGTTCCTCTATCTGTGGTCGAGGCGAACCTTTTGTCGTCCTTATCGGGCTCTGTTCTTAATACGTCTTCCAGAGAGAAATACCTCCACACAGATATCTCCAGTAGCAGCGGAGTGAGAAGGCCGGGGGCTGGTGGAGTCTCACGTCTGCTATTCACGTTGTCGTTTTCTCTCCCATCTGGGACTTTTTTTTTCTTCTCTGTGGAGGAGAAGCATTTAAGGCTGCGTAGCACAAAGCTCTTACATCTACACTGTTCTGGGTAAAGCCATCTGTTTCTAACGCCGTGCCTCTCTCAGAAAACAAACCCCTAAATTGTGTGTAAATTTTGAAACTTGAGTCAGAGTCAATAGAGCTTTTCCCTCACTGAGAATCTGGCCTGACACAAACACCTTGGTTGGGAATTTCGAGCAGGTGCGTGAAGTCTCCGACTCCCTATTTGGGTGAATTTTCTAAGATCTTTCTGGCCAAGTCAGCGATCACGACGCTCGGGAGATTTCATGTTTATATCAGTTTGTACTGAGAGGTGCTTGGCTCTTAAACCAACAGAACTATTAGTGGTTTGTTGGTGTCCTCACTACAAAGACGGACCCACTGAGTAAGTAAGTGATGGTGCCAGCGTTAAAGCTTGTGCCTGGCAATAACACCAACCAAGTGTGCGTCAGAGAGATGCTCTAATGGGAATTGTAGGTGTCACCAGCCAATGCTTTTTAAAAAAAACTGGGACAGCAGGAGCACTAGCAAGGAGTTTCTCTAGACGCTGGGTAAAGTAAAAAAACGATAGTGGATGAAATGCCGGTTTAAGACGGGTTCTGTCCCGGTTTACTGCATTAATCGGAGAACTCTGCAGTCTTGACTCTCAGTGTGACACAGCCAGCTCAAAGAGAGAGGGGTTGACGTCTCGCTCGGTGTGATTTAAAGCTAAAGATGCTGTGAGAGACTTGCAGCGAGTGTGCTGAAGTTCACATGTGAGAGGGGATGACCAGAAAATCCTGTGGTGTCAGCTGAACGCCTGAATGTTGACAGACTGACACGTTAACCAAGCGAGGTGTCACAGCTCACACAAAGATATCAGAAGTATCATCGAGAACAAGTGACTTGAACAAGCTGAAACTCATAGAAAAGGTTCTTTTTGATGGTTTTAATTGGAGCGCTTCAGATACAGTAAGTACAGCAGTGCACTGTGGGAACCCTTTGACTC
Source organism: Acanthopagrus latus (assembly GCF_904848185.1). Taxonomy (NCBI): domain Eukaryota; kingdom Metazoa; phylum Chordata; class Actinopteri; order Spariformes; family Sparidae; genus Acanthopagrus; species Acanthopagrus latus. The sequence continues at coordinate 12,291,640 of NC_051062.1, forward strand.
CCAGTGGGCTGAGAAACATGCCGTTCTCATAACGCGGTGGGCCGGAATTTGACTTATGATTGTGGTTATATTCACCTCCTCGCTGCGTTTCCCATCACGCTACATGCTTTATATGTTTGTGTGTCGTTTATATGACAGTGAAACAGAACGAGTCACAGGTTTGGTCGTTGTGTTTCTTGCGATGGCTGCCGGAGAAGACAATAGATCTTTGTCTGTTTCGAGGAGGAGGAGGAATGAGTTAACGCGGCAGATTTTTCTCCCCACGTGATCTGAAGTTTCCACTTCCCCCGCCGGAGATGGAACGGCAGCTTAACATCAAATACTGACTTGATAATCAATCATCTTGAAAATTGGACCTTTAATGGCGCAAATGGAGAAATTCAGAAGTTATTTCAAGGCCATTATCCAGTCCTCTGTTTTAAGGAACTTATACGAAAATATGTCTGGTTTAAAAGTAAATACTTGGCTTTAATTTGAGGCCTTGGCTCTGTAAAGACAAACATTTTCCCAATGATTTGTTTGTCCAATGACTAAAAATCTGTATTAAGGTAACTGAGTGGCGACACTGCAGCATACGGCAACCAGGCGTAGTAAGCACATTTTTATTTTATCTTTGCCAAATAAACTTCAGGCAGCCTGTCAGAATCTCAGTCAGCGGCGCTGGAATCACCATTTCTCGGGCTGGATTTTACCCTCTTCCTCCTCCTCTCAGTGCTTCCCTCTGAGTCAATCAGTGCTGGACGTCTATCAAATAGTAACAGCTATAACAAGGTTGCATTTTAAAATTCTCTCTACGTCACGCTTGGTGCAAAGGTGAAGACGGGACGAGTACGGCAAGGTCAGCGTTCAGTGGGGTGAAACCTTTAAATGACTTTTTAATGTACAAATGGATAAAGAAAATGATGATGTGTTTAAACTGTTTATACAGTTTGGTTCTTATCCTCTGAGGTTTTGAGATATCTGCCTCTGAGGTTTCTGGATTTTTATTCACATGCTTTGTATACGTTTACCCTGATAATATTAGTATTCCCCTTCTGCTCGCTACTACAGTGGAATTCAAAAGGCCATGTTTTACGTCTCCAGCCCCCCGTGCTGTTTATGTATGGCAGACATTGTTTGAGGTTAAACAAGAGCCCTATACTGCGTTAATTATGCCGTTAAAACCCCCATCAGCAGCATAAAAACTCAGAGGGAGCCACTTAGTCTCAATCATGGTTTTGCTGTTTCTTTTTTTTTTGGGTTTCGGTGATGCTGGGGTGACATCACTGCAGCGTGGGAGGCCCATTTCCCAAAGACTTAAACGTGCTTAAGCGCAAAATCCCACGTGTGAAAGTGTAAACAGGAAATTTTCTCTCGGCGTGTAAATGTGTGTGAGTAGAAGGTGTGGCCGCGTCGGCATTGTGAGGCTAAAGACGCAGGTACGGGAGGTATGCGCACACACATCTGCATCTACAGCCGCTGACATGATGTGCCGTGAAGCACATGTTGTTAGTTAGTTTGCATCCCAATGAATTGCAGCGGGATTATTATGAGCGAGCGCACCCACAAGCCAGTTTCCACTGGGATCCATTGTGTTGTGGCGAGCTGCAGCCATTATCCGAGTGGATATACGGGAAAAATGGGGGGATTTTTTTTCAAATTTAATTTTGGATTGAGCTGTCCCCGTGAGGGTTTTTCTCAACCCGTCTCCCTTTCTCTATCTCTTACATCACCGTCCTCTTCCTCCTGGATCTGTTTCATCCCCCTGAATAAAAAAAGACGGGGACAAATTAAATTTCAATACAGTGCCGGCTGCGCTGCCTCGGCCGGTTCTCTGGGCCTCTGTGACACTGAAGCAGCAGCAACACGATCTGCATTCACTGCACAGCAACAGGAACTATCTCTAATCTATCTTTTACCTTTTTTAGAGTCTCGCAATTCCTATTTTACGACCCCTCCCCACCCGCGGCTTTCTCTTTCTGTGCCATCCCCCCTCCTCCCTGCATAGTCCAGTGACTATAAACAGTCGGAAGTTTACTACAAACACATCCAACAACCCCCCCACCAGCCAGCCAGCCAGCCAGCCAGCCAGCAAGGACAGTCCCTCCTCCTCCCTGCGAGTCACAATGAACAGGAAGAGCACTTTATGGTAACGTGGAGACTTCAGGGTCACGCGTGTCCTTCGGCGCTGCACAGGTGGCCGCCATAGATCCGTGACGACACTGTGGCTCAGAAAAGCTCCTGTCACAATTTGTGGCATTCGGCTTGTCACCGCAGCGATGACCGGTGGAGAAACCACTGTCACTGTTCAAGGACACGCTGTAGGTGGCTCAATCATTCATTTAAAGCCCGTTTATGGCACACACACACTCTTTTTTTTTTGTTCCTGTTAATATGTCAGCAGTTGAATAAGTATTTGTGTCCTGGTGTTGCAAGTAACTTGTGTTTGCCCAAAGTTAGCCGCCTAAATCTTCACCTGAAGGCTCAGAGAACCCACAAATTGGGGCCTCAATTGGGATTTTTTCCCAGGACGATTAACGTATATTAATCCGTTTTGCCACCGTATGGGAGCAGCGGGCAGTCGGCCAAGGACATTTTTTTTTCCGCTCGCTCAGTGTTGCAGCTCTGTGAATCTATGCTAAACACAATGTGTAGTTGCGAAACAACAGAATACTTGGATTATATCTGAGGAGCTGAAACTTTAAGTGTACTTTGGAATAGTTGTCTTTAAGTTGCAGTAATTCAACAAGACGACAAGAAGTAATTCAGCGTGCTAATAAAAACTATGCTATTTTTATGACAGGCTTGAATTTGTTCCGGTTTAACACATAAAAATACACTTCAGACTGTGCTTTTCTACAATTTAACATGAAAATGATCCTAAATAAAATGAGTTAACTAATCAATGACATGCTTTAAGTGTACCGGCTGCGTGTATTCTCTGGTATGCCGAGTTTTGATATACATAGCAAAAGGTTAATGTTGTGAAAGACATTCCAGTTGTGGTCTTGTCTCGCAGTGAATCGATTTCAAGGTGTTTTCTTTTTTTTGGTATGTGTTTCAGGGCACATTGACCTGAGACAGAGAGGGAAAACTAAAGGAGATCCCCTCCCTTTTTTTCTTTTTTTGCATTCCACTTGTTATCTCTCCCATGAGCAGCAGTTTTGTCTCAACCTCTCGAGTCCTCACGGGAAAAAAAAAAAAAAAAGAAAAGTCAGTCTGCTCTCATCAGCTTCTCACCTCTTTGTTATTCAAATGCCTCGTTCGAGCTTCGAGCAATCAGTCACCAGCAGAACTGGACTTTCACCTTTCCACCCCTGCCTTTATCTCTACGTCTCTCATTCACTATTCCACTATCTTGCCTCTTTTTTTTTTTTTTTTGTAGGTTCATCACTGTTTGTACTGTAAACTAAACACACGTAGACGGACACATGGGGATTCACTCGGTGGTGGTGGGGTGGGGGTTGGGGGGGTTTGTCTCCGGAGCTGAAGGGCGTCCGGTTGTTACCTGACGCGGGTAGAGGTCGAAGCGAAGCTTAGTGGAAAAGGAGAGAGGAAAAGAGTAAATGAGTAAGGAGTGAAAGACGGGAAGCGGTGAGAACAAAACAGGGAAGTTGAGCAAGACTCACCCCTCCCCCTCCTCCCACACTCCACCCTCCAGCAGTGCCAGTAACTCCAGTCTCCTCCCCAGAGCGCTACTACTCACCTGTCCAGTTTCACCCCTCGCTCAACCTTCTCCTCCCCCTCCTCCTCCCCACAAGCCCCTCCTCTCAGGGGGCAGGTGGGTATAAAGGTATGCTAATGTCAAGCAACCTATCTTCTCTGCTCTGGAGAGTGTGAAAGACACAGGACACGGCAGGGCTGAGAGAGAGAGAGAGAGAGAAAGTGTGTGTGAGAGAGAGAGAGAGAGAGGCGGAGTAGGAAAGCAGCAATTTAAAAAGACAATTGGATTGACTGTTCTCAGACTTGCACTGCAACCATGGGGCTAGGAGTAAGTATTGAGACTTTGTCACATGTCTTGGCCTGTTTTTCTAAGAGTCTTTTAGATTCAGGGTCGAGATTAGGCCGGTTATGTTTTTCAGTTTTGAGCTCAGTCAAGTTTCAGTCACAAGTTGTTGAGTTTGACAGACGTGGATTGCCTGAAGTAGTTTAAGTGTTTTAAAGATCTTCTTCACAGTTGTTTCTTTTGGTTTCTTTTAGAGTTTGAGATCAACTCTTTCAAATCAGAGATTTTTTTTTTCTTTTTATGAGAGTAATCCACAGTCCTCCTAACAATGATTAACACAAGTTTTACAGCATGTTTGAACAGCAAAGTTGACACTGCTTTCTGCTCCTGCTTGTGCAACAAAAGAGGAAACGTCGGGGCAATCTTCCCGCTTGTGCACGGTCTGATTTTGTCTAATGTCCTTCAATGCAGCGAGGGAAAGAGGAGTACAAGCTGGCGGCCACTTCAGATGGCAAAGAAAAGAAGAAGAAGGGCAAGAAGGGGGAGAAGGATATGGATGAGCTGAAGAAAGAAGTCGACCTGGTGAGTACACAAACAAAAGCCAAGCCACTCTGTAATTATCTTAAGCACTTGATTAGGCGCAGCTTCGGGAGGAAAACACTCTTGTAAATCTCATCTTACAGTTGTTTTGAACTTAATCAACTCTGAGGAGTGAAGCAGGATGACCTCCTTGAACTTTGTTGAACACACTGTTTGCCTCATACTTAATGACAGTCTTATTCAGGCCTTGATAACGCTCCCGGTCACTGTAAGTCACCGCCATCGGTCACGGCGATGACACAAGTCGCGGCCGAGACAAAACCCGCTGCTTTGACCTCGGCGGCGAGTCACATGAGATGCGGCCGTCTGCCCCGTATTTCGTAAAAGATTGCTGCTTACACTTCTGTATGCTCTGTCACATGTTATTCAAGAGTTCACATCCCTAATTAACTTCTAAGTCATGCTGATCGTGAATCAGTTTTCAGCGCTCTTGTCATTATTGTTTATTGACTAGTCCTCTTTGTACAGCCGGTAAACATGTATTATCTTGCAAACTATCAGATCAGCAGGAGGAAGGTTTGTTTTTAATCTGTAGCCACAATCTGAAAAACTTTCACCACTGCTCCTGCGACTCTGAACGCATAGAATTGTGCAGTTTGTAAGATTTTGCACGCATGCTGGTTTTAGTTGGGTTTGACATTTCCTGTGCTGAACAGTCGCCCGATTTCCGCTGGTGTCAGCTTTTTTTCTCGATCTGTAGCCGGCTGAGGTCATTTCCCAAGGTCAGCGAGACGCTCGTGCACGGAGTTCATCCCAAGTAGATGAAAAAAACAAAAAAAAACGGGCTCACGAATGTTTTCACAGCACAGAGTGTTTGTTGAAATCTAAGCGGCGGTGTTCAGTAGGCAGGGATCCTCACCGTGAGAAGTTTCCCAAACCTGTTCCGACCATCCGCGAGCTGTCATTAAAATGGTCTGTTGAGAGACGAGGCAGCTTTTGTGTCCTTCACAAGGTCAGAAGGCAGATTCAGCTATCACGTTCATCCTGAAGTACTAAGGAAGGTTAAAGTGTTCCCGCTGAAGAGTAGATAAAATCAGAATAACTTGGATTTCCTGTAATTTCACGATAGATGTAAACCGGACTTTGACTTTCACAAGGTCATTACGTACACCTGTGGACTGATGCCGTCAGTCAACAGGTTCAGCAAAGTAACTTTGTAAAACTGTAACTACAAAACAATATGAATGTCACAGCTTTTTGCCCGTTTTATTTTTAATTCTTCATTTGCTGCTTTTCCCCGTCCTTTCCCTCACAATGTCACCCAGCAGGTCACTCAGGCCGGCAGGTTATTAGGTAATAAAATCCTCATCCAGGTGACATATTAATGATCGTTGTCCTCTCAGCGTCTTAACTAGATCTCGAAGTCCTGCCGCCGCTGAAGGACATCTCAATGCCGTATCACCGGTCGGGCCATAACCTCCCCGACTTAGCGTAATCATTTACCGCAATTAGCAGCGGGCGCCGACTTTGATGCGTCTTCCAGCCGCTTAAAGTGCATCAACTCCTCAGGAAGGCGTTAATTTGAAGCACGAACAGCTGAACAGGGATTTACTGTCACTGATTACTTTCACGATTAATTGATTTATTGTTCAAACAATGGAATGTCAAAGAAACCGGCAGGCCATAACCCAAAGACTCCTCATTCAGAATCACAAGTAGTGAAGAAAAGCAGCAGCTTAAACAACCCTTAGGTTTCAGATTTAGACACTTGTTAAAGAATAACGTTATACTGGACAGTAGTAGAACAGTAGTGGGTGTGTGGGTGTGTCTCCATGGAGCCGACATGTTAATGATTATTGCACCATCATACTTGCGCCATCATATTGCTGTATTAACCGAGGCGCCAAAGTCCAGCCGAAGACAATGGAACCAGTCCCATAGCAACCGAATGCAGGCGGTGATTTTGATCAAATGTGACAAAGTCCAACAGAAAAGTGCTAAATATAGACTCACGCTCCAGTTGTCTTTCTTAAACGAGTCCACACATGTGTTTACGAGTGTCAGAGCGAGCGATGAAGGCATCTCTTCAGCCTTCAAAAGATCTGCTGACTAACAGGCAGCAGTCGTTTGAGGCATGTGATGAAACATTATCCATGGCACATTTGGCACTGAGCGCTCTGCAAAACGATGGCAGGCCAGGCAGAAGAGTGCAATTACACCCATTTTGTCCAGCGTTGTGAATGTAAAGGGATCCCCGTCACCCTTAAACAGCTTCGGACGCCACATTCTCAGCGGCCAAAATTGCTATTATGTAAATGTCAGTGATGAGGGCGTAACGAGCCGTGAAGGAATCACTAAAGGAAAAAAATATTAACGCCGTAGCAAAATGGGAAAATTCAGAACCGTTTCAAACACAACAGAAGAATTTGTGAAATATGTGTGGTCAGTTAGCCGCCACGGAAACCAGAGTGGGCGTCTTTACTCGGGATGCTTCACCCTCTCGCGTGCTGCACAAAGACTACAATAGTTTGTTGTTCCACAGTATGAAAAGACTGAACGGTGGGAGTCAAGATATTACTGCAGATCATCCAAATTACATTGGAAGAGCCTCTGTTCATTCACCCGCTGTAGGCGATATTTAAAACACACACAGTGTGGGCGTATGAATGTGCCAGTTCCTCTGGTTGTTCATTTGAAGATCCACTTTGGTTTGGATTTGTCCCCCCTCCCCTTCCCTGCTCTTTCATTTCAAAATAAAGTGGATAAAATCTTATAATCGGTAACCGGCAAACACAATTTTGTCTGATCAAATTCAACAAGGCACCAAAAATGATGTGAGTCTGAAAGACTGGGCTCCATTCTTGGGTGAAAATACTGCCGGGTGCAAACACCAGTGTGTCTGTTGGGTGTCTGTTTGGCTGGATGGACTGTTTGCTCGCAGCAAACTGCCTGTTTGGATGAGTCCTTACACGAGTGAGCTCACGGTGGCTTAGCCCTCGTGTTTGGCTGCGAGTGCTCAATCATCAGCAGACTCTAGTGTTACCCGAATGTCTGCCTTTGGACTAATCTTAAAATCACACTGTATGGCCCGGCATGCATCCATAATCCTCGTCAGACGGCTGAGTTCGCCTTCTCTTCCTGACGCCAGTGTCCCTCTGCAGGACATGACGGGACATTTTTTTTTTTTAATTCTCAAAAGGAGATAATATCAGTGGTTTTAGAACGACGGGGATTTTGTTTTGTTTTACACAAGGTCTCTCAATCCTCTTTCTCTCTCGCTCTCTCTCTCCACAGGATGATCACAAGCTGACCTTGGATGAACTTCACCGAAAGTATGGAACCGACCTAAGCAGGGTGAGCACACACCATTTGTCTGCTGTTTGAGTGTGAGATGCTATCAGAGTGATAGTTACTCGCTGGAGTTGTTGTACCGGCTGCTGCTGACAACTTCAGAGAGGCAGATAAGTCCAGAGGCCAGGGAAGATCTCACAGAGCAGTCTGAGGTCTAAAGCACACACAGTTACTCAGAGACCGACTTGTAGCTGTTTTCTCATGTGATTATCCACCATTTTGGCAACTGAGAGTGGTGCGAAGTAGAAACAGACTCTTTAAGGGGTCCGTTCCACAGCTCAGGTCCTTTACTTCAGCCGCTAAGAAGAAATTTAAGGTTTACCAAAACTTTATATCCTTGTATGTTTAATTTCTTAGTGTTTCAGCTCAAAGTTTCACAAAAGGTTGAAATAAAAACAGCAAAATACAGTCTACAATCTGATCCCAGCACACGCCTGAACAATTAAGCACAATTAGCAACCATTAGCGGTTAAATTGCAGCGTTTGGTCACAACAATTTGAGTTAAAAAATGCTTTTCTGACATTAGCAGCACAAGTCACTGTTAGCATCAACTTAATAATCCTTCGACCAGCCTCAGTTGTTACTGTACACCCCCTACTGCATGGGAGGAACATTAGACTTAAATACAAAGGTGCTAGCAAACCTTTTTCTCTGCTAAATTTCTGCGTCTAGGCTGAAATATGGCATTTAAACATGAGAAAGCAACATGTTTTACGCCTCTCTTAAAACAAAGCAGCGCTTACTTGTGACTTTTCCCATCTGAATTTATTTAATTTGAAGACGTGTAAAGTGTTTTGAAAAGGTAAGATTACAAAAAATAGAGAAAAGCTTTGAGAAATAAAACTTTAACATTAAAGTTCTGACCCCTGACATTTGATTTATGACCCCTCGGAGACGTCCTGAAGTCCAGGTTGGGAACCACTGCTCCCAATAATCCATAGCACGAGCTGTCAACAGCTTTTTCTAGGTAGAGTTAATAAACATCTACAGGTGAGTCTGCAGATTATCATCATGGAGCTAAAAACAACTGTCAAATAAAGCAACAACTATCTACAACCATCTTTCTGCTAAGTGCTGCTTCAGAGTTAGGAGAGAAAATGTGACGTGCGTCACTTGACCCTTTAAAGTGTGAACAAATGTCACATTGTACAGAAGAACCACAGCTGCTACACAGACTGTACTGTTCATGTTTCGGCCATGGTCTTCATCCAGCTGAGGACACACACACACACACACCCAGAGTCCCATTACACAACCCGATACAACCCGAATGCTTGACTGATGCTGATTATCCGCTGACATCTGATCCGTCTGAGTTTGCCCCAAAACAAAGGCGTCATTCACGCAGGAACACCGCTCGTGTTGAACCTTCCAACAAGAAATTAAATGCCGGTTTTCACTCCTCGTTCCCGTCTAAAGAGACCTTCATTCACACTTGTTACTCTTAAGGCTTCTGCGTTTATCTAAACTATAACAAAATGTGACCACGACCTTGTAGTTGCACACGTCGTTCATTGATAATCAAGACACAAACAGCCAGATTGTCTCCTGTTATCACTCAACAGTGATTAACCTCACGCCAAAAAGTCTACTTATATGTGATTGTAAAAACAGGAAACAAGTAATTGTAAGATGACTTGAGATCTTTCTTCCTGTGGATCTGGCTTCTTTTGTTTATGCTTTTGCTAAACGTTAATCCACCAGTTGCTGAGGTAATAGCAGTGTTACCTGAGTACAAAATAAATCAGCCCAGCAGGAAACGCGGCGTTCTGTCTCGTCCTTCAAAGTGTTTCCTTCTGGTGAACGAGGACAAAGACTGATGAGGACTCACGTGTTTCCTTAGTTTACACAGAGGTTACCATGCACCATACACCTTGTCTCTTTTTGTCTGCGCGGTATTTAAGTTAACGTGCGTTGTTTGTGTCTTTTTTCTAGGGTCTTTCCAACTCCAGAGCAAAAGAGATCCTTGCCCGAGACGGCCCAAACGCCCTCACGCCTCCTCCTACGACGCCCGAATGGGTCAAGTTCTGTAGACAGGTAAAAAAAAAAAAAAAACATCATACAAAACAAAGAACTGTTTTGCATTCATTCAAATTGTATGCAACTTTGATCTGTGTTCTCTTCAATGTTGCTTCTTCTTGTTTTCTAGCTGTTCGGTGGTTTCTCCATGCTGCTGTGGATCGGTGCGATCCTCTGCTTCCTCGCTTACGGTATCCAGGCTGCCTCAGAAGACGAACCCGCCAATGACAACGTAAGGAGGTCTTCGCTGGTGAAAGATAATTAAAGAATTAATAACCACCGGAGATGAACTGACTAACGTTGCCTCTCGCTTCCTGTAGTTGTACCTTGGTGTCGTGCTCTCCGCTGTCGTCATCATCACCGGTTGTTTCTCCTACTACCAAGAGGCCAAGAGCTCCAAGATCATGGATTCCTTCAAGAACCTGGTCCCACAGGTGAGACACTTCTGGCTTTTGTACACTAACAATAGAACATGTTGCACAATGCCAAGAAGCAGTATTGCGTCATCGGCATTACCACACTATTGATAGATTTCCTCCATTTATCAACTCGTGTCTTGCTCCTGGGAATAAAAGCAGAACTCATGAAGTGTGATGCAGAACCAGATCAGAAATCACCCCTAAAAATGTGCTTCTCATTTTTCTTTTTTTTCGTAGCAAGCCCTGGTCCTCCGTGACGGCGAGAAGAAGAGCATCAACGCCGAAGAGGTGGTGGTCGGAGATCTGGTGGAGGTGAAAGGCGGAGACAGGATCCCTGCTGATCTGAGAATCATCTCTGCTCACGGCTGCAAGGTCCGTATGAACAGAAATTGTTGTGGTTACAGTTGCTCAACATCTGATGGGAAATACATCGTGTTGACAGGCGTGGTTTGTTAAATATCAGTGTGCTTCCTCTGAATCATTCTCTTACAAAGTTTCTTTTTGACAAAATCAGAGTTAAGGATTTAGATCATCTCAGTTTAAACGTTTGTTCCTTCTTTTAATGTTATCCAGTGTCAGAAGTATCGACCAAGTTGATCAGCCCTAATTGATGGCATATTAATTCATTTAGTGTATTATTTTTTTGAGGGATGTTTTTGTTTGTCAAATTCAGCTCTTTTTGGTACATTGTTGGTATTTCATTCTGGCTTTATTTCCCCTCCTTCAGGTGGACAACTCCTCTCTGACCGGTGAATCCGAGCCCCAGACTCGTACTCCTGACTTCTCCAACGACAACCCTCTGGAAACCAGGAACATTGTTTTCTTCTCTACCAACTGTGTTGAAGGTAAACACCTATTAGGTGGCAGACGAGACAGAAATCATAGTGTCAAGTTAAGCCAGGGTGACATTAAACGGAGACTCTTGCTCCTTCCAGGTACCGCCAGAGGAGTCGTCATCAACACTGGAGATCGCACGGTCATGGGTCGTATCGCCACCCTTGCTTCCAGTCTGGAAGGTGGCAAAACACCCATCGCCATTGAGATCGAGCATTTCATCCACATCATCACCGGCGTGGCCGTCTTCCTCGGTGTTTCCTTCTTCATCCTCTCCCTCATCCTCGGGTATGGCTGGCTGGAGGCCGTCATCTTCCTCATTGGTATCATCGTCGCCAACGTGCCAGAAGGTCTCCTGGCTACTGTCACTGTGAGTCCTGCTGTATCTTGTTTATTAAAGGTCCAATCATCATCCCAAAGACAACTAACTGACCCAAGCCATCCCATCTCTAGGTGTGTCTGACCCTGACTGCTAAGCGTATGGCCAAGAAGAACTGCCTGGTGAAGAACTTGGAAGCTGTGGAGACGCTGGGCTCCACCTCCACCATCTGCTCCGACAAGACCGGCACCCTGACCCAGAACAGGATGACCGTGGCCCACATGTGGTTCGACAACCAGATCCACGAGGCCGACACCACTGAGAACCAGAGCGGGACCTCCTTCGACAAGACCTCGGCCTCCTGGTCTGCCCTGGCGAGAATCGCCGGACTCTGCAACCGCGCCGTCTTCCTGGCTGAGCAGAACAACGTCCCCATCCTGAAGGTAGTCTACGCAACATGTCGTGCTCTGGTTAACCCATTCTGATCCCCACAAAAGAGTCTGAATTATTCACCAGAGGAGGAAGATATCAATAACACCATCTCTCATCTCGTGGCTGTAAACAAGCACCGAGCAGAATTCTCCTCCCGATTGCTTCATGGAATATTTTCTTCCTTGAAACATTTTTTTTATGAGACGAATCCCGAGACGCGGTGTGGGAGGTGACTTGGCATTATCGCCTGGCAAGAACAGTTTTGGATCCAAATACCAAATACTGCTTCAGCCAAACTGCACAGCAACAAAAAAAAACACTCAACATAATTAAAGCCTACCTTAGAAATATGTAGTAGCGGTTATAGCGAGAGGTGTCTAGACAAAGCCATTGATTTTTTTCTTAATGAGTACTTCCGAGTTTGTTTGCTTCTCAAAGTTCACAGTGGGAGCAGGAGAAACTGACGCAGAACTGGCTTTTTTATTGTGTTGCTGTAGACCAAATGTCTCTTTTCTTTCTCTTATTGTGTTGACGTTACTGGCTGTCGGTCAAAGTATGTGAACTGTTCTTGTATCTGAAAAAGAAGGAGCAATGTGGTCCAACATTTGCCTCAGTCCAACCGATCTAACTTCTTCGGGGTTTGCTGATATCCACAGAGAGATGTAGCCGGTGACGCCTCAGAAGCTGCCCTGCTGAAGTGTATCGAGCTGTGCTGCGGATCCGTCGGCGGCATGAGAGACAAATACCCCAAGATTGCTGAGATCCCCTTCAACTCCACCAACAAATACCAGGTAAAGAGTCCACATAGCATCTGGTAGCACTGCAGCTTATAAATTTATTTCAAATATCAAATTTCAACCCCCAAAACGCTACTTCTCGTGGTATCCAAGGGAAATTTGCGCCCCCTGGTGGTTGTCTTCATTTCATTTTTGAGTATAGTTTTAGGAAGAACAAAACAAGTATTTAAAATCCAACCCTCCTCTCTGTCCAACAGCTCTCCATCCACAAGAACACAACACCTGGAGAGACCAAGCACCTGCTGGTGATGAAGGGAGCCCCGGAGAGGATTCTGGACCGCTGCTCCACCATCGTGATCCAGGGCAAAGAGCAGCCTCTGGACGACGAGATGAAAGACGCCTTCCAGAACGCCTACGTGGAGCTGGGTGGTCTTGGAGAGAGAGTGCTGGGTACTTTATAGCTCCATTCTCTCGCTACATCCTTTAGTCTTTGATTTGTGACAGGGAGAATAAGATGTCAAGCATTTTTATCTTCTTGTCTTCTGCAGGTTTCTGCCATTTCAGCCTCCCCGATGACCAGTTCCCAGAAGGCTTTGCTTTCGACACTGAGGAGATGAACTTCCCCACTGAGAACCTGTGCTTCGTCGGCCTCATGTCCATGATCGACCCTCCTCGTGCTGCCGTGCCCGACGCTGTCGGCAAATGCAGGAGTGCTGGAATCAAGGTGTGTATCTGGAGTCTTTTCTGAACACGAAAGTACATAAGTTTTAACATTAGTTTAACAGTCGTGCTCTGTGTCTTAACTTCTCCTCCATCAGGTTATCATGGTCACTGGTGATCATCCCATCACTGCCAAGGCCATCGCTAAGGGGGTGGGTATCATCTCCGAAGGCAACGAGACCGTTGAAGACATTGCGGCCCGCTTGAATGTACCCATCTCAGAGGTCAACCCCAGGTCAGTACACTTCAAGAATACAACATCAGGAAGTCTTCCCTCTGCGTCAGTTCTTCCTTATACTTGGACTAATAGAGCACAATTAAATCAGCTTTGGCTAACAAGGTCCTGCAGTCTGCTCAGCCAAAAAGCCTTTCACCATTAATTCACCGCAGACAAATAAATCTATGAGTCTCTGAGCTGGTAGCTTAATCAGCAGCTTTAGTCTGGTGTCAGCTGCAGCCTTGTATAGTGCAACTGATAAAAAAGTTCAAAATTGGATCATGTTTTAGGAAAATGCAGATCACTTTTTTCTTAATCTTGCTTTCTGTCAATGACACCATCATTTTTCTTTCGATGTAGTCAAAGCAGATGCTGTCTGTTTTCTGAGGGAGTTTCCTGTTTTCCCAGCTCTTCCCCATGATTTTCTTCCTGTATCAAACCCAGTATCCTCCAGTTTTTCCTGAGCTTGTCCTCATGCTGCTATGATTTCCTCCCCAGGGATGCCAAGGCCTGCGTTGTCCACGGTGGCGAGCTGAAAGACTTGACCTCGGAGCAACTCGACGATATTCTGAAACACCACACTGAGATAGTGTTCGCCAGAACTTCCCCCCAGCAGAAACTCATCATTGTGGAAGGATGCCAGAGACAGGTCAGCGTCAAAGACACAAATAAGGATTGGAAAGATTTCAGAGTTTCTTCTGGATTTTGTGAGACTTCTTCTCTCTGTATTTAGGGAGCCATCGTGGCCGTGACAGGTGATGGTGTGAACGACTCTCCTGCCCTGAAGAAGGCCGACATCGGTGTTGCCATGGGTATCGCCGGGTCTGACGTCTCCAAGCAGGCCGCCGACATGATCCTGCTGGACGACAACTTTGCCTCCATCGTTACAGGAGTGGAAGAAGGTGACACCTGCAGAAATGTGGAAAAAAGGATCATCAAAACCCCTCGAGTTTCTTCATAATCTAAAATTCTCTGTTCGTTTGTCAGGCCGTCTGATCTTTGACAACTTGAAGAAGTCCATCGCCTACACTCTGACCAGTAACATCCCCGAGATCTCACCCTTCCTCCTCTTCATCATCGCCAACATCCCTCTGCCCCTGGGAACCGTCACCATCCTCTGTATCGACCTGGGAACTGACATGGTGAGCTCTTTGTTTATCGGAAAAGAGATTCAAAAAACATACAGAATGTTTTGTTAGGTGTACAATCTACTTACTTGTTGTCGTCCAGGTCCCCGCCATCTCCCTGGCTTACGAAGCAGCTGAGAGCGACATCATGAAGAGACAGCCCAGAAACCCCAAAACAGACAAACTGGTCAATGAAAGGCTTATTAGTATAGCCTATGGACAGATCGGTAAGAACATCGTACTATACACTCCTGACAAAAATGCCTGCTGGTTATTTAGTCCCCATCCAACGTCACACTGTTCTTCTTCTCTGTTAGGTATGATGCAGGCCACAGCTGGCTTCTTCACATACTTTGTGATCCTGGCTGAAAATGGGTTCCTCCCCGGAGACCTGCTGGGGATCAGAGTGCTGTGGGACGACAAATATGTAAATGACCTGGAAGACAGCTACGGACAGCAGTGGGTCAGTAAAAGTCAAGATGTTTATCATGATCCGGACTATCCTTGTGTTTGTCTTGGAGAAAAAGAGTTTGCTCATCTGATTTTTTTTTTTTCAAATGTTCCCTCCACCAGACATACGACAGCAGAAAGATCGTAGAGTTCACCTGCCACACCTCCTTCTTCGCCAGCATCGTGATCGTCCAGTGGGCCGATCTGATCATCTGCAAGACCAGGAGGAACTCCATCCTGCAGCAGGGGATGAAGTACGTGCATATAAAGAGACTGATAAGACGTCGCTCTAATAAACTAAACGAGATTTAAGTTCTAACCGTGGTGACTCTTTGCCTTCACAGGAACCGTATCCTCATCTTCGGTCTGTTTGAGGAGACAGCTCTGGCTGCCTTCCTGTCATATTGCCCGGGCATGGACGTTGCCCTCAGAATGTATCCTCTCAAGTGAGTCCACACACACACACACACACACACTCTCACACACACTTATTATCCTCTCAGCAACTCGAGAAACATCATCTACTATCTTCTCTTCTCTTTGATGAGCCGATAAGCTTGCCAGGATATTCATTATGCATGTGGAATGAGCTCATTCTCCATGTAAATACTCTGTTTTGTCATGAGCACAATATTCATTAAGTGTATCCCCCATTAAAGTCTTAATCCGTGAAATCCTTTTTTCTGTTAATTTACCGACATCCGCTGGTAAACGCATGTCTTGTCAGTCAGCGCAGCCGCTGCTTTGACGTTGTTTTCCTCACAACCCCCTGACAACGCAGCTCGAGTCAGCGCCGCTGTTCAGCTTTATTATCTCATTAAAAAAGGTGGATATTATCGAGTGTCACCGCTGATTTCCACTTCAGAGGCAGAATAAAGCAGAAGAGCCGCTATAATAATGAGATTCTTCACCCAACAGGGGAAAATAGAAAGCAGCGAGGGCACGTTAAAGCTCATTAGCTTCAACTTTCGGCTGCAGCTGAAGTCTTCTCTCGTTCTCCTCGTTATTGTTTTGCGACTCTCCACGATTCCCGCTTCCTGTTTTCTTCCTCGCCACCTTCTAATCTGTTCCTAGTGTCTCCTCTCCTCTTCTTCCTCACCCACTCACCTTTCCTCTCTAGCTAACCATGCCATCTCCTCGTCTCTGTCTGGGCGTCTGGTGTTTGTTCTCTTGTAATTAGGTTGTAACCGATGGTTGCCGTCCCGTCGGAGACGTTATTTAATATCCTTAAACGTGATCTCAGTCGACAGGATGCACTCACAAGCAGCCCACAAGTTCAAGAAATGAATAGGCTTCAAACATCTCCATATATTACGGTGTTTTCAACACTTTCATTGCCGTCTGCGGAGAGGCCTCTCCATCGACTGAATACATCCTCATGCACTCTTAAAGAACCTTCAACCAACCATAATACAATCAACCTGTCTTCACTGGTGTTGCATACTGACTCTTCAACATCTTGCAGAGTGCTCTTGTCTCATTTGTCACGTAACAGTCGGGACTCAATATCTCAATATGTCTGTCTGCGTCCTTCAGGCCCTGTTGGTGGTTCTGTGCCTTCCCATACTCCCTCCTCATCTTCCTGTACGATGAAGCCAGAAGATATATCCTCAGACGCAACCCAGGCGGTAAGATATTTTACAACATTCCTGCCTCTGTTTTCTGTATGTTGAAGAGAGTGTAGTTCTAAAAAGTTCTGTCCAGTCAGATTTCATTGCTGTCCAGTGAGAGCCGTGTATTTCAGAACTCTGTGTGATTGTGGTTTCTCGAATTGTGTCTCCGGTAAAAGTAAATCCTCCTGCATTCGTTAAGCTTAATGAACCATTGAAGAACCCATTTTTGTTAGCTTAAAAATGCATTAAGCAATGAGTGACAATTAGTGTTGCCATGACAACAGGACATAAGAATATAAGTGTATTATGTAAAATTGACCAAAAAAAAACCCTCTTAGCTTAAGTTTCCACCAAACTCCATTCAAATTTTACATGTTTTTTAGCAGTTTTAACTAACAAACAAGGCTGAAAACACGACCAGCTTTGTGCTTCTGCTCTTTAGTAATACATTACAATAGTTACGTCATAGGTGTCGACCTCTCCTCCTCCTCTCCTGAACTGGAAACCTGATAAACCGTCACTCGTGATGTTGAGTGTGACAAAAGCAAAAGCATAGGTGTGTTACTGAACGCTGTACTACAAGCTGTGAGCTGTGAACGCACCCCCGTGTCTATTTCCGTGCGTCGTCCCCTGCGTCTCCACACAGACCAGTGAGCTGTGGCAGATGGAACGGCCCGGTGGGATCTGAACCCCCAACCCTGCCTTTGTTAATGCCTCGTTCCACCCACGGAGCTGAGCGCCAACCTGTACGCAGGGCTCGCTCGGGTGCAGCTGTGTGTGTGTGTGTGTGTGTGTGTGTGTGTGTGTGGGTCTGCTACATCTGAGCCCCACAGCACAGATCAGTGAACATCCCATTGCCCATTCATGGTGAATAATGTGCCGCTATCACACAGAAACGACAAGTTAAGCTGACCCAGCTTCAAACAACTACGAGTGACTAAAGACGTGTTTATATTTTGTGTGATTCGTTTGAATAAAATTAGTCAAACTAGATGTTTTGCCCAAAGTGAATTGTCCTTGAGATTATTTTTAACCCCCGGGCTGAATTTCTTTTCACAGTTTCTCTTGAAAGTAAAGGAAAAAACATGTTTCCAGCTCAGTGGTTTTTAGTCTTCTGTGAGACAAAAGTATTCACAGTGTTGCAGGACTAAAAATAAGATGTAGCTCCGGGCTCAGCGAGGCCTGGAGAAAGATGCTTACCCACATAATTCAAGCTTCCAAACCACAGAATCACACGACTTCTAGTACATCTACTTATTCGACTCAAACCAGAGTTTCTTGTGTTCTTTGAGCCACAGGCTCAGGACAGAGTCAGCCTGTCTGTCAGGTGAAGGGCCCATCGCTGCAGTGATGGATCAATTAATGGATTAGTTGGCAACATTATGTAAAAGTTGGAGAAAGATTGATTGGTCAGTGAGTCTTATTCCCAGATAGATAGATAGATAGATAGATAGATAGATAGATAGATAGATAGATAGATAGATAGATAGATAGATAGATAGATAGATAGATAGATAGATAGATAGATAGATTTCGTCCTGCAGCAGAGTGTAAAAGTTTTATTTGTTGGAAGATGGAGGATTTTGACCCCAGATATGATGCAGATCATGCCAGTAACCATTTCCCTAATTGTGTCTCCTTTGGTTTTTCCAGGTTGGGTGGAGCAGGAAACATACTACTGAGTCCACACGCCACAGTCACGGAGGGCGAAGTCAGTGTTTCATCGTTATTTACTGCCATGTTACATATTTGTCTGACATGTTAGTCAGACCCCAAGAAAAACACAAAAAGCATGGATAAATTAAGAATCTTGATGTAAATGTCATTCACAATAAAACATGTCCGTACCATTATACGCTGAGACTGCTTGGAAGTTATTTCACTTTTGCTCCAACATACAGAAGCCGGCTTTTCAGGGGATTTGATGCAGGATGTTGTTTCAAGGTTCAGTAGGTCTGTAGCAGTGAGTCAGGTCCGGTGACCCGTGCAGTGGGATTATTCACGCCAGTGGTTCCTAAACTTGAGTTCTGGGGTCTGATAAGAAGAGTTCAGAACACAGTTATGGTGATTAAAGGTCCAACATGTAACAATTGGGGACCTTTCGGACTCGAGCAAGGGGCAGCATATCACCTGGGTAGCCGCTACTTGCTGCTAACTGTAACTGCCATTAGCTAGTTAGCTCGGTTAGCCATTCATCCAGCTGTGGGAGCTCAGAGCACTGCTAGCATCGACATCACAGCGTCACAGCTGCCATTTCTTCACAATCTCTTGATAGTTTCACATCACTTTTTGAATGTTCTGTAAATATTCTTTACCCGAACCATGTAAGAGCTGTGTGTGTGTGTGTGTGTGTGTGTGTGTGTGTGTGTGTGTGTGTGTGTGTCCATTATCTCAAGAGCCAGCCTGCCGCTGTGTTTGCAGTGGGCTGCTCAGTTGACCTGCTAATGCAAAGAGGCCCTCAGTGAAAATTAACTGAGGGCCACTCTAGCGCTATCTACTCTGTGTTTACCCCGTTCATTATGAACACCCCCGTCTCCCCCAACCCCTCGTGTGTGTGTGTGTGTGTGTGTGTGTGTACACAGTACCATCACACCAGACTGGTCATAGATGCCCTGCTTCGCACACACTCGGGAAGCTCTTGCAGGCAGGATATCGCCGAAAAAACTATGGATTGTCGCTTGTGAAATCGGTCGAGTTAGATGCCCTCCGACTCCTCGGGTGGTTTGTGTTACAGCAGAGGAAAAAGGATGGAGGGATGTAGAGAAAACAGGCAGGAAAGTGAAGGAATGGGGTTGATGGATGGTGACAAAAGGGGGAAGGAGCAGGAGCAACAAATATTGCGGCGAACACTTTCAAGACGTGTAATTAATCATCTTATTGTGCGCTGAAAGCATCAACTCTCTCTTGAGTGTGTGAGTGAGTGAGTGAGTGTGTGTGTCTCCGTCGCTGCTTCGTTAATACGTTTCTGATGAATTGTCACGGCGATGAAGCGATTCAGCCGAGATGAAGCGAGCGATGGAGGAGAGAGAGAGAGGAGGGAGGCAGCAGACAGACACCAACACTATCATGCCTCCATCCTTTTTTTTTTTCGTTCACAAGCAGGGCCCCCTGAACGTGCCTGTTGCTATGGCAACTTGTCTGAGAGCCCTCTCTCTCTCTCTCTCTCTCTCTCTCTCTCTCTCTCTCTCTCTCTCTCTCTCCGACATCTAAATAAAATCCAGGCTATTTATAGAGAATCACCGGCGACACACGAGCAAAACACGCATCGCACATGCATGCGACGTGAACGCGCTCGCCAAAACAAAACATGTTAGACTGTACACATGTTGTGCACCTACACGTGCACGCCTGTGAGCATGCACACACGCACAAACACACACCCTCCCCCCATGTTGCCGGGGCTTGCTGCTGTGTGTCCATCTGTGAATGGAGTCCACTTGTGGTTTGTTTGGTTTGTTTACTCGGGGTGTTGTGTGTTCTGTGCATCATATTTAAGGAAAGAGACAGACAAAGTGTGTGTGTGTGTGTGTGTCATTGAAGCCTCACAGTGAAATCTTCCTCGTCTGATCTTTCTCAGGTTTATCTTGTCAGTTGATGCAGAGTGCTCTCGGGCCGACTGATAAGGTCTATTACAATGAACAGGCGGGCAGACGTTGAGCGGACATGATAGCTCTCTCCGATGGACGGCTCATCCTGACCCGCCGCAGGGTTCACTGCATGGTTGAAGGGGTTGTTGGCAAATGTAATCTATTACTGCCTGCTGATAGCTGGTGAAATGAACAGGTCACCAAAAGGGAAAAAAAAATCGATTTGGGTCCTCCTGGCTGCCACGCTGACGCTTTTAGGTGTAAATAACATCTTTATAAATCAATTTGGCTTACGGAGGCATGGATGAAGATATTGTTGTTGTTGTTTTTTATTTGCTGTTAACTTCCTTTTTACGCCAAAATCTTCACTGAAGCTGCTGAGCTAAAAGTGTTAGCGTGCACCCTGTGTGAAGTGGGTGCAGGAGCTTGACCATGCATCCAAGGTGTAAATAACAAGCTGTATGGAGCCGTTTAATGTGATTTTGGTTGTTTTTCAAAGTTTTGTAGTTGTTGCAGAGAATGATGCAACACTGGCCTGCTGTGAAGCTCCAGGGCTACAAAACTGACCCGACTTTACATCAGCATGAGGGTAGATAATGACTTAATGCTACAGACCATGGTGGCTAAGTTTTCTTCTTGTTTTGCCTTCGAAATACATAAAATATGAAGCTCTGTTGGAAGTTTTCACGGTGCAGTTTAGGGCTGGAACTCCTCTTGTGTCCGCACATAGAACAAGTGGCTGAATGTTTCTGGTTTCAGGCTTAGATCCAGGGATGAAAGACTAAATCTCTCATTTGTGTTGTGGGATAAAGGGTTTAAGAGCTCCTGGAACACATGCAAACGGCCATAATGGTGCTTGCTGTTTGGGTACAGTGCTGCTAAAAGTTGGTACCGTGGCTGCAGTGTAATAATCAATGGGGCCCTCTGTGCACGGGAGCAGTGATTCAGATTGGGACTATTTGCAGCCCCGTGACAGCGAAGACAGAGAAATATGTTGGAGGAAACAATGAAAGGGGGCTCTGCATGCAGGGGGAGAGGGGGAATACTTTCAGGGGGCCCCGGAGCTGAAGTGGGCCCACACATGCGGTGGAATCTCAAGCAGCACTTTTGACATTTTGTATGCTATAAAACGACAAAACAGATGATCTGCTTTAGTGTGTCGATGTTGATGGTGATGTTTGCACAGATAAGTCTGGATTTAGAAGCAGAGGGTTCAGAAGTTGGCTGCTCGCTATCTGCACGCAACAACCTTGTCAAAGCAGCAGGGGGAAGGAGGTGTCTGCAGACCCAGCTGCTGAGCAGGGTGAGGTGGAGATGAATCACAGGTGTATGTGTGCTCATGAGTGTGTATTTGGGAATGTGGGGGTGGTTGAATTTTCACTGGAGGGCAGTGCAGCTGAAGTTTGAACTAATTTTGGGGGTGGGGGGGGGGTGGGGATTAGTTTATTTGCTTACTTGGTGAGAAATAGGTGAGGCGATTAATACCAGTTTTATATTTTGGCTGCGAAATTAAAGTAAACAGCAGCAGGTTAGCTTAGCTTAGCAAAAAGACTAGAGACAGGGTTACCTTTTTCAGAAGGCTTTCTTATTGAGAGTTAGGTGTGAAGTTGCTACCACTTTACATTTTGTCTGGTACATATAGGACAACAGTGGCTCGGTAGCTTAGCTTAGCACAAAGACTGGCAATGGAAATACCTTTTTTGTGGGGGGGTGATTAGCATGTTTGCTCAGTTGTTGAGTCAGGTAGACACCTTCCTCATGCTTTGTTTGGTAAAATATAGGAAAACAGTGAGCGACCGGTTAGCTTAGCCTAGCACAAAGACAGGGAATGGCTAGCAGCGAGCATGGCAAATGCCTAAATTGTCACCAAATTGTTACTTTTACAATTCAAGATATAAAATTTGTGTCAGCAGCAGTTTTGGGTGAATTTTAGCAAACTCATACATTTTATGCATGGTGTTGTGCATGCGTATGTGTGTATTATGGGGGAAAAAAACGTGTAAAATCCCATAAACTGCTCCTTTAGTCCTTTTTGTTTATTTTCCAATGATACTAAGAATAATATGAAGTTTTTTTTCCTGTAGTATTATAATAGTTCCTCATACTTTGACTCATCAATGTGTTTAATCGTCCATCTATGGTGAATGATGTGTGTATGTGAGTGTGAGAGAGAGAGGGAGAGAGAAAAAAAAACGCCCAATAATGGAGGACGCCCCGCCTCCATCCGTGGGGTTACCATGGCAAAAGGCGTCGACGTCACAATGGAAGGAACGCCGTCTATAAGTATTGGAGGGTCTGCCGCGGCGGCTCGCGAGCTCGGATGTGTGTCCTGGAGGAGTGACACGTGCTGGAGAAATAAAATAAAATAAAAAAAAAACTTAAAAAAAATAACCACGGGCACATCCAGGAGTTTTAACTGTTTTAATATATATATTTTTTTTACTGTACATAATTTTTAAGGTGGATTTTTGTGTTTTCTCAATTTTTACTTGAACTGGGAAGAAAGTCTTCGCAGCCATGGGAAGAGGAGTGAGTATACATTTTGTCTCATTCATGTGACGTGTGTGTTAAAGAGAACAGAAAAGTGGATTTTATTTTATTTTTGTTTGTTAAACTTCGCCATTCAAACAAGTGGTTGACTTTAATCGATGTTGATGTTGTCACGGGCTCCGGGGCGGCTGGAGGAGGCATCACATGTGTCCAGAGATACACGAGCCTCCCGTTCAGAACTGCTTAAACAACTTCCGTGTTTTAGCACGAAACGTTCCCCGTTTTTTTTTTTTTTTTTTTTGTCGCGAACAACTCGAGAAAGTTTCCACGTCTTCACGCTCGCAAAGATGCTCTCTGTCGCCTTCAAACGGCTCGGTGTCCGGTTACATAACGGGATGTTTCTCAAACATCCTCGGCTGTCAAAGTTTTTTTTTTGTTTTTTTTTAACAAGCTAACGGTTTAAGCTAGCGAGCTCGCGACGATTCAGCTGTGGAATAAAAAAAAAAAAACCGTTAGAACTGTTGAATGGCTGCCTGCGGCTGATTTCACGGTCTGGAGGGCTATTTTAGTCCCATTTCAAGTGCCAAGAATGCGACTGAAACGTGTGAATTTCATGACATGGAGACATAAGCGGAGTAGTTTCTCCATCACTTGATGCTCTCAGCGTTTTGTTTCGCTGCTTTGGTGCATTTTTTGGTGCGAGAGCAGCTGTGTTTTCTGGGTATAATGGCTTGGCAGTGGGAGGGATATGTTTTCTAGTCCAACCCACGTCTTCTTCTTCTTCTTCTTCTTCTTCTTCTTCTTCTTCTTCTTCTTCTTCTTCTGCTTCTTCTTCTTCTTCTGCCTCTTCTTCTTCTTCTTCTTCTGTTTCTGCTTCTTCTGCTTCTGCTGCGAGATTTTACAGCCCCATGACCGCTTACATTAAACTTATCTGAAATCAGAGCTACGCAGCCTTTTTTTTTAGTAAGATGAGCTGAAATTGTGTCTGCTTTTCTTGCTAATTCAAAGAAACTAGGTTTTTTTTTTTGCAATTTCACATTACAATCTGACATTTGCAGCATCTTGCATTCAAAAGCGGTGTGAAAGTAGATCATGAAGCGTCTTTTCCTCCCTGCTGGAGGGAGGCGTGTGTCTCTGTGATCTTTCCTCTCATTAACATGCCCTTTTTTTGAGTTTTTTGACAAGAGGCATCCTTTTTTTTTTTTTTTTAAAAAAAAAAGAAGAATGATATTCATCCACCCACAGACTTGAATTGTTTGGGTCGAGGTCGAACCCCGTCGCCACACCCTGCCATGCTGCGCAACAGAAACACTCATTATCTATTCAGCCTGCGAGGGATGGAGAGTTGGATGGAGGGAGAGAAAGATGGAGAGAGAGATCTGGCGGGAGATGTGAAGCAGAATGGCTCATTCAGTCTCGCTTCCTTCCTCCTTTTTTTTTTCTCTCTCCTCCTCGCAGCTCATTTACAATTCTGAAAATCATCGCCTGCCCTGTCTTCTCTTCTTCTCTGCTCCTCGGCTGCTTCTTCTTTTTTTTTTCCCTCTCTCTCCTCCCGATATGTGATGAAAGCCATGCCCTGCCCCCATCCAACCTCCCTCAACTCCCCCATTGCCTCCTCTCCTCTCCTCTCCTCTCCTCTCCTGGCATAGACAAATAGCCAGACTTGGATGAGATAATCGTCACTACAGAGCCTCCCTGGTGCGAGGAGGGAGGAGGAGAAGTTGTTTTGTTGTAATGGAGAGAGGGAGCTCAGGTATGAGGCCACTCCAGCAGCAGTGGGCGATTGTTTTTCTTTCCAGTTCCACCTCCTCCCCCCCCACCTCGTGTTTTGGCCATGCACCTCCCCACCTCATTTATAATATGAGATTACCCTTTTGCTCTTCGGTTATTGCTCATCACGTCTGCAGCACGGTGCAATAAACAGAAAGAGAGGAGAGAGTGAGCTGAGAGGAGGGATCGATTGCTTCAGAGGGGGGAGGTGATGTTTAGGAGGGGGGGGAGGCCAAGAGGCACCAGTTGCCGCATTGCCGCTGTCGAGAAACTTGCCTCCCAGACGTGATGGAGAGGAAGGTGGGGGCGAATCCACTCTGCTGAAACTTAAGCTTTAATTTGTCATACTTAAGTGGATAATTCCTCATATAAGATATTTAAGTAGCATAAGATGCGGCTTCATGTCTTCTTACCGCAGTGTCTCTCTGCCGACTGGTAAACCGGGGCAGCGACGCAGAGCAGGAATTGGGAGACAGCTGTCGAACCCACAGGAGACTGACGAGAGGGAATCCAGCTAAATATTTCATAAAACAACCTTTTATCCCCAAGGGCCTGAATTATAAAGTTGACAGCGATTCAAAGAAGCTCACTTTGTAACAGTGAAGCCTGTCTTGGCGTTACAATCAATGTTCAGGTGTCAGTTTCAACCCCCCCAAAAAATCAAACAGGGCAAAATAAAATATGACGTAATTAAAGAGCACAAGCGTGAGAAAGCTCAGTCCGTCCGGCTGCGTTTGAAGGTGTTAGAAATGAGAATAGTGAGAGCTGTTGTGCCTGAAAGGTATGTTGAGATTTGTATCAGGCAGATTAGCAGGCGGGCTTTAGTTCAAGGTAAAATCTGTCATAAGCTCGGGATTTTGCCTTTTTTTTATTTTTTTTATTAAAGGCTTACAGCATTTGCACATTGTGTGAGTGTAGTTCCCTTAAAGCGTGTTGCATCCATGCATGGAGAGAGATTTAAAGGCAGGGAAATCTTCACAGAGGACCCTTTTCCATCAGAGAAGTTTGGTTCTGGAGCTGGTTCAGTTCCAGATTCTTTGGACCCTGTTTCTATCTAACTGCTCCAACATTTTTGAAGGGTTATGTCATGAATGGGGGTTGTTGAGCGACTGCACGTTAAGGCTTTGAACTACCGGTGTCACCTGGACTCTGAATAGAAAATGTATCGCATTTCATTCTCTCCTTTTCGATCTACTTTTCAGAAATCCTTTATTGATTTCTTAAAACTCCCCTTAATGGTTGAAGAATTCGAACATGTAAATGACAGCTGTCAGGACTTAAAGTCAGCGATCTGATGTTCTTTATAAATCCAGATGGGGGACTGCTAGCGTTGCTGCTGGTTCAAAATGAGGTGCACGAACCCGACCAGAACTGGTTCCATGTTGGTGGAAAGGCAGTAACTGAGGCTTATAAATGGGATCTGTGAGTTTGTTTGGAGCAGCCACAGATGGCAACGCTCGACCATAAACCAGCCCCCCGAGCCAGGAGCTGTTCCCACTGTGAGCTGACCCGGGACGTCAGCCCTCGGGCCACTCTTAATCTCGGCCGAAGGGGCACCCCGACCCCACCTTCACATCCATTCCTTACAGTCCGTTTCCCCCTTGTTCTCCCCGTTTGTACCTGTTTTCTTCCTTCTCTCTCCGTCCTCTCTCGCTTTCCCTCGCTCCCTCCCGAGGATTTAACATTCTTTCCGCTCGCCAGTCATTGCGTATTAACCGGGGCTTTTGTCACACGCGTTTGTGACAGAACACAGAGTACTCTCTCGTTCTCTCTCTCTCTCTCTCTTTTTCGACGCTCACCCCATCTCTAACTCCCTCCTTTTCCACCCCTTGCCTTCTTCTTTGAACCTCGTTTCATCCATCTTTCTGCCGTTTCCCTCGCCCTCCGTCCTCGCCTCTGTTTGGCTAAGCAGCGTGAGCCGTGCGATTTGTTTTCTGTGGCAGCTCTTTTTGGACTTTCGCCGCGAGGGCCTGTTGCTCAGCAAAAGTCGAACATTAAAAAAATAACAAACTCCAGAGTGTACTGTTCCCTCCGCCTCTGTCCACTCGTCTCCCACATGAGAAAATGTGCCAGAGGGAGAAAAGACATCACCAGGCAGATTTGCTCATGTGATTATGACAAAATGAAAACACAGGAAGTCCTAAATGTTCGAGATGAATATGTGCGAGACATTCAGCTTTTTCTGCCTCTTGAGGAAATGATGCAACCTGTAGCTATGGTGTCTCGGCCAGTTAATGTCACGGAGGTGTGGCCAAGAAGCATTGATTAACTGGTTCATTCATTCTCGTCCAGAAGCAGCTTCTAGATCGCCTTTCAGCTCTTAACCGTCTTGTTTTCTTCCCACGTAGAGAGAGCAATTTATCTTAAGGAGAACAAAATGAAATATTGGCCTGTGGGGAAAAAAAAGACCTTTTGCTTACACCTTATTTTCCAGGAGTAAGCGTTGTTTTGCAGAGAACCGGCAAGAAAAGCCAAGAAACACACATTTTAATGAAGGCTGAAGAACTTTTCCAGCGGTTCTGGTGAACTCACAGTGCGTGAAAGGGAAAAACAACACAGCTTACAAATAAAAAATCAGTGAAACGGATCACAGTGAGGGTGTGGAGGTACCTGAATATCCAAATCAAGTGTAAAGAATGACTCAGTACCTCTTGCAAGACCACAGCAAAAAGAAGAAGTAACAGCCACACATAGATAGATAGTCTTTGGCACAAAAAGTAAAAGTCACATGAACGTAAATGAAGATCAATTCATCTCAATCTGTTATTATTTTATAGCTTGGATGTTACTTTTAATTCTATTATATTGTTTTAAACACTTCAAGTTATCAAGAAAGTACCGTACAGTACCAATATGGAGCTTTCCTATTGACTTTTATTAATCCTACTGTCCCATTTTGGGTTAGCAGAGGTTATTTTACATTTTTAAATGTTTTGGGCTAATTAAAGAGGTAGTTTACTGCTGTTTTGACTAGATGACTGTACCACATTCACATGATTTACACTGATAACAAATGAAACTTCCCACTGCAGCCGTGACAGTCGAGATAAAAGACTGAAGACTTTCGAAGGATGGAGGCGTTTTGCATATTTCAGCGGAGCTGTGCGTCACCCTGGCAGTTGTGCCCCGGCAAAAGTTTCCATCAACCAAAGACATCGATTCACTCATTCATTCACTTTTGTTCTGCTCGGAGAAAAGCTGAAAGTTGCACAGGACGTGGAGAGAGTGTTAAACGCTGCCCGCCGTGTAAATTAACACACTTTCTTTTCACTGTTTGAACGGAGAATGAGGTAGTCGGAGGAAATGAAGGAATAAAAGGAGGAGGCAGGGGGACGTGGGGGAAAGGGGGGAGGGAGGACGAGAGAGGACGGGGGAGGGGCTTCAACACTTGACTCGGTCCATTCACAGATCCAGAGAGGTGTGGCAATAGTCGCCGGTGGCAACGGGGCAAAGTCCCAGGACTGTGTGTGTGTGTGTGTGTGTTGCACAGTTGAATGAGCAGCTTGTGTATCTGGCAAAAGAGCGTGGACCGTCCAGAGGAATTCAAGTCTGCCTGTAAAAGAAAAAAAATAAAAAAAATAAGAGTGTGTGTTTTAAAATATGCGACCGCTTGACCGAACGCTCTCTTCTGATGTCGGTTTGAGCCTTCGGGGACGTTGTTCTCTCAGGCGAGAGAATAAGAGCTGGTAAAGCAGAGAGAGAGAGGCCTCCGGAGTTCTTGTTTTCGTTTGGGTTTTTTTTTTTTTATTGCTGTGGTGGAGAAGGTTCATTTCATTCAGCTATCTGATCCGTCTCTAAAGGCTTCCGTGGCCCATTTTCCAACCAAATCAGCTCTCGTCCTTCGACCGGTTCTGTCCAAGACTCTTGTGATCTTGACTAAGTGTAGCCACCAGGGACGCACCGCAACCTGTAGAATATGATATTCCCCCGGTTCAGTTCACACTCCAGCTCAAGAATAACCTGACACCAGTCAGGAAACAACTTTTCAGATCCTGAACCAATTTGTCTTGGGTCAGAAACTTTCCTTTTTCTTACCCGTTTTCCAAAGTTGACATCGATATGACCGTATATTGTTATCATGATATGAGACTGTGTATCATCTTGGATTTTGGATATCGGTGAATGCCGTAACTGTTGTCTTTTCTCAACCTGAACTAGACCATATAGTATAATGCGATGCAGCCTGATATACTGCAGTATTATTTTATCGCCTGAGCCTAAAGTCCAGCAAGATTTCATTCAGTTTCTTGAGCAAGGTGTATAACTTCAGTTTGCCCCCGTAGAAGCTTCCCTCACACTTGTCAGCTGAATCAGGATCAGTTTGTCCTTACTCTCTTGACGTCACCGACTGAGGCGTTTCAGTCTGTAATCTGCACTAAGACTGTGATCAGATTTAGTCCACACTTCCCAGGACGACATAGGACGATTAAAAACATCCATCACTGAGCCGAATTTATAAAGTTTTGTTCCTTGGTTTTAGTCCAATTTTGAAATTCCCAACAAAAGGCTGCGAGGACAATGACTATGGCTCAGCCTCAGCGCCAGATAAAGTGGCCCACACTGCCGTGGTCTTAACAGTCACATGAAAAGAGTTCTGAGCCTTTGTTTGTGTTTTTGATGCAGATTTTATGGAAGTTGGACAAAGGACTCATTGTTCTGGGTCCAGTAGGCTACTGTGTGGTGAGACAGAGATCCCACACCGGTTTGTTTTTCATCAAAGCCTCCACTTCTCCACTTCTCTCCTCTTCTCTCTGTCATCTCTGTGCACCGTAGGATCTTCCCCTTGCCGTCCTCTCACCTTCCTTCTCTTTGTTCCTCCTTACGCTTTGATTATTCAGTTTTTTCTATAGATACATGATGTGCATTTTGACCTTGCTGTGCTCAAAGTGTTCAGGTTTGGTTCTCTTGTTGGAGAACATTGTCTTCTATCTGAGAAATGGTGCTGCGTATAATAAAAGTAAAAACATGGGACGTATTTAGAGGTGACACAGCAGAATCGGTAGACCCCTGTTCTCTGTCGGAGCCAGTTTGTGTTCCATCGTGGCTGGAAGATGGATGGACTTGAGGATAAGTGCATGTAAGACGTCTCAGTAAGTGGTTTCCCATTGCATGAACTCATTTCTGTACAACATGAGTAACATGAGTAAGCTGACTAAACCCCCGACAGCTCTCTGCGCAGCTCTCAAGTGAGCTTGTCGCGGTTAGTTAACGGTGAAACCATGTGATCGAACGGGACTTCCCCTTCAAGGCCCTGCATACTCAAAATGTGTCGAGTTAGGGCGCGAAATGACTCTGTGCAGCCACCTAACTCAGAACCACAGCAAAGTTCAATGAAAGCGAGAAAGCAGAATGAAGGAATTGAGACAGAAGAAGTTCAGATGTGTCATAAAGCGGCGTGGCTTTTCTTTCCGGTAAAGTCCAATTTGCAAATGCCACATGTTGGCTGTAGGTATTTTTAACTCAGCTTATCAGGAAGAAAAAGCATGTTCGCCCTGTTTGTGTTTATATTTCAGATGAGATAAAACTAGGTTTTCACTGCCGCTTGAAGGAAGCCAGATCCAGCGCCGTGATTGGCTGAACAGAGCAAGTGAGCGGCTCGAAAACTGTTCGGTTTGTTCTGTCTTTTAAAGGAAATGTCAGGAGCAGACACGGAGGGACGACTGCAGGAGCTCTGGCTCGACTGCTGCTTGTCAAGACGTAAACAAGCGCTGGTCTTCTACGGGAGCAGCGTCTAGAACAGGAAGTGTCCGTTTTGAAATGTTTGTGTCTGTTATCAGAGACGACGTGCCCTGAAGTGATGTAACATTTATACTTCGGCGTTTGTTCCGTTTCTGATTGAGTTGCGGTGGTGCAGTTAAAATATCAGGTGTTTGGATCTTGCACATGTACAGGCTGACTGCTCTTTGTGTAAACCCTTCAGGTAAACAAGGAGCGAGTGCTTGAATACACTTCTCGGTGTGTTGTAACACACTTGTGGGTGATTATGGTAATTTCAGAAAGGTCTATAGTTGTGTAAAATGGTTTCAAATGATCATATTACCTCCACCGAAAAGGTTGTGTTTTGTCTGCCTGTGTTGGTCGGTCGGTCAGTTAGTTTTTCAGCAGGATTACGCCAAAACTACTGAACAGATTTCCATGAAACGTGGATGCATTATGACTCTCCACCCAGAATAGACCCCAGTAATGTTTGGTGTGGATTGGCAGAGGTATGAGTGAATTATTAAATTGACTTGACCCATTCAGATTTTTAATAACTGCAAGTTGTCGTGTCTGTTAGAAACAGCTCCACATTCCATCTTCAGGCTCTGAACCACTGTTTGTGAGTTATTTGCCTGAAGCCAGATGGCCCCCGGGGGCCCTCGGGGGTCCAGAGGCGGCGATCTGGCCGCTGCAGTCCAGAACCAGACTCAGTGTTTTCCCAGCTTGGCCGGCCAGGGGGGCTCGAGCAATAATAACAACATGTGCTGAGATCACACACTCGGCTCTGGCGACTCCCTGGGAAACTTGAAAAAGGCGAAAGCAGTAGAGAAACAATATTAGTTAGCATATTTCCATGACTGTCTGGGACTGTGTGCAGGATGTCCATATGTGGTCACGCCGGGTCATTTTGTGTCCTGATATATGGCCTTCTGAAGAGTTTCCAAAATGGCTGGCTGACTGTGGCGTTGCACGCAGGCAAATGGCTCATTAGCAGTCACGTGCTAACACCTCTGAGCCGTGTACTGTGCTGAATTATAGATAAACCTTAACCGCTAATCGATGTTGGCTTCTAGTGTTGCGATCTCCGGTTACCTTCCTGAAACACACACACAGGCTTAACTTTCTCTCTGAGGGAAGCACACACACATTGAGTCCCAGTTCGCAGGTGCAACTTTAAATCGGTGATTTGTTTTGTATCTTAAGATTAAAAGTCTTTTTTTTTTTTTTTTACAGTACAGTTGTTGTCGGCTGTGGACAGACTGCAGGCAGGGTGTCCACATCTTTGTTGAATTCATATCAGGCGTTGCTGCGCTCGCCATCTGGATATTGTGGAATAATTAATCCCGAGTGTGGTGTCAATAAACCCAGGCTCTCACGGGCTCTGGTGTCAACTCACCTGATGATATCTGCACCAAGACACCAGGCAGGATTGGGAGTGTTCACAGCAGATTGACTCTGCATGGAATTATGTTTCGGCTAAGAGATACTGCAAAGTGATTGTGATATTCACTTCGCACTTGTGCTGAATTTGATATTTTTGGGGGCTTAATTTCACTTCTATTCACCCCCAGCGTCTGTCTGTGTCTCTGGGCCTCTTTCTTCCTCCCTATCTCACCTTCTCTTTGTCACGCCGTCTCGCCACCCTCCGGCTCGCGGACACAATCTTCCCTCTGGCCTTTGTAGCTCAGCAGTGGTCGCTGATAACGATGGGGGGGGGAGGGTGTCTGTGGAGGAGACAGACGAGAGGCCGACTGTCACTCTGCGCTCGAGTGCCGGAGCTGATGATGCGATACGGGATGTCAAGTGATGTGTGGTTGTATCTGTGAGACTCGGGGTCTAAACTCTAGAAAACACTCTTTTTTTTAATTAATCTTTGCTGCCTACAGCGAGAGAATTTGTGTCACAGTCAGAGTTTAGAACAACAAAATGTCCCGATGTGTGATTACCAGCAAACGACTCCAGTGTGGTTTCTTTCTCCCAATCTAGGAGTTTGGCTGAGGAGCGTAATTGGCGAGTTCATGTGTAGGAAAGCTGTCGGTGAATGAGTGAAGCTCTGTGTATGTTGTCTCGCTCACACGGTGACGCCCATTATTGCGAAATGTGGGTGTTTTTAAATGCGTGAATTTTTTTTTTTTTTTTTCACCCTCGCCGCCTAATCTGTCTCACCATGCAACAAAAAAAAAAAAAAACAGGCGCTTATCTTCCAACTGACCGAAAACCACACGACACTCACTCACTCCACCCTTTGGTTTCTTCGTTGATGCACACAGTCAAAGTGTCAGTCTTGAGCTTGAGTTGTTGTATTTACAGGGGAAAACAGATTCTCAGATGTGTTTTTTAATCATTTTTTAAGGTAAGACAGCACAAATTTCTCTGGTTCCAGCTTCTTAAATGTGAAGAAGAAAACTGAATATTTTGAGGTTGTGAACAAAACGCAAGAGATTTGATGACATCATCTTCAGCTTTGGGCAACCAATCGATTAATCTAGAAATTAATCAACCAATGAATCAACAGTGGGAATAAATAGTTGCAGCCTGTGTTGCAAAATATTCTGCTTATCAGTAAAACCCTGCTGTTGGTCATCATCTGGTACTCCTTTCTTGGCAGGCCTGCAGGGGATGATTATTTTAATAATTGATTGGTAGTTTGGTCCTTGAAATGTTCCTCAGTGTTTCCCAGAACCCAAGATGACCCAACAATACTCAGTTTAAGGAGTAAAGAAAGCAGAAAATTCACATTTTAAGAAGCTGGAATCAAAGAATTTTGACTTTTGACGTCTTGATCGCCCGCTGCTGTTTGGCACTTCGTGATGATTTCAGTTTTCAAGTCGATCATGTGCATCTAATCGTGGGAATCCAAAATTGTGATCATCGTGTAGCCCTACTCAAAATAAACTGCTAGTAAAGCAGAGTTTCCGTCTTATTGACAGGTGGTGGAGTTGGACTACAGCACATCGAGTAGAGTTAAGGAGAAGCTTGTCTCACTATAGAAAGCCCTTTTTAAAAGTTTGTGTATCCAGAGAAAGTAGGTCCCCACGGGGCTCTTTGTGCAGGAACAGATGGCACCGGTGCCCACAAAGCCAAAACTTGTATCACTCGTGTGCTCGTCCAACGGAGCTCTTCATCTCACAACCAAACTATTTGTGACAAGTAAAGAGGCGACTCTTTCTTTCTTGGACTGCTCATGTATTTGGCACTTTCTCCCCCCCAATGTAGGCCACAGTTCTTCTCAGTTTTTTTAGGCTGTGTTTACTCGTTTTCCTCATATCTGGTTTCTGAGTGTGTTGACCTACATGGAGCCTGTAAAAAAAAAAAAAAAAAAAAAAAAAAGAGGCAGTATGACAAAATGTCTTCTGGCATTTTGTGTCATCAGATCTGCTCACGTTGCTTTAGACACACCTCAGCGGCGGTTCTTGGCATGTTACTTATGCATGGTCTCATTTTGTAAATTTTGTTTTTAGAAGTTTTAATATGAACTGACCCTATGATACCTTTTGTAATCACACAAGTTTAATAGCAACCAAAGGAACAGCAAAGTCCAGAGTTTAGAAGTCACTATTCCGACTTGGTTTAAGGGTCCCAGTTGTCTTTCTGCATCTATACGTCAACACTGTAATGATGGTAAGTTTTGAGATTATCTGTTTTTTAGAGTTGCTGTCTTGGTTTCTCATTTTTTTTTCCCCCGTCTTTACGTGTGTTTCCAGGAAGGACGTGAGCAGTATGAGCTGGCTGCGACCTCGGAGCAGGGCGGCAAGAAGAAGGGGAAGGGGAAGAAGAAAGAGAAGGATATGGACGAGCTGAAGAAGGAAGTGGACATGGTGAGTGTGTCTCTGCTCTGCTCTGCTCGCTGCCCTCAGGACCTTTTTCCTCTGATTGTCTCCTGCTTCATGTGTAACCATCTCATCCCCTCTGTTGTGTTGGTTTTATTACTCCTGCCTGTTTCTGCGACCTTTTCTCTTGTGTAAAATCACTTTCAAGCAGTAAAAGAAAATCATAAATTGATCACATTTTAAGAAGCTTTTACAGAAGATATAGTTTATCTTTTATCCACCTTTTTGTGCTTTCTTTTATTTTTTCATGTCCCTCCTCCCCTTTCCTCAATTTGCTCATCTTCCTTTTGCTCTTCCTGTCTACTTATTTCCCTTTGATCCTTCCTTTTCTTTCCTTTTCCCCCTTATTCTCTTTCTTCTTGTCCTTTCACAGTCATTGCTGTAGCTCTACCTTGTTAGAGGTAGTCATTGTAAAAGGAAAGGTTGGCACACAATGCGCTGTAAATGTCACTGGATTTTTATTTGGCACATTGAACACACACACATGAATATATACAGTATATCCACACACAGACATAAACACTGGACTGATGCCACCTTGTTTTCTCTTCGCAGGATGATCACAAGCTGACGCTTGACGAGCTCAATCGCAAATATGGAACAGACCTCAACAACGTGAGTGAGATAACGTCGTTTTTTTGAATGTGCTGCGTTGGAAATGTGTCTCATCTGCAGCTTTAAAAGTCTCACTGCCAGCCAGAGTTCACGTCTTCGAACTCTGTCACGGTAATGTGCTTTTGAAAGGAGCAGTTTTACATTTATCATGGAGATCAGATATCGGGAACAAGACTGGCGGCCATTAACAACCATTTTTCTCTTCAGTCTGTCGGTTGCTGAATGATAAATGAGGCCAAGATGAATTAAACAGAGGACTTTGTTTAAAGACATCTTCTCTCACACAATGAGGAAAGAGGCTCAGCTCACAGAGTTTATTAGACGAAGATCATGGATTGAATAAGAGGAGGTCTCTCCTAGCTTCAAGGGAAATGCTTTTTCTTTTTTTTCAAATTCAGATTTTTCCTTCCCAATAATTAATTAGCGCCAAATGTGTCACTGTGCTTGACACTCGACATAAATAATGCAAAAACCAGCTGGTGTTCAACATACAGCGTTCACATCTCGGAGTTGTTTACTTGCACGTTTTTATTTTGACCCGATGTATAGCATGAAACATGAAACCAGCGCCATCTGTTCACTATGTATGGCGCCACAACCAGCAGTCAGATAGCTTAGCTTGCAAGAGAATATGTGAACAGTTCTCTGCAAAGTTAGCATGCTAACCAACTAGCCCTGGCCTGTCTCGGTTTAAAATTCCTGTGCTAGTTGTGTAAACACAAACAATACCAATTTTGTCTGCTTGCTGCACGGCTAACTGAGCTAACTAGCCAGCAGCAGCTACAGTTAGCAGCAGTTGGTGGTCAATTCTCACATGTTGCACCTTTTAAGATGCAACTAATATGGTTGAGCTTTAGCCGAGCTCATTGGCAGATACATCTCAGCAAGAAAGCAAGTGAATACACACTTGCAAATATTGAACTGAGCCTCGTTGGCACAGACGTAAGGTTGTCACACTCCGTCTATCCCTCTCTCCTCATGCAAATGTGCTCCTGGTCATGCAGGAGAGATCAAGGAGAATCGTTAATCAGTGCCTTTAAACTAGGGTCTCCAAGCACTGCTTGCATGCGTGCGTTTGCAGCAGTTGTGAATAATTTATCAGCTGCAGAAGCCCCTGTGCCCTGATTTCATATGATCCTATTTGCTTCATCTTCGCTCTCGTTAACTGCCCTCGTTTACCTTCACTCGTCTCCTTTCTCTCCTCCTTCCTCTTCCCTCTGTTTTTCTTCCTCCTACCTGCTGATGAAGGAAATGGCCCTGTTTTTCTGTTGATGCTGCGTTGCTAGGCAACTAGTAGCACCCACAGTTGCCCCACTGGACTTAAATATGTGTCAGTGAGTTTGTGTGGTTGTGTATTTGGCTCGAAAAACAATGAGGCTGCGCTTCCAATTCTGCTGTATTTATAATGAGACAGGGTTGTTTATCTCGTCCAGCATGTCAGCTATCAGTCTGTTGACACATCTGGCCGAGAATCTGATGTTTCGTCACCAGTCGTAACTGAATATGTAATTTCCTCCTCGTGTCAGGGTTTGACTAGTGCGAAGGCTGCTGAGAATCTGGCCCGTGATGGTCCCAACGCCCTCACTCCTCCTCCCACCACCCCAGAGTGGGTCAAATTCTGCAAACAGGTAACAGCAGCATCACTGTAAACTCCACAGGTTTTGTCTTGGCGGCTCGTACAGTCATTGATATCCACACTTTCATTATTTTTTTATTTTTTTTGCAAATCAAGAAGGTGTTAACTCAAATCTCGCTGCTGTTTTCCCTCAGATGTTTGGCGGTTTCTCCATGCTTCTGTGGACTGGCGCCATCCTCTGTTTCCTGGCCTATGGTATCCAGGCTGCAATGGAGGATGAGCCCGCGAATGATAATGTAAGAAAAGGTCCTCGAAATATCCTCGTGATGTGACGGCATGTTAACAATCAAATCAATCAATATGTAGGTTTAATAAAGGAGAAACTTTACAGAACTGTCCTTCTTGAGTGTCAATGATGTGTTTTTCTTACGCTCGCAGTTGTACCTTGGTGTCGTGCTTTCTGCTGTCGTCATCATCACTGGTTGCTTCTCCTACTATCAAGAGGCCAAGAGCTCCAAGATCATGGACTCCTTCAAGAACCTGGTCCCACAGGTACCCCTCAGTAGCTTCTATTCACGTTAACTGCCTTGACATTTGATCCACATCTAGTTTTTTTTGTACTGAGATCACAGGAAATTGCTGAAAAACATGAGCTAACACTGTGTTACAAGACACTGAACCCACTTCTTTGACAAAACCTCATGTCAGCTCTTAATTGTAGTGTGTTAATTCAAGGTCTAACCCACTTTGTAGTACAAAAACAACACAATCCTCTTGACATCTGAATCTTATTAGCCCCGTTGAATAATCTGGAGGTTAAGAATCATTTTCATTATCATGAAGAGAGAGCTTTTTTTTGCAGGATGTGAAAGTAGACACAGCTTAAATAGAGAGAAAAGAAAGCCACCAGTCTGACTTTCTCTTCTGTCTGTCTCTTTCGTGTCTCGTCTTGTAGCAAGCCCTGGTCGTCCGTGATGGCGAGAAGAAGCACATCAATGCCGAAGAGGTGGTGGTTGGTGATTTGGTGGAGGTTAAAGGTGGAGACAGGATCCCTGCTGATCTGAGAATCATCTCCGCCCACGGCTGCAAGGTGAGAGCACTTCATACAAGTTGTTTTCTTCCATCGAGGGCTCACACTTGAAACTGAAACTTGAAATTTCGGCCTACTGCTGTGCAAACGTTTCTGTCCCATCTAAACTCAACTCGATATCCAATTATGCCTCGTGCTTTTCCATCAACCTCTGCATCATTTAGCTGTTGCGCCATAATGGATCTAGAGTGCCATGTGATCCAAATCTGCCATCCACCCCCCTGAGTAACTGTACAGAAGAGAGTTTTTTAATGTTGGAGGAGAAAGTTTGTTTTTCTTCCCAGCAGCTAAGGCGGATTTTGCCGTTTTTGTTTTTTCCGTCAATCACAGTCGTATGTTTCATTTTCCAGGTGGACAACTCCTCTCTGACCGGCGAATCCGAGCCCCAGACTCGTACTCCTGACTTCTCCAACGAGAACCCACTGGAGACCAGGAACATTGCTTTCTTCTCCACCAACTGTGTTGAAGGTATGACAGAAGGCATCAAAGCTGTTCACAGACAATGCTAGAGCGTCTGTTTTCCGTTTCTGAGAGAATAATCGAATCCTTGCTACAGGAACTGCCCGTGGTGTTGTCATCAGCACCGGAGATCGCACCGTCATGGGTCGCATCGCCACGCTGGCCTCCGGACTTGAAGTTGGACGCACCCCCATCTCCATCGAGATCGAGCATTTCATCCACATCATCACCGGCGTGGCCGTCTTCCTTGGTGTTTCCTTCTTCATCCTCTCCCTCATCCTCGGATACTCCTGGCTGGAGGCCGTCATCTTCCTCATTGGTATCATCGTCGCCAACGTGCCAGAAGGTCTCCTGGCTACTGTCACTGTGAGTCCTGCTGTATCTTGTTTATTAAAGGTCCAATCATCATCCCAAAGACAACTAACTGACCCAAGCCATCCCATCTCTAGGTGTGTCTGACCCTGACTGCTAAGCGTATGGCCAAGAAGAACTGCCTGGTGAAGAATTTGGAAGCTGTGGAGACGCTGGGCTCCACCTCCACCATCTGCTCCGACAAGACCGGCACCCTGACCCAGAACAGGATGACCGTGGCCCACATGTGGTTCGACAACCAGATCCACGAGGCCGACACCACTGAGAACCAGAGCGGGACCTCCTTCGACAAGACCTCGGCCACCTGGGCCGCCCTGGCGAGAGTCGCCGGACTCTGCAACCGCGCCGTCTTCCTGGCTGAGCAGAGCGGCCTCCCCATCCTGAAGGTCGGTTTTCTGTTTGCTTCTGTTCTACTGCAGTTGTGTTTCTCATCCTCCGTTTGCTTGAATAAATAATACCAAGTATTAAGACTTCTCTGAGACAGCAACCCTCTGAACAGAGGTTTTCACATGAATGAATGTTATTAGGGAAATAATTAGCTCTTAGGACTAAAAACAGAAGTCTGCATTGTCTTTCATCCTTTGTTCAACAACAAGAGAGTCTTTTCTGCTGTTCCAGGACTTTTAGTGTGTGTGCTCATTATGTGGGCAGGGATTAGAAGTCCTGTTACTGCTGACTCATTTTCCAGTTTGATCATGTTCTTTTGCAAGCAGTCAAAAAAAAAAAAAAAAGAAATACATTAAAACCAGACCAGCGTTGGCTTCATTTCATTTCAGTAATGCCAACACCTGTTCAAGTGAGCTTCGTGAACGATGAGTGTTTGTTAGAATCTGTTTCCAAATGGCCGGGCATTGCTCAGAGATGGACTGTCAACTGCTGCGCTGCGCTGCTGACTGAAACCATGGATGGAACAATTAATGAAGCCCGAAACGCCACCAACTGAACTGGCTAACCTCAGTTTGAGCACCCAGCTGACCTGACCGGCCTCAAATTCTCAATCCTCAAATTCAAACGAGTCAATTTGCCTGGTTGATGCTCGTGTCTGAGCATCTCTTTGGTGTCCAGGGTTTTTTCCTTCAATTGAAGCCAGAGATTGATTTTGGATCTTGATATCAGACATTAAAAGACTCGATGGCTGTTTGCCACTCAAGCCAACAGGCTTGTTTTTCAGCTTATATCATCCTCCCTCGAGTGTAGACACACACATGCTGTAACCACTTAATTATTCCTAACCGCAGTCCCCCGAAAAACACACCAGTACACACAGTTGTACGAGAGTCTCTTGGCTCCCCCAGAGTTTCCTTAGAGCCCAGTCTCTGGTTTCCACCCTGTGTTAATAACCTGTTGACGTGTGAGTGTGTGTGCTCGCGCATCTGTGCACGTTAATCACCTGTAAATGTCTGGCTGGCATCACGGCTCTAATTACCAGCCATTCTCTCTCTCACTGCTCATTATTTCTTCCTCAGTCACTGTTACAAGAGTGAGAGGAGGGTAAACACGGGGACGGTGTTTATCAAGGCCAGTAATTATGATGTAAAAATATAGAAAATTAGCATTTCTTTTTTTTTTTTCTTTCATGGCCGGGCTCCCAAACGGATCTCTGCCTGCTGCTTTTTGTTTATGAGTCGTAGGTGGATACAAAAACATGTCTAGTGTGAGGAGTCACTCAGAATATATATAAAGAGCAATATTTTCACCAAACCTGTCAGATTTATGTGTCAGGATCTGGTTATTATAGACACAGATTCAATATTTAACTGCGTATGTGGGTTTGGGGCCTACCTGTGTACCTCTGTACCAACATGGCAGCAAACAAAGAGTTTGTATCTTCACTTGTACTTTGCTGACTTGCATGATTCATCCCCTTCCGTCTCCATCTTCCCCTCCTCCAGAGAGATGTGGCGGGTGACGCCTCCGAGTCGGCCCTGCTGAAGTGTATCGAGCTGTGCTGCGGATCGGTCCAGGAAATGAGAGAGAAGACCCCCAAAATATCCGAGATCCCGTTCAACTCTACTAACAAGTACCAGGTATGCAGAGAGCAGCTCACTGGGACACGCAGACCAGCTGTTCATAGTAAATCCACAATGTCAAAATGTTCTTGGTGGAAGACCTTTGGAAGAAACTCTCATAATAAATCTTTTTGTGTGACCTTTTATGAACGTCATGAATTCTTGCTAATTGCTAAAAATGGACTCCTAACAGAATCTGCTTCTTTATTCCCTAATAAGGGTTTTGTAAAAATCTTAAAGGTCAGCTGAGCCATAAACATGGAATTTACAGCTTCCTTGAGTTGTGGTCATTCGTTTATCTGCCCTCTTTTATCCATTATAACGCAGTGAGCTGACCTGTTTTTATTTTTTTTTCCTTTAGCTTTCCATTCACAAAAATAGCAGCGAAGACGCTCAGTCCAAGCATCTGCTGGTGATGAAGGGAGCCCCAGAGAGGATTCTGGACCGCTGCTCCTCCATCATGATCCAGGGCAAAGAGCAGCCTCTGGACGACGAGATGAAAGACGCTTTCCAGAACGCCTACCTGGAACTGGGAGGTCTGGGAGAGAGAGTGCTGGGTAAGGACTTTAAATGGCCTCTCAGGAAAGCACCCCATCTCATCTCAGGCTGTTTTTATCATCCTAAACTGCTTCATTGTCTCGTGTCCCATCCAGGTTTCTGCCATTTCAGCCTCCCCGATGACCAGTTCCCAGAAGGCTTTGCTTTCGACACTGAAGAGGTGAACTTCCCCACCGAGAACCTGTGCTTCATTGGCCTCATGTCCATGATCGACCCTCCTCGTGCTGCCGTGCCCGACGCTGTCGGCAAATGCAGGAGCGCTGGAATCAAGGTAAAGCCGACACAAAGCTATTTCAGTCGACCTACTCACCTGGAATGATGTTTAAATATGAATGTGCAGTTATTTGTCCTGATTAATAATAAATCTTCTCTCTAGTGGTTAAGTGGAAGAGAAAGTGTTCCCCTTCAACTAATGGGCACAACCGTCCCTTCTTCTAGGTTATCATGGTAACAGGTGATCATCCAATCACAGCTAAGGCCATCGCGAAGGGTGTGGGCATCATCTCCGAAGGCAACGAGACTGTCGAGGACATCGCTGCACGTTTGAACATCCCAATCAACGAAGTCAACCCAAGGTGAGTTTGTCACCATACCAGTAAAGGAAAAAGTGGAGTGCCCCATGTTTGTGTTCTGGGCCTTTAGATTCTTCGTGTGATTTCATGACGACGTCTGTCTTCCCTTTCAGAGATGCCAAGGCCTGCGTCGTCCACGGCGGAGACCTGAAAGACTTGACCGCCGAGCAGCTCGACGACATCCTGAAGTACCACACTGAGATTGTTTTCGCCAGAACCTCGCCGCAGCAGAAACTGATTATTGTGGAGGGCTGCCAGAGACAGGTAGAAACAAAACACAGGGAGAATACCTTCCAGCCTCTGCAGTGTTTGTTTGCTGTGGGTTTTTTAACAGTTTGGCACACGCAGCTTGTGCCGGCGCCTTATTATGTAAATTCATGTGTGAATATTTGATATCCATATCCCCTAATGCTTATTTATGATCATTGCTTTGGCCTGATGACTAAGTTGGCAGAATAATCAGGCAGAGCATCTGTCAAGCTGTGACCTCGACCGCACATATGAATATTCACAAAGTGCATCAGCAGGCAGCGCAAAACTGTTTAAACTGCACCGTGGATTTGTTTATTTATATACATGTTGTTGTTGATTCCTGCCTGATCAAGCGCCGCGTCAACAACATTATACTCTTCTGATACAGCACCAGTTCCATCGCTGGGCCTTTATATTAAAGGAGCAGTGTGTAGTTTTTGGGGAGGAAGCACTTCAACAAACTAAATGAACAAACTCCTGCCCACCTTGGAAACAATTTGTATTATTACCTGCCAAATTTTGTAAATATCAAAATTCTGGAGTTTGAATTTCTTCTCCTAAAACGACACAGTGGCCCCAGCCTACGTATGTTTCCACAAAAATAACTGAAATACAACTTAGTTGTAGAAATAAGCGGTTGAATGAATTCTGGTTCATCTATTTAAATACATTCAGATATATTTTTACATCATATTAATAAATCTTAATAAATGCTCTTGGTGAGCGGGAGTGAGAGGCCCAGATAATAATAATTCTTATCACTTTGATTAAAACAATAACTTCCCTTTCTGTCAGGGAAAGCCTGCAGGCTTTTTTTTTTTAATCTGCACATCCAAAATTCACTTTTTCGCCCAGAGTGCGAGCTCTGTTTCACGTCTGGCTCTTATTCACTTTCATCACATTCTGTCTGCTCTGTCAAATAAAGCAGAAACCCTTCAAAAAGGAAACAGGAAATTGTTCCGTGTGACGCAGTGAAACTTTAGAAAATGGAAAATGTCGCCCAGCAGCAAGATTTGAGACCTCTCTCTGAAAAGGAACCGACACCTGTTGGCTCAGTCGCACATTTTACTTTTTAATACGGACGCAAATCAGTTTGACTTCTGCTGAGAGGAAGTGTCACATTCTTTGCTCCTCGAATCTAAAATTAATTTAAAAGCATATTTTCCGCACACAAACATTAACATCGCCCTCATCATAACTTGTTTCTCTTTAGGGAGCCATCGTGGCCGTGACAGGTGATGGTGTGAACGACTCTCCTGCCCTGAAGAAGGCCGACATCGGTGTTGCCATGGGTATCGCCGGGTCTGACGTCTCCAAGCAGGCCGCCGACATGATCCTGCTGGACGACAACTTTGCCTCCATCGTTACAGGAGTGGAAGAAGGTGACACCTTGTACTTTACAAGTCGTTCAGCTGAAGTCTTCAAATTATTTAAACAATGAATTTATGGGCTTTTGTCTTGTCCACCATCAGGCCGTCTGATCTTTGACAACTTGAAGAAGTCCATCGCCTACACTCTGACCAGTAACATCCCTGAGATCACCCCCTTCCTCCTCTTCATCATCGCCAACATCCCTCTGCCCCTGGGAACCGTCACCATCCTCTGTATCGACCTGGGAACTGACATGGTAAAGATGGACGAACTGCAGCTTGTGCACTGCTGAAACTCTTCATTTTTACAATGTGTTGCTAGTTAGCGACATTCAAAATGAAGACGTGTATTATTCCTGTCCTTCTGAAAAACACCAAGGTTTAAAAACTTACCATAAAACGTATAAATTCAGTTTATATAATCAGATAATCAGCTTCAGGGCAACTGTCTGCCTTTATTCTGGTGCTGATGGATTGACCCCGTGTCTCGTCTCGCAGGTCCCCGCCATCTCCCTGGCTTACGAAGCAGCCGAGAGCGACATCATGAAGAGACAGCCCAGAAACCCCAAAACAGACAAACTGGTGAACGAGAGGCTCATCAGCATAGCCTACGGACAGATCGGTAAACACGAGAGCAAAATCTACACGGTTCAAAATCAAACCAGAGACAGGAGTTCACTCTTCGTGGCTCCTTGGTGGATTTTTTTTTTTTTCTGGAAAGGCAGCTCAGTATCTGGGTGGTCCGAGATAACCAGAAGAGCGGCATGCGCCAGAAATAGGCCGGTACTGATAGAGAGCTGGAGTGTGTGTGTGTGTGTTTGAATGACGATAGAGATATTTTCCGTCTTTGGTAATGAAGCCAAGAATAGGTTCGACCCCCGTGAACCTCCTGGTTACTACCTAATTATAAGAGCAAGAGCACGAG
The DNA here is from genome assembly GCF_904848185.1 of Acanthopagrus latus. Lineage (NCBI taxonomy): Eukaryota > Metazoa > Chordata > Actinopteri > Spariformes > Sparidae > Acanthopagrus > Acanthopagrus latus. The sequence continues at coordinate 12,335,519 of NC_051062.1, forward strand.
CAAATAAATCCTCCCAGACATTTAAAATAATCAAATTGTATCTTCATGGTTCATTTATCTCATGATGTCGTCAGTAAGTTATGTGCTAGAAGTAGGAAGAGGAAGAAAAACTACTGCTGTTCTGATTAAGCCTTTGGATCCTCAGAAAACGACTTCATCTCGTGTGTTTATTCACTTGGTTTTTCATCAAATGACGCGTGTTTTTCCCCGAAAGACTGACAGATCATTTTTTATCGACTCAGTTCATCACTTCCTCATGAATTCTGTTCCCCCCGGTGGACCACAAGCCCAGTTTGTTTGCTTAATCATTCATTGACTCCTAAATGAACTGAGTTTATTCATTCTTTTTGAAACCGCTCCGAAGACGGAACTCATTTTAATTGGCGATTAAAAGATTACACGACGTCAGATTGATGTCTCTCTTCGTCTGATCACACCTCTCCTCCCGGCAGGTATGATCCAGGCGCTGGCAGGTTTCTTCACCTACTTTGTGATCCTGGCTGAAAATGGCTTCCTGCCCTCCACCCTGCTGGGCATCAGAGTGAACTGGGATAATAAATACATCAATGATCTGGAGGACAGCTACGGACAGCAGTGGGTCAGTAACATTCACTGGACAGACCGCATGTGAAGGTGACAGTCTGTCCATCGCCGCCTGGTGTGAAACGTTTCTGCTCTGTGTTCCCCCGACAGACTTACGAGCAGAGGAAGATCGTGGAGTTCACCTGCCACACGGCCTTCTTCGTCAGCATCGTCATCGTGCAGTGGGCCGATCTGATCATCTGTAAGACCAGGAGGAACTCTGTCTTCCAACAGGGAATGAAGTGAGTGCGGAAACATGTCTGTGTCCTCTCCCAGTCGTGGATGTTTTACAGCTGCCATCTTTTATATCACACCTCCTGAAGTTCCCGGCTATTTTCAGTCATTCTGAATAGTTTGTCTGGGTCTGTGGTTTCGTTATCTCAAGGTCTTAATTTTTTCCTCTGCGTGTTTCAGGAACAAGATCCTGATCTTTGGACTGTTTGAGGAGACCGCCCTGGCTGCCTTCCTCTCGTACTGCCCAGGCATGGACGTCGCCCTCCGAATGTACCCTCTCAAGTGAGTACCTGAACGCATCAGGAAGAAAGTCATCATAGTAAAGTTGCTCAACACAATGAGTTGGCATCTTAAAATAAAGCGAGACTTTGTTAAAATGACTCAGTATCTCAGTAAAAGAATGACTGAAAGTGTGACAACGATTCTCATTATTTAAAAATATTCTGAGAGAGTTTCTTTTACATTTGTCGTGGGTCATGTTGACTCCACGCCCGGGGCACTGGATCACTTTCTCACCTCTCTTTTTTTTTTGTGTGTGTGTGTGTGTGTTTGTGTTTTCCAGGCCCAACTGGTGGTTCTGCGCCTTCCCCTACTCCCTGCTCATCTTTATCTATGATGAAATCCGTAAGCTGATCCTCAGACGCAGCCCAGGAGGTGAGTCCAGAGTCCACGCTTTTTATTTTCTTCTCTCCTCCCATCCCTCTCTTGTTTTTCCTCTCCATGGATTTTTTTTTTCTTTTACTCTCTACACTTCCCCCCCCCCCCATATTTTCCTCCTGGTCTCAGTTTTATCCAGTCTACCGAAAGAAACTGCCACTAAATCCGGTGTGTTTGTTTGTTTTCTCCTCCTGTGCGTCCAGGTTGGGTGGAACGGGAGACCTACTATTAAAAGACCCATCAGCCTGTCAGTCCAGTCAGCTCGCATCTTCTCCTCCACTCCAGTCTTTGCATGAATATTGTCTTGCTGCTCGGAATAAAAATTTTAACCTCTGTGAAAAAAAACAAAAATAAAAAATTGGAACGTGTTTTTATATTAGGGAATGCTTGATACTACTATTAGACAAATAATGAGATGGAACATGCTGATAATGATGATGATGATGCCGATGATGATGATGTTGATGATAAATGATAATGCTAATAATGACATGAACACTGAACATTGACATGACTATGCGTGCCTTGTTTCTGAAACAGGACCAATTTTATACATGTTTTTAACAGTTATAAACGTTAAATAAAAATGCGCTCGAGTCAGGTCCCACAAACGCTTCCTGTGCTCATTTAGTGTGTGTGTGTGTGTGTGTGTGTGTGTTGTGTTTGAGTCTTTTCATTACGTGTGAAATTATCTCATGCATTTGTTTTGCCTAATATATGAGTAGCAATAAGGATCCAAACTCTCCGTCTCACTTTATTTTGGTTCTTGTTACAATTTGTTTTTGCGGTTTCTTGTCAGTTATATTAAGAAACGATACACACGGTTGGATACATCGGTTGCAAGAAAACTCGATTTATGATTTTATGATTTTAATTGTTTCTTTGTGTCCTTCTCAAAATCGAAAATACAAATGACAAAGGAGTGATTAAAGATATTTCTTTTATTTGGATGTTTTTATGGTGCACCTTCAAACTCCTTTTGCAAAAAAAAAAAAAAAAAAGTTCCTTTTTGATAAAATTTTTGTGAACATATCTTTAACATATCAGATTGCAGGCTAGTAATAACACAGATGAGTTTCCCCACTGGGATCGATAACGTAACTTTCATTAAGCACCCTGAAAATATGTGAATAAAACGAACCATCTGCATGCATTGCAGAGTAAATGTACAGGCATATCTTTAGCGATATGCAACGTGCCCAGACTGATGAGGGAGAGCAGAGCGGATATACGCAAGGCTGAGATGGAAGTTAAGAAATTGTTCTTGGCAGAGGAAGAGCGAAAGACGATCGAGCTCCTGAAGACTACGAATCTGAGCATGGCAGCTCAACAACGCGCTCACCATCGGCGGATGACAGCCGGGGAGGTGAAGCCCTTCAACCTCCGAAACATCTTCAATACCAGCTCGGCGGCAGAGGGTGCGACTGACGTGACGCGGGAGAAAGAGCTGAAGGAAAGGGCAGAGCGTCAGGGCAAGGCGGCCATACTCAAGGCCGACTTCGAAGCTGCTGAGTTGTTCCGGGAGGAGGAAAAACTGAAGGCTCAGAGGAAAAGAGAAATAAACGTGGAGCACATGAAATTCAATATGAACATGGCGGCTGAACAACGTGCTCGCCAGCAGCAGATGAAAGCCGATGAGCTCCCCGTTAAACCCTTCAACCTGACGGACATTTCCAGAACCACCTCAGCGGCCGAGGATCCAACCAGGCTCGATGTTACTAACCGTGAGGAGTTGGGTTTACTCCGGGTGCTCCGGTTCCCCTATTTGGATATTCCCCCCCTTAAAAAAGATTAGTCACATGTCGAAAGTTGGGACTTAAAAACCCTTTTCAGATAATTCCCAGCGCTCATGATAACTATACATAACTAACCAGTTTGAATACTAGTAAAGCTAACGTTTGTTAATTAAACTCTTTGCCAATTATTCCAATTAGATACCAACATGTTGACCGCGATACCGTCTGTTTTGATGGTCGAGGACAACAATGATAACATACTGGACCAAGTTCGTAGCTTAATTTGAAGCTGAACGTGTGAATCCATGTTTACATCCCCGTCGTCACCATTCAAGATTAAATGCTGTTGTGATGGAGGACAAATCTCATGAATGATCATCTCTGGTGCCATTAAACCAGGTTTCTTTCCACACAGTTTCATGTTGGATGACTGCGGCGCCCCGGCTGATCCGGCTGGTAGTTCAGTATTTGCTGTGAAGTCATTTGGCTTCTTCTACACATGCTGGGAAAACTTTAGGACCCAGAGAAGAGATATTAAAATCCAGTTTTTACACCCTCGGCTGGTTGTGTTTCTGACTGAGCACTCGGGCACCAGCTGCCGATGTGTCTGTGGATATTCATAAGTTTGTTGATTGCCAGACGTCTGGATCTATATTGTCATTTACTGCCCTCCTGTCTGGCCTCTTAATGAAATCACCCGTGTCGTGTCACACCATGTTGTTCGAGCAGTCGGCCTTCTTTCCTGTTGTCAGCCCTCCCTTCCTGTCTGTAATATCTTCAGTAATGATATAAAACCTAATCGTACGAGGAGGCCGGCTGCGCTCTGAGCTTTTGGTGTCATCGAACCATGTTAACATCATCACATCCTTCACAACGCAGACGACGAGTTTCAAAGTGAGCATTTCTGCTTCTCTCTCAGAGATTCCCCCAAGGTCCACGTACGAACAGGGATTTCTCAGGATCCAGGTCGCAGGTAATCTGAAGCGATTGGGTGCAGCTGTGACGTCCTCCGTCAGCTGGGAGGCTTTATAACGGGGCTGCAGCTCGCCTGCTCAGTTGGTTTTGTGTTTTCATGGAGTCGACACCTTCAGTCGGCTCTCTGCGCTTCTTGTTTGGGTGGAAATCTGAGTTGAGTTTTCTTTCTTTTGGCCCTGATCAGTGACTCACACTTCACCTTCTCATGTTTGGTCCATTGTTTCCCTGTTTGTCCATCATTTTGGTTTTATTCCCACCATCTCCTTTTAGACACCATAGGAACCAGTTCGCTTCGACCCTTTTTGTGATTTGTGCTGCGCTTTGTTCTCGGTTTAAAGTTCCTTTTAAATGTCAGGGAAGGAAATCAGCGGTTAGAGAAAATCTCTCGTAAAACCTTGGCTGAAACTAAGTTCCCAGGGCCTGACACAGATGATATTAAAAGTATGTAAGAACAAAAAAGTCTGCGTTTTAGCTGTTTTTAAAGTGGAAACTGGGCATACGGACCAAAGTGACACTTCCTCCTGTAAAGAAAAGCTGCGTTTGATGCTTTTCAAATGATCCAAATGCAGAAAAAGCAAAGTAAAGCTCCAGCCTGCAGCCGGTTAGCTCTTAGCTTAGCATCAAGACTGCAAACAGTGGGAAACAGCGAGCGTGACTCCGTCCAAATATAGCAAACCGAGCTGCCTACCAGCACCTCATTAATTAACACGTTCTGTCTCATCTGTTTGGAAACTTCACAGTGACAACAGGCCCGCGAGAGGCTGAGCGAGATGTTCGCTGTCTGTGTTTATCTGTTCAGCCATCTCTGCTGCTGGTATCTGTTCTGGTTCTGACCGAGATAAAACTGTCTCCTCTCCTTATAAAGACACGATGCCACACACACACACACACACACACATCAGCTCTGCGTTGTGTTGACTCTCTGCGCCACACATATAACCTCTGCTGATGCCTTGTAGCATCTTTTATCCCAAATCCACATATGGTTTCATTTATCCAGCCGTCGCTGGCAGCTGACTTAATGACTTGTGAGTGAGTCTGAGGTGTTCAGGGACACAATCTCCAGGTAGGTTATATGGCACGCGAATGGATACGAGCCGGACAGTAAATAGACTTTTATGACTTTATAGGTCTCATCGTCGTTCTAGCTGCAGGCCGACTCTTGTAGCGGCTGCTGCCCGCCTCTTTTAAAAGGAGCCAATGAGCTGGAAAATTTGTCCGAGAGGAAAGAAGAAGCCACTTGTCCCCCGTGTTAGTCTTTGCATGACATTGTGTGTGTGTGTGTGTGTGTTTTGGAGTGGATGTGTTTCTGTGTCGCTGTACTGTTCGGCCCTCGGGCAGGAGTTATTTCTCAGGCGACTGCAGCTGCCGACCCTCAGCTCTGTGCACAGACTCACACAGATGAATAATCCATGTCACCGCTGGAAATGATAACAAGAGGAACTGCAGTGGCACGAAAAAAAAAACCAAAAACCCTCTAATGATGAAATTGTCGGCTAAAGGACTGTAATAACAGTGAGTTTAGACTCAATTAGAGCCGGCCGCCGATGCGATTGGACAGGCTGGAGATGAAGATGAGCCTCCGTGTGTCCACTAATGTCATCACGTTTTAATTTCCAACCAATTTGCAGCGAGAGTTTCCGTACGCTTCTCAGAGTTGCTGCTGCTTCCGCTGAAGCTTCCCAGCTTTTTGCAAAGAAAGCATGATGTAAATATTTCAAACGTATCATATCAACATTTGTACAGAACATGCCACGTTCAGATTACAGATATATGAGCTGACCTTCAATGACTGTTTTCAACTGACAGCGGGACGATTTCAAGACATGTTAGTGGCAACAAAACCAGATATTTCAACACATCGTCGGGACTTTTTACAGATGTTGGAAGCAACAAATCTGGATGGTTTTGGCTGGACATTGGGACATTTTTCACATTTTCAAGTGGCAACAAAACCAGCTATTTTATGTGGAGGTGTCTGGACATTTTCCAGTTGTGCCAGTAGCAAAAACAAATATATTTTAGACCGGACAACAGGAAACAAAACCAGATATTTTTGACAAGAAATGGGGACATTTTTGTAGACGTGTCAGTGGCCAGAAAAACTGATATTTAAAGAAAAGCCAAAGCAGAATGAAGTCTGAGCCTGCACAATTAAATGTACTGTTTCTTTAATTTCTACTGTTTTATTTATCTCAGTCGCACAGAGAACAAAAATACAACAACTCCCAGATAGACACAACAACAGCAACATCATAATCCGATTACAAGCACACAACATGAACCTTTTTAACTATGATCGGATAGAAATCCTCAGAAGAGATCGTTCTCAAAGACAGGTGTGATGATTGAAAACGTGTTTGGGAAAAAAAAAAAAGGCAGCTCTGTGTCTTTAATTGAGATGAATGGAGCGAGGGAGGAAGAGAGAGTGGAGCAGATTAAAGATAAAAACAGGGAAAGTGTGCGTTTGTTTGTTTGTGTGTAAAAACCCCACGGCGGCGCTGAGGAGGGCGGGTTTGATTAGATTAAAACCGGCTTAGATCTACAGACTGTTAATTACCCGTCCCAGTGTTTGTGTGTGCGTATGTGTGTTTGTGTGTGCGTATCCGGTGGGTGTGTACTTGTGTTGGTGCTGCTGCAGGGCCGAACAGAACCAGGACCTGAGCGGGGGGCTGGGTGGGGCTTCTAGTTCGAGAGGGATGGGCGAGTATAGCAGCGTGCATGTTGTGTGGTTTCCTGTTTGTGCGTGTGTCCTTTTTAGCATGAGCATCATGGTTGTTGTTGTTGTTGTTGTTGTTGTTGCCACAGACTGCAGCTCACCCACCAGCAGCTGATTCATATACACTGTTTTTATTTGTATTTTTTTTGTTGTTATTTTGGCATAAAGTTCCTTCTCTCATGCTGAGGTCCTCGGGGGTTTTGGAGTTTTTTTTTTGTTTTTTTTTTCCATCTCTTTCCTGATATGAAATGTCAAAACCTTAATGACTGCTGTATGAAACAATTCTGTTTTGTTTTTATCCAGCAGTCAAGAGTTATTTAAAGACTTATTCCATATAAAAATGTTCCTCTTCATGATCTTTGACCTTTAGAGATACTAAAGGCGAGTGATAATAATAAATAGTTCATTTGTACAATCTGTTCAGCCCAACCAACCAAGCAACCAACTAATCATCCAACCAAGCAACCAACCAACTAATCATCCAACCAACCAACCAGTCATCCAACCAACCAACCAATCATCCAACTAACCAACCAACCAAACCAACCAACCAACCAATCATCCAACCAAACCAACCAACCAGTCATCCAACCAAACCAACCAACCAACCAGTCATCCAACCAACCAACCAACCAACCAACCAACCAACCAACCAATCATCCAACCAACCAACCAACCAAACCAACCAACCAACCAACCAACCAATCATCCAACCAAACCAACCAACCAGTCATCCAACCAAACCAACCAAACCAACCAACCAACCAACCAACCAACCAACCAACCAACCAATCATCCAACCAACCAACCAACCAAACCAACCAACCAACCAACCAACCAATCATCCAACCAAACCAACCAACCAGTCATCCAACCAAACCAACCAAACCAACCAACCAACCAACCAACCAACCAACCAATCATCCAACCAACCAACCAACCAACCAAACCAACCAATCATCCAACCAACCAACCAGCCAACCAACCAAACCAACCAATCCAACATGTCATCCAACCAAACCAACCAACCAAACCAACCAGTCATCCAACCCAACCAACCAAACCAACCAATCAATCTAACCAACCTGGCATAATTAACAAAATACACCTTTCACATGTACATATGTGACCATGACAGATAACAGCACATGGTTAGCACTTTGAAACATGCATACAAAACACATTATTATGAAGTAACTTTTGAATGACTAGCGTGAAACCTTGAAGTCAGGCGGCTAAAGAGGAAGGTTTACTCAAGAGAAGCGAATGAGATTTGAACATTAAAATGCAAAAACTGAAGTCTTCTAATTAGTTGCACCCTCGACTGCCAGATGAGGCAGAAAGCGTTTTAAAACAGAAAATCTCAGCTGCAGCCAATGAGAAGAGAGACAGAGAGAGAGAGAGGGAGGGAGAAAGAGGGAGGGAGAAAGAGGGAGGGAGGTCTGGAAGGTCTGTTGGACAGAGTGTTTAGTCAAAGCGTTGAATAGATCTTCAGGAAGTAGTTTGTTCTTCGCCACTCTGCCAACGTCATCGTCTCTGGCTCGCACATTTTCCACCGCCTCGGCCAACTTGTTCTAACCTCACTCCCTCTCTCTCTCTCTCACACACACACACACACACACTCTCTCTCTCTCACACACACACACACACTCACACACAGAAAACACTCACACAAATCTGTTCGACTAGTCACAGACAGACGACAGTAACACATAAGCAGACATGCTGGAGTGAACTACCTCACTCTGTGTCCTCTGTTTTGAATACTGCTCTACACACCAACAACACAATGATTCACACAAAGTCACAAGCTCATGGCTACAACCTTGTGTGTGTGTGTGTGTGTGTGTGTGGCAGCCCTGCATTTAGCCACCAGTGTTGCTGGTGGCACCAAAACAATGTAATCATTATTGGACTGGACACAAAGCCAAGAGAAGACGAGCAGAGAGAACGTAGAAATAGAACTCAGAGAAATACACAGAGGCTGTGTTCAAACATGTCTCAGTACAGATTTATCACGTTATTTAAAGCAAATATCAATGTATATATGATTTTACCAAGAAATACCAAAAAAACACAGAGTGAACATGTAGAAGTACTGTGTAACTGCTATTCTGACATATATTCTTGAACATTTGGGTCTTTATGAGCTCACCTCATCTCTCTACTCACCTGTTTCCATGTACAAACGTTAACACATGACTCTGAAGTATACATCTAGAAACTCGTGTTGAGAATGTCGCATTACAATCTGGGCCGGGAAAAAGTTGCGGTCCCAGATTAAATTGGGCGGAAACTCCTGTAGGTGTACACAGAAAAACAGACAAAGACAGGAAGTGGAGAAAAAAAACCTGACTTTCAACATAACAACAAGCCGATGATGCACAATTACTGTCACCAACACGCCAATCAGTGAGTTACCTGTAAGTCTGAACGACTAATGCACCTGGTTTGTTGTAAAAAGTTAGTGTGAGATACCGCTAATAGTTAGCTTTTCTATCTAGGAGGCAAGTTACTCAAAATTCAGCCAAGCCAACAGTTTTCTGGACACGTCAGTGTGAGGAATACAGTGGCTGGACCGTTTTAAACCTTTACTGAACCACAGTTATGATCTCTTCTAAGCGGCGTATTTCTATGAAGGGGACTGAGTTCAACAACCACAGGAAACAACGTTGTGTTCCTGGCTTCACTCTCTCTCTCCCATCCTCCATCCTGGTCTTTGTACTTCGGGGTTCCCCTCAGTAATTACTATGCTGAGTGGCCCCAACAACAACAACAGCCCACTGTGGCTGCACGTCAAAGCAGGAAACTAACTTTTCTGCTCAGCGGACAAAGACGGCCCTGTTAAATCCACCGCTCACTTCCATCTTAGCATTTTGTCGGTGTTGGGGAGATGTTCAACTTGGTGGGACTTTTTATATTGTGGTGATGGTGAAACAACCTCACAGCTAGTAAGGAAAACCAACCAAGTCCTGCGCAAAATGAATAAATAAGATCCTGAAAGAACACCTCGGCACAAAGTCTACATGTTGAACAGTGACTGTACAACATTGTTGTGTCTTTACAAGAACTCCTCAAGTGTTCCCTGGAAAGAACAAACCCAGTAATCATTAACAAGCGTGGGTGAAATAAGATTTAAAAGGACGTTTCTAAATACGGCTGAGGGTGGAAGATCCACAGTGCCAGTAACTGACGACACGTCACCGTCGAAGGTCTTCCAAGTTTTACACGAGCACAGAATAATTTTAATGTTTAATAGCGTTTTTGTTTTAAATTTTTTGCGACATTTCTTAAAGACAGGGAAGAAAGATGAATAAATATAAGAAAAGGTGGTTGATTTTCCAGTCTTTCAGGCTATAAGGTTCTAAAAAAAATCAAATAGGTTACCAACCATATGGCTATTTAGGCACCTCTCTCTTTGTTTTCTCTTTGTGCTTCTGTCCTCAAGGGTTAAAGTTTTGGAAAACCCTTCTCGTTCCTGGTAGTAGGACGCCAAACTCGGTTAGAGTCCACCGGGGATGAGAAAATGAGATTTAATGGCCATTTGAGCCAGGGTGAGCCCAGATGAAATCAGATTTGAGCGTCATTTCTTGATATAAACCCCGAGGGCCGGAGCAGATAACAGATCAGAGATCACAAGTAACAGGACACATAAATTCACTGAGAGGATGATGGAGAGGACAGAAGCAACAGTCTAACCCTGACACCGACCCTCCTTCCTCCCACAGCACCACCAAAGTCTGTTTTCCTATGCAAATGTTTTCTAGTTTTATCTGTTGATCTGCTATGAATTAAAACTGCAGCTCCCCAAAACCCTTTAATCTCTTTTACAACCCTTAAATTAATCCCTCAGTGTCACCATTTAGAAAAACTTGCTGAATCTCTCACGGCCCCATTAATCATTCAAATTCACATCAGGAACACAATATAAATCAAAGTTGAAGTTAATGATGGCGCCTTTTGTGCTTCACCGCAGTCAGCAAAGTGATTTTTGTGAAGCTAATTGATTTTTCTTCTCCACTGGTGTGGGTGTGAATAGTTCTTCTATGCGATTTGCACTTAAGCACACACACACACACACACACCAACGGCAGTAATAGATATGTTCTTGTTTGTGTGGTTGCCTGGTCGGCTGGCCCACTTCCTGTCTGCCCGATCAGCTCACATGCAGCCATTTATCAGGTGCTGCGGTGTGGGCATTAAATATGTGCATGTGTGTATTAAAATGGATGCGTGTATATGAATAGAACGAATTACAGTGATGGATTTAAAGGCAAGGCAGCCTCCGGCGAAACAAGCACCCGCGGGACCACAACACCTACACACTGAGCGGGGGCGGACTCGAGAGTTTTGAGGGCCAGGGGCCGAAAAAGAAGGGGCACCGGCTGTATGTGCCGGAAGTTGTGATATATTTTATAGTGAAGTGGAAGAGGAAGGGCACCCTACATAGCACTTGAATTTCCCCTCGAGAACGATGTGTTTTATGGGAGATGGGGAGACGTGATCGACACAAAAAAAGGTGAATTTATTCTTGCTGTAATTATGAAATACAGCTGTACAGCCCGAGGAAATAGGAGCACGAGATGGAGAGAAGAAGAGAAAAGGAAGCATGGAGGCAAAGGTCTCCTGGAGAGAGAAAGAAAGAAAAAAAAGGTAAAGCCTCACCTGAGGGCATACAGATATGAAAATTACCTTCGCTGCACTCCTGACATGAAGCTCCAGCACTAGAAAGTCGTAGAGACAAGTCTACTCAACCAAAACCAGCGGCGTCACTTCAAATATGTCCACATAGAAGCAATTAGGAAAGCCATCTTTCTCTCCAGACACGGTGTTTCACTCCACGAGAGCTTCATTAAAAACTGAGGAGCAGAGGAGACGAGGCTTTATTCCTCGACTTAATTATGAAATATTGCCTCGTTAATTGTCATCGAGTTCAGGAGAGAAAATTAAGGAGGGGAGGAAGCAGCAGAGCAGGAGGAGGAGGAGGCGGAGGAGATAGAGAGATTAAGAAGAGGAGAGGAAGATGTTGAGGGGAAAAGATGGAGGCAGGTGTGAATAATGTGTCTGGGGGCAGATTCACACCTCCAGGCGAACAGGAGCCATTATTGATGTGGCGATGATGATACAGAGCATCAGACAGGTCGGTGCTCCATCAGTCAGACGGAGCTGCTGCAGCCTCTCTGCTGCACATGACTGGCTCCAGAGAATAATCCCCTGAAGACATATTTTTATTTTTTTTTAATGCAGGATTGGTGCTAAAACTCTCATCTAGCACCCAGTTTTAATGAAAGTCATTCACTCTGTCAGCACTTTCCCCTGCCCGTTTAAATAAACATGGCTTTACAGTCTTCATATGTTAAATTAACAAGCAGAGTCAGCCACCCCAGCTGGATTATATGATCTGCATGTGGAGATATTTCCCTTAAGGCATCTAACCATGCATTATTAGTAACTACAGTGTATACCAGCTCCGAGGAGAGCGAAAGAGAAAACTCTACTTCTCTCTTGAAGCAGCTGTGAAGGTAGAGGAATGTTTTTCCACGCTGTGAAGACAAAAACAAAAATGACTGAACAGACAAGACCCCATTAAATCCAGGGTTGATTTTAGCACGTTGGTGTGGTTTCAAGACATTTTCTTTAAATTCGGAAAACATAAACAAGATCTGGTGTCAAAGACTCTCGGGCCTCAGCAGATTTCTCCGTGTTAACACAAGTTTGAGACGATGACGCCAAAAAACTGGAGCCGCACGTGGATATGTTTGTAATTTATAATATTGACAAAGCGTGGCATAAATAGGTCATTCATCGCAGCATTGGAACAAGATGGCTGGGGGAAAAAGGAGGAAGTGAAACACGGCGGGAGAAGATGTGTTATCCTCCTGGAAGGAGCTGTCAGGCTGTCAGAGGTGGCAGAAGCGTACGTTTGCGACAGAGAGCGAGGGGCTCGCTCAGGATTTATTCATTTGTTTACTGTTTAGCCTGTTTGGTAATTATCATATCCACCATCTGTTACAGAGCATATGATAAGTAGGAGACGGAGGAGGGCTGCCAGGACGACTCGGAGGCACAATGGAGAGACAACCAGAGGGGGGAAGGGAGGGAAAAAACCGGAGTGTGTGAGTCTACCTGTGTGTGCCGCCACATGCATTCATGCATGATCGTGTCGGTGTGTGTGGCGCGGCGGGCGGGTGGGCGTGGTCGGTACAGCAGGAGCTATTTATAGCCGCCGCCTCACCTAGCCGTTAGCGCAGTGTTTACCAGGCATCATGAGAGTCCCAGCAGACAGAGTCCTGCCTCATAACATTATGTCACAGCACACCACCACCACCCTGATCTCACGCTGTCCTCCTGAAACATGCCCTCAAATAATCTCACCACGGTCGGAGCCACAGCGACTCCAGAGCCTCCTGCCAACCCGAGAGTCAAGCCACCATCATACATACACTAGCTTGTTACCACGGTGTGACGACGGTGAATTATTTAGTTTTTATTTTCAGGTGGTAAAGATCAGAGTTTGGTGAATTAATGAATCCACAGCGACTCTTCATTACACACTGCAGAAATGAACTCGCAGCTCTGCTTCCCTCAGGAATGTGTGGGAAATAGTGTTTTGTTTTTTTGTTTTTTTTGAGCTCTGCACACCACAAATTACCTGCGCTTCCACCCGAAGACCTGGAACTTTTCCTCCCAGAAGGAAGAACGGGTTCTTTCAGCCTTTTTTAGTTTGCCTCGCCACCACACCGAACATCCACCAAAGTTTGATGCCGTCATCTTTCTACAAACTGGTTTGTGGCTGCAGAAAACACATGGATGAAATCGTTAAACCGAAGTGGTGGCAAGACTTCACGATGTGAAAAAGACTGGCCATCTTTACTTCCCGCCTACAGAACCACGTGGCAAAGTCGTCCAGAAAAACTCCCAACGTTTGACCCGTTCACAGCGCCTGGGATCCAGAGAAAACACAAATATTACAATAGTATCTCCCACATATTCCTGCATGGCCAGGTCTTCCCAGGTTCCCCAGTGCTGCCATCTGTTTTCTGTCACATGAGCAGAAGGCAAAGTTGGCTGAGAACTGGGGCCAGGATCAGAACCACGAGACTCAGAATCAGCAGACCGGGGGAGTCGATCCTGGGAAAGCAAACGCTAAAAACTGCTCAGAATGGATATAATGACACATACGTCATTGGATATTTGGACACTAGAACTGAAGCTACGTTACAACAGTGAAGATTATCCAGTCCAATACACATAACTGTGAGACCAAACAGACCAATATCTGCTCTGAGGGAATATAAAGACCTGAGGGACCAACTGGTCCAGTTTTGTGGTGGATCAGACTCCTTCAGACTCCAGCGGGAGCGTTTAAAGACGCTCAGTTTCGTCTCAAAGCAGCTCGTCCTTCTGTTTTGAATAAAAACATTAGCGTTGGACTCGCGAGCGCTGGGATGGGCAGAGCGGACCCACAAAAAAAAGGATTCTGTGTAAAGTACCTCAAAATAAGCAGCCAGGAGACAAAAACATCACACGGACGAGTGGACGGAGAAGATTTGGTTCACAAATGTAGGTGCTCGTTCTGCCAGAGGCCTGAATTAGCTCTCGCATGTGGAAAATAAAAAACATACACGAAGGCATCGTGGTTGTTTTATAGTGTTTGTGTTTGCTTTGTGGAATTATTACAGCGGGACTCTCATAGTTCTCATACCAGACTTACCTTCCTTCATTACTTGGCTGCATGATCACGTTACTGTACATTTGGCTCGCTCGGCTAAATGTGGGTGGAAGTGTTAATTATATTCCCTCATTTCAAAGGTTTGCTTGTATCATCACCGACGCTGATTGAGAATGACGACTGTGTTTTAGCTCGAGCTCACGCGGCACTTTGAGCGATCGCGGCCTCTTTTGAAGCCGCTTCAAACGGTCTCGAGAGTGGACGGAATACTTAAAAGGGACGCTGAAGCCGCCGCTCCTCTCCTGGACTTTCAGGGAGAAAAACAGGTGGACGTGCTGACAGACGCACAGCTCGTCCAATTGATCTAATGAGCCTAATTAATGGATTCGAACGTTAACACCCCCTCCTGTAAAAGGGGCTTTGATTGATGTTGCTGACGCTGTGAAAAGAAAGAGAAACATCGTGTGCGTCTGACAGAGTCCCAGTTGTGGTTCTCGATCACATCGATTTAACAGGTGAATCAAACCGGCCGCCGGTTCTGTTGTTTGATTAATAAGAGTGAGTGAATTTAAAGTAGTTGGACTGTGTGTGTGTGTGTGTGTGTGTGTGTGTGGGCGGGTGTCAGTTCGTGTTACCGAGGACAGGAAGAGCCTCGGGCTCAGCAGGAGGCAGCGTGGCTGCAGTGTGATGCTTATTTATAGGCATCTAACGAAGGTCAGTAATGTTAAACAACTCTCAAGTGATGAAACACCTTTTGAGCTGCTTTGTGCTGGTTTCACATCAAGCACACGAACATGAGTATGTACACTTTACGCTACGTTGTCCTTTGATTCCATTACAGTTCAGAGGGAAAGATTGTCCTTTATAGACCATTTATTCAATAGCCACTTTTAAAATTATCATTTTTTATCCAAAACATATGAAGAGCTGATAAAAAACGATACCAGTACAGTGTATAAAATACTGAAGTTAAATGAGTTCCTTCTGGACTAACGACATAAACTTTATAACTTTCCTGTAACGTTCCTGCTTTTGTTTTCATCATGTTTCTGAGGGTAAAGGTCAGCTGGTTTGCTTCTCTGTTGACTTAAATTAAACAAGTCAGTTTGGTGATTTCCCGATCCATCCAATCGATGGTCCAACGATTAAGACTCATCGACGTATCGACTGCAGCTTTGATTGCGTGTCCACCAACAGCAACTGCAAATCCCAACTGAACATCACGGTCTCTAAGATGGTTTTATTTATTCTGGCATCCTGAAACTCTCCGGAGACCAAGACGCTCCAAACAACCAGACATGAAAAAAGGCAAACGTGTTGTGTTTCAATACCTCGATACAACACTCAGCGAACTCTTTGGATCATTTCACGCTATTATATTTAGTAAAACGTTCCCAAATAACTGTGTTTCGTACCTAAATCGGCCGAACGTCTTCATCACGTTCGTGCTAAATTTTCTACTCAAGCAGCAAAATATCAGTCTGGAGCTTCACACACACACACACACACACACACACACACTGGCAAAGGAGTCCTCTTGAAGCTGCAGATGCATCTTCATTCCTTTTTTCTTCCCCCCCTCTGAACCAGATTCATGAATAATAAATAACGACCGATGGAGAGACGGATAGATCGAGTGAATGAGAGGGACGAGATGAAAGAGGGGGATCAGAGGGGATGGAGGGATGAGAGCAAAGAGAGGGGACAGCGCCATTAAGACCGTCAGTGACACTATGGAAAACCGGACCACTGGGAGATGGAGAGACGATGCTGCGATTAAGGCGAAGAGATAGAGGTGGAGGAGGAAGTGGCGAGGCGTGAAAACAAGAGCAAGAGACAAGAGCAATATGCGCCAGGGGAGAAGGAGACTGAGGCAGGAGAGAGGGGAAGAAATTAAATCGTATGGGGAGAGGGAGGTGGAGGCGGACAGGAAGATGGAGAGGTTTTAGGGTAGAGATGGAGAAGAGGGGGAGGAGAAGGAGACGAATCAATGGAAGATAAGCTCCGGAGTCAGATGCTTTGGCTGATTCCTCGCCTCTCCATGTGTGATGTAACGGCGGACGGATTGCCCTGAAATTGAGAAAGAATAGCTGCTTAAAAATTTAAAATCCTCTTCTTCTCTCTGCCGCTCCTCGTCCCATCCGTCATTACCTCACCGGGTATAAAACAGGAAGAGGAAGCAGGAAACATTAAGTGGCTCGTAGCTTCTTTAGCGCTCTCACGCACCTAAACAGTGAATTTCCCCTCGTCGTTGTGGACAGTGAGATTTGAACTGATGTGTGCAGTGTAACGGTACACAAAATCAAATAAAACATATTTAAATAAGCTAGATCTCGATTGTACTCGCTCGTAGATACGCGCCACCTCAATATGCCTGATTTGTTTCCCGTTAAGATTTGTGCGTCGTTCCCCGTGAAATTAAAGATCCATCTCATATAATCTGAACCAAGACCCATCCTCCATCCGAGTTTCATGAAAGGCTTTTCAGAAGTTCTTGTGCAATCCAAACCAATCAACCAACATTCATTAGGTGGACAAAATCAAGACGAATGCTAATGTTGCTCTGTGTTCGCTGTATAAACTTTTGTTGTAACTTTTGTATAATTCACTGGTTATTCTCAAAAAAAAGAAAAGAAAAGTGTCTGAGTCTTGCATGCAATTTCTTGTTGCATGTGATGTAAATGAAGAAAACCATGTATCTCACCCCCCAAAAAAGAGAAAATAGTAAAACTTTTGTAGAAATGAGGCAGATTGACAGTGAAATGGTGGCAACAACAACAACTCCAGTGATTTTCTCAGATAAAAGATCACACCAGATTGTCACAAAAAACATAATTATGCAATTTAAATCAGATCCTTCGTCTCTACCTTTATTATTTAACATTATTACAGCTTCACTCTGTTGTTTATTTTCACCATCACGCGGCATCACGTGTGTCCCAGCGAATCACTCGGCTTCAAACCAACAATACGTGGAAAGACAAACACACCTCTACGCTGCACGCCGGTTTTTGGAGGAGCATGAAAGAGTTTCTGATTACGTTAATTAATTCCCTGGTGGTGTGGCGCTGAGGCAACACACACTCGCTCTCTTTTCATCCTCCTCTTTTTTCTCTCAAGCCCGAAATGTGAATTCAACCATCCAGTCCTGTGAATCCATCTTGTTCCCCCAGCACGTCTTGATTTAGTATCAACTTCCTGAAAATGGAAAACCTGCAGAGAGACGCAGAAACGGAAGATATTCAACTCTTATTTTCTGCTTCTTCCTCTTCTGTTTTTGAACAATAAATTGCCATTAAACACTATCTGCCGATGCAGTATTATTAAGTTTGATTGATTATTAAGTTCTTGTTTTGCAGGAGGGGTTGTTCCACTGTTACCTGAGAAACAATCCCAATTTCCTGTTCTGATTGTGTGACCACGTGCTTCCTTTGGGAGTAAAACTCCGGCCTGATTGCAGACCGAGTAGCTTAGTGAAAGCAGAACTGGTGTCATTCCTCTGCAGCCATTACACTCTGCGATCAGTATCAGCTTCAGAAAGTGAAATGTCTTGACTTTGTTTCTGAACTTTCCCCCGTCAGATTTCCGTCAGTCCTGGATGTGTTGGTGATTTATTGACGGCAAAAGCTCGCTGGAGGCGAAGTGTTACTGAGGCGGAGTGTTTCTGAGTCCTGTGGACGCTGCACACTGACAGTGCCTTGATCGAACGTGACGGTATGAAAAATGAATGTTTTGTCGTAGTATACCTCCTCTCTCTCTCTCTCTCTCTCTCTCTCTCGCTCTCTTGCTCTCTCTCGGATTCTCGTAAATGTTCTATGTGCCTCCACGTTGGTCCGTAGTGCTCGTAGCTGCTCGGAGTGCCGGAGTGCCGGAGTGCTTTCCCTCCCCCAGCCGAGGAGGAATCTGGATGCATGTGGGCTGAATTATAGGTGCATGAGAAATCTAATGGAAAGTGAAGGATGCAGCTGAGTCACACACACAACGCAACGCAACACAACACAACACAACACAACACAACACAACACAACACAACACAACACAACACAACACAACACAACACACATGCATACATGGCTGCAGATTTTCCTGCTCGGATGCATGCGAACACAACAGCTGAGATCCGGATGTGTGTGTGTGTGTGTGTGTGTGTGTGTGTGTGTGTGTGTGTGTGTGTGTGTGTGTGCACGCGATTATCCATGGGGGCATTTTATAGAGCTGATCAATATGCAGTTGATCGATCTTCTGACAGATAAATCACTTTAATTACCTGCAGGTGGAGCTCTGCTTATTGATCACAGTGCACACACACACAGACACACACACACACACACACACACTCAGAGGGATTAACGTATTGTGCAGGAGCTTGTGACGTCCGTTCAGATATTAATAAGCTTCCTCATTAAGTCAGTTTTGCGTGCATTCTGATTGGATCTCGGCGCAGTGATTGGGTGGGCGGAGCTGCTCATGTGTAGATTCATGCACGGCTCGCTGGAGAAGCCGCCTGCAGACGTGCTGCAGCATTCTGATTACGTTAACATATATCGTCTTTCTCGACGCTGATACAAACACAGATACAAACACAGGCGCCACACCTTTACTCTGCTACAGTGACCTTCTAGTGGCAAAAGACTGGACTTGTAAACAGATTCCAGGCGCTTCTGTTGGTCACGGCAGCGTCGTCTCTTATTAGCACACCTGGGTTAAAGTCTGTATATCATGAAAAGTGGCTGGAAACGCCTCAGTATTTGATTCTTTGTCGTGTCCCATGTTCCTTTGAGGCCTGGCCTCACTTTTACGACAAGCAAAGTCACCTGTTCAACCTGTAACGCACCTCGGCAGCCATAAAATATGATCCAGCTTCACAGAAATCAGTGATATGACGTTATAGATATTTTTGTACGATAATCAGTGAAAACAGTTCAGTTCTGACATGAAATCTGAGCTCAGTGCTGCTCGATCACGAGGGTGGGACGATGTTATTGGATATAATATAGAGTTTAGTTTCAGTCATGTGGATCTGACAGGAGGTTTCTCAATATTATAATAATCTCAAAATGATATAAATTCATATTTAAATATTGCAACTTGAGTTCAAGACTCCTGTCAAAAATAGGGAGAATTTTTTTATAACCAAAGTGGAGTCAGGGATCATTTCCTGCTTCTGGTGATGTATGCAAAAACATTTTTATGTCAAAATAAGTCAATAACTTGACTTTTAATTCTCAAAACAACCTGAGAAACTCTGCTTCGTGTCGTCAAAAATCAACGTGGAAGATTTTGCAGCCAGTTTCCTTTATTTTAAACAAGAACTCTTCTCCTCAGGGAATCTGAAAAAAAAAACTGGATTTAAAAGCAACTAAACTAAACTAACGAGGGGATGAGGTGCAGGTGGAGTGAGGAGGAGAGTCACAGGTGAGGAGAATGAATGGAAAAACACGGGGAAGAGGGGAGGGGCTGATGAAGGAGGTGCAGCGCAGGTGTGGAGGGAAGCTCAGGCTGGTGAGGAGCACAAGGAAACAGGAAGGTAAGCAGAAGACGCCAGAAAAATCAAGAAAAAACACAGAAAACTTGTAAAATGAGACTAAACGTCCATGACCATTACAGGGTGGAAGTGCAGGATCCATGATTTGTTGGAGATTCACCCAAATATCTCGTTCTCTGCTGTGATCGTCCCTCCGTCCATCACGTTCTCATGAAGGTAATGTCTCAGAAAACACTCGGCACAAACATCCACACATGAAGTTAGAAGTCGAAGGTCACCGTAACCTCACAAAACACACTTTGTCTTGGCAATAATTCAATAATTCACGTGCTGATTGTGCAGCTGTAAACTGCAGCTCGGCCGGCGTGCGGTGGAAAGTCTCTGTGTTGCTGAATCACTGGAGAGCCTCTTGAATGTTGGAACGGTGCTGAATGAGTCAAAATGTCAACTTTGAGAAGAGGAAAGCGTGTTGGAGCCACAGGTTGAATATATACAGTCATGCTGAGTTCATTTTGGACTTGTTCTTGTGCGATATATTTCTCTGGGCTGACACGGACTTTGGATCGTTCAGGGAGTTTCCTCCAGATATCTGTCTTAACATTTATATTCTTTTGACTCTGTGACGTGTTTTCTCATGTTGTGTGTCCTGCTACATTTGGATTCTGTTGTATTTTCTTATATTTTAGGCCTCATATAGGCAGACTTTCTTTCTGGAGTAGAATATTTATTCATCTGTTTGTTTATATCGCAAACGTATCAGAGGAAAGACGACGTGATGATCGGTGGACGTCTTTGTAAACGTGTGCTGTTCCCTTTTTGTATTGGATGTAATATATAGTTTACTAAATGTTTTATCCTATTTGTTTTCCAGTTTCTCTTTGCATTGTGGCCCATTTAACACTAAGACTCTGATTTAAAGACTGCACCAGCTGCAGACATTTCACCTTCGTCACTCTCTTTATCGAGGAAACGCACTGCGAAAGTTCCCAGCTCACCAACCGACTCGGTGCCAGAATGGACATAAAACCTTTTCACTTACTTTCCGCTGAGTTCTTCAAGAGGAGCTGAGCAAGCAAAGTGGCAGAAGGACTACAGCTATGAATCACGAGAGAGGCAATAAAACTACAGCGTCCATTAAGGCGCGGGGGCCGAGCGGCTAAACGGCAGCGTTCAGCATGTTTGGACCGGCGGATTGATGGTCTCTCTTCACGTCGAAGCCCTTTTTTACTGTCGCAGCGCAGCAAACAAAAGCTCGGACAGGTTCAGACGGACGAGCTCTGCAGCAGCTCATCGTTTCTGTTTTTACAACCGTCTGTATTTTCATCAAGTCACCATCAGTCCTTCATTTGCTCGAATGCAGACTTTTATCTTTCCCCTCGCTGTCATGCAGACCCGGCCCCACTCTCTCCTCCTCCTCCTCCTCCTCCTCCTCCTCCTCCTCCTCCTCCTCCTCCTCCTCCTCCTCCTCACTGCAGGGTATTATGTGTTTTTGGGTGTGTCTTGTCTGCAGTGGAGGCAGTTTCCCGCGAAGTGTACAGATGCAGAGACGGACTGGGGAGCAGTGCGGTGCCGTAGCTGCAGGGCGACCATCCAAGTTTTTATGGAGATTTAAACAATGCTCTCAGCAACAGGCAGGCGCACCGAGATCTAATCACAAGTCTGTTTATTTAGTAATCGTGAGCCAGAAGGACAATTCTCCAAATCTGTGTCCCATCACTTCCAATATGATTACTGTGATGTCTTCTTCCTTAGACTGTTGCTGATCCAGCAGCCTGTAGATTTAACACATTAAGTTTCCCTTTTCCACCCAAATATCTCTGGTTCTTTAGCTGTTTGTGTCTCGCAAAACAGCCGGTGTTCATGCCAGTTTTGAGCGCAATCATCATAAGTGAAGATATGTCATCGATAAGTAATCGAAATAATCAAGTTCTGACTTAAATTCAGTCTCCCTGAGCATGAGGAAATGAGGAAATGAAGAAGAGGAAGAGGAAATAACAAAGAGAAGAAGGAGGAGTAGAAAAGTAAGAGAAGAAGAAGACGAAGAAGAAGAATTTGTTTTTGGTAGAAAACGCTCTGAATGTTTTAAACTGACGTTGTGGTTTGGGGTGAACTGTCCCTTTAAGGTGCTGCAGGGAGCGAGTAC